>NC_090265.1:1506233561-1506546061 GCF_040414725.1 Anabrus simplex | reverse complement strand
TTACTTACTCGACGACGATTGAAAGGACTTTGAATTTTCACGAATGTTGTGTACCACATGGAACTTACGTCTCGAACTTTTTCGAACTTGTATTTTGTGAATCAATTTCTGGAACATTGAAATTTTCTGAGCGTGTAGGATGAACTTGTGCCCTACCAACATAAACTTTCGTGTGAACGATATGACTTGTTTTCCCAAGTGCCTCATTGAATTTACGTCTTGTAAAGACTGTGAAACTTAGGGGACGTTCAACATTACGTTTAATTGTGAAATATGCAATACTTTCCAAGTGCTGCACTGGAATGTATAAAATGTAAAAAATGTAAAAAAAAATCCTCATTAAAGACTGTGACAATTCAGAATACGCATGTCGCGTTCCCAGAAAGCCTAGAACTTTCCAATAGTTTGAGTGAATCCATAATTTATGAAGTCAGACTTTTTCTTTCAAATATCATTTTCTTTAATGGCTATTCACTTCGCCGATTGACGGAACAAGACAGTTTCCGAGTGCTATTTATTCAGTTCATTGCTAATGTGTTTTAAATATTCAGAAACGATGCATTAAGAACTGTGGTGACTATAATCCTCTAGAACATTCCAATTTACAGTAAGCTTGCGTTATGAACTTGCATTTCTAACGGTACAAAGTCAAAAACATCTTGTTCTTCGAGTGATTATTCCAGAACGTTTTGAATTAATATCTAGAGTGCAGTAACCATAAGTAAAAGGTCATATCTGTTCAGACAGTGCCATGAATATGTGGAGTGCCGTGCAGAAAACTCAAGTGTGAATTACGTCTCAAATCGAACCCAGGAACGTGTGCCAATCTTCGAGACATTCCAGAACTCCTCATCCGAGCAGGTGTGGTCCTTGCCCAGGCGATGTCCAGCGCCATCCCAGGACTCGGAGGTACCAACCAGCCACGACACTTCCATGCTGCTGTACGAAGGTGATATGAACTTCCTTTTGATGATCAATAAACTCAATTTATCGAAAGAATCTCTAAAATTGATAACTATACCCCTCTCTGTACCATCTCCAATGATAAAGCCACTCCCTAGGATAAGATCCATGCTCGTTAATTTAATATCAAGCGCCTTAAAGATATGAACACTTTTTACGGGTACAGTATTTAGATCTCCTTTAAAAACAAAGAAAAACGCATTTTGGTGGGAGGAACCATCTTGGGGGTGGGGGGGGCGGGAATGAAAAGAAGTTGAGTTCCTTTCATGAGGACACATAAATAAAAAACTGAAGAAGTTATAGTCATGATAATTGGTATTTAGAAGATCCTTTACAATTAAAGAAACAAGTATTTTTTGCCGGAAAATTCACTTAGGGGGAAGGAGTGTCAAAGGATGTGAAAAAGTGAATTATTTTTAAGGGGATACTTATATCTCAAAACTGAAGGTAATAGACGTGAACATTGGGGTTTGGAATCTCCCTTAAACATAAAGAAACACGCCTTCTTTTAATTTTTTGGGCGGGGGGGGGGTGTAAATAAACAACGGCGGTGGGGTGTAAAAGGAGGTGAGACCAAATGATTTTACTGTTCATAATGTACGTATAAGGAACCTCCGTTGCTCAGGTGGCAGCGCGCAGGCCTCTCACAGCTGGGTTCCGTGGTTCAAATCCCGGTCACTCCATGTGATATTCGTGAAGGACAAAACGGATGCGGGACAGGTTTTTCTCCGGATACGCCGGTTTTCCCTGTCATCATTCATTCCAGCAGCACTGTCCAATATTTCATTTCATTTGTCATTCATCGATCATTGCCCCAGAGGAGTACTTCAGCAGCCGGCATATTTCCTATTCCTAGAAGGGGCTTTATTTATTCCACTACTGACCCTGTCGAATGACTGGAAACAATGACAATGGCAGCTGATGTAATTAACCGCCAAATAGCGGTCTTGCATCTTGCTGTGGGGTCCAGAACATCTAATAATAATAGTAGGTAATAATAATTGTACCGGGCGGTACACCTCCACGCCGCTAATTTAAAATGTGCGCCAGTTGAAACTCCTCTGCTGGAGGAAGTCTGAACTTTATTGACGGTATTAATTTTCAAGTTTTTCAGAAGATGTCACTACCTGGAAATTTTGGAGTTTTTGAACTGTGTCATTTTCGGCGTATTTTTGTTTTGCTTGTAGTAAGAAGTGTGAACTTTCTCTTCTAGAGGACACTACTGACGATCAACAATAGTGCACCCTAGTGCGGAGTAAAAGAACTATTTTTGGAGAAATTTTTATTTCAAAAGTTTGTTTCTTGTTAAATTTCTTTCTGTTATTGTTTAAGTTGGCTGTATACCCCTCTCTTTCCAATCCCGAATTTCTTTTATTAATTTCTGCCCAATCGGATCTATCTTCCCCCAACTTGAATATGTTGCTGTATCCTACCCAATAAAGAGTTTGTGGGAGGGTGTTTTCATTCCCCTAACGCCTCGAACCTTCCGCGAGAGGATATAAACTGCTGATTTTAGGGTCTCCGGGCCACTTCTGTTCCATCTTTCAGTGTGTAAAGTACATAGCAGGGGGCGGGAAGCGCCTCTTTCTCCGGCAGCGGTCAACAACCAGGTAATGGCCGACTAATTACTTATTTTCTTGCTTGCTCAGCAGTTTAACTCTCGGGGCGGGTCCGAAGTTTTTCCATTATGTAACCTTCCTTAAAATGTAAAGGAACTTGTATCTATTCCATCTTTTAGACTGCATATCGGGATAGAGAGTGCTTAACCCTCTCGAGCTCCCAATCATATTGTTTTGAGGTGAACTTATTTTTCTCAACCTATTCTTCGTTAACGTAAAACAAATTGTTCTTTTCTAAAGTCACCTCTGTAGTATGGGATTAGCCCTTGCATTAGTGGCCTAGAGCCAGATTAGGTTTTAAAAACAAGTGTATTAGGAGTGCAGATCGCCTCCTCTCAAATTGTTATTTTAGAGGTCATGTAATTACCCCTTTTCATTTAATAGACCTCAGTAGGTTGGGTATTTTACCCCTGTGTCTATGTCCAGTGAGGACGACTTGAAGGTGGAGTTCGGTGTGGCCTTTGAGAGGTTTAAAGTTGAGAGCGAGTGGCTCTTTTTCGAAAATTGAGTGTTGTATGCCTCGTGGAGGCTTTTCAGTGTAATTTGGAGCAAGGGCTCCTAGGCATGAATGGGGTTTTCTGCCCCTCTGTTGAAACTTGTGTTTGGGGTAAAACTGAGCTGATTGCTCAAGGATTTTGATCGCGGGTTCGAAGCCCAAATCCTGTAAATATTGTAATTGTACTTTTGTTGCCTTGCTACTCTGTACCTGCCATGTTTGTTATTTCGTTATTTTGAAAAGAAAATATAACCTTGTTAAATTTTAAATTAATTTTACTTTCGTAGCTTGAGACCCGTTCGCACCCGCACCTTCTTTCACCTCTACCTACCGCTAAAACACGGTAACAATAATAATAATAATTGTTACGGAGTTATCCGTGGTAGTTAGAGGTGAAAGAAGGTGCTGGAATGAACAGGTCTCAACTTACGAAATTAAAGTTAATTTAAAATTCAACAAGGTTATATTTTCTTTTCGAGATCAAGAAATAATAAGTACAACAGGAACTCAGTTATATAATAACAAGATAAGAATGTACAATTACAGTTTATTATTGTATTTTGGGCTTCGAGTTCCAGAAACACAATCCCTGAGCAATGGCCCCAACTTATACACAAGGTTTAACAAAGGGGCAGAAAACCCCAATCATACCAAGGAGCTCTAGCTCCCAATTACCCAGTAAAGCCTGCTAAGCACACAGAAACCAAATTCAAGAAAGAGCAGCCCGCTCTCAAAGTCCAAGCCCATTCAAAGGCCACACCAAACTCCACGTTCAAGCTGCCCTCCGGGCACACAAGAACAGGGATAATGATACCCAACCAACTGAAGCCTATTCAATAAAGAAACAGTTCAATTACATGGCCCCAAAATACCAATTTGAGTGGAGGCGTAATATGCACTCCTAATACACCTTTTTAAAACTTATTTGGCTCTTAGGCCGTTTATACAAGGGCTAATCCCATACTACGGAGGTGACACGATAGAAAAATTCATTACATTATGAAACGAAGAAAAACTGGTATGAAAACGTAGTCACCTCAAAAACAATATGAGAGGGAGCTCGAGAGGGTAGGCACTCTCTATCCCGATTTGTAGTCAAAGAGACAGAATTTTATACCAAGGGTCTATTACATTTTACAGGAAGGTTACATGATAAAAGTTTCGAACCTGCCCCGAGGGTTAAACTGCTGAGTTAGCAAGTAAAGAAGTTGTTAAAAGGCCATTACCTGATGGATGAACTGCCGCCTGAAGAAAGAGGCGCTTCCCGCCCCCTGCTACGTAATCACACTAAGAACGATGTTACTGAAGTGGCAAGGAGACCAGAAAATCAGCAGTTTATATACCCTCGCGGAAAATTCGAGACGTTTCATGAATGATTACAACCCGCCCACAAAATTTTATTGGATAACAGCAAAAACTAATACACCAGACGAAGAAGAAACACCTTATTGGTGGAAAATTAATTACAGAAATTCCTGATTGGCTACATACAAAACAGGTGGAAAGAAAGGATTATATTGCCAACTCTCAAACCACAGAACAAAATTTAGCAAAAACAAAACTTATGAATGTTGAATTTCTTCCGGACAGTTCATTCCTTTACACCAGAGAGCGTTATCAGTTTTGGTAGAGACATCTGTTAGAGAATGTTCAAAGTTCTTGCTATGGAGCAGACAAACACGAATCGAAATTGACATAGTTCAGAACACTTCAAAATTTACAGTAGAGACATCTTCTGAGAAACTTTAGAATTAACATGGTTGTTAAAGTTCAGGCTTCCTCCAGTAGAGGAGTTCCAACAGGCGCAATGTTTGAATTAGCGGCGCGGAGGTGTACCGCCCGGTACAGGCCTCCCCCCCCCAAAAGACCCTCCAAGGGGTAACACAGAAGAACACCAGATTTTGTTTTAAAATAAGGTCCAAGTTATGATGTTGACATAGAAATTAATTGCAGGAGGATTTACAAACAAGTTTCTTAAATTGGTTGGATCCAGTTTCAAAATTCTTTGTAGTAACTTTGATGTAATGTCTTTATGCTTGTAGTAGTTGAATGCAGAAGGAAAACTTTTAATTCTTGAAAGGAAAAAAATTAAGTCCACCAAATATTGCAGTTGAATCCAAAAATGTAGTAATTGTTGATATGAAATGTCCATGTGGCTGATTAAGTACATTAAATGTTGATTAAGTTTGACGGCCAGACCAGCCGCCGCTGCTTGTGTCCAGAGGAGGCCGCTCGGACCCCTCAAGTACCCTGAGATACCGCTCGCCCGCACCATGAGAGGGGTAGTGGTGCTGAAGCACGCCGCACACGCGGCGAACGTTTACAGTCCGCGGGCAAGTTGCAGGTGGTGCGCCGCACATCAGCCTTGGCCTGGAGAAGGGCTCCGGCCCGCCGTACACTGGTTGACCTCACTGAAGTAGATCGGGCCCGTGCTCTACTCCAGTAGCGGCACGGCGCCGCGCGGCTGCGGGGGCACTGAAACATTAAGATCTCGGCGGCAGAATTTGTTGGACCATAATGATTTTCGGGTACAGTACTTGTGGTGGAGCTGAGGGGCCAGCGGCGTGGAGATCGTTATTTCATTTTAATTAGCCACTGTGTGTGGTTAAGCAGGAGACGGGGGCGTGGTAATGGCCATGGCAAGGACAGGATAGCAGTTTAACTGTTCCGGGGAGGTTGTACAATGAACATTAGGAAACAAAGAACATAATCCACGGGCAGAAGGCCTCAAAATGAAACCAAAAATATAACCCACAGATTTCTTCCAAAATGTAACAAGAAATAAAACAAGCTAAGTTAGTGCGGAAATTACACAGGTTTCACCTGGGACAGGTGAACCCTAAATATCCTCTCGGTGGCTGGATTGCTTAGCAACAACGTGACCGGCGTGAGAAAATCTACAATTATGCACGGCCCATGACATCTGGGAGCAAGCTTGCCCGCGGGAACAAAGTTCTTGACCATCACCTGGTCACCTACCTTCAAATGGGTGGGTCTCCGTCCACGATCATATCTTTCCCTAATCTTTTCATGAGACACTTTAAGATTGGCTTTAGCCTTCTTCCAAAGATCTTTAATATTATCTGGATCTATTGTCTCTGGTAGAATATCACTAAGGGACCAAAGGTTAGAGAGCGGCGTGTTGGGAACAAATTTGAACATCAAAGAAGCTGGGGTAAATTTATGAGATTCATGAACCGCTGAATTCAAAGCAAGAGCTAACCAATGCAAGGACGTGTCCCACCTAGAATGATCGTGATGATAGGCAATAAGGGCCGACCTCAGATTACGATTGACCCGTTCAGCAAGAGATGGTTGGGGATAATAAGCCGAAGTAGTCACATGAGATATGGACAGATCAAAACAGAATTTATGAAAGAGATTGGATGTGAAAGCTTTAGCATTATCAGATACAATATATTGACACGGACCGAAAGAAGCAAAAATGGAATTTAAACAAGTAATGGTGGACTGGGCGGTAGCCAGCTTAGTCGGAAATAACCAAGAAAATCTTGTAAAACCATCTACACATACAAGGATGAACTTGTTGGCGTTCCCCTTTGACTGGGGGAAGGGTCCTACGTAATCGATGTAGAGACGTTCCATTGGGCGTGATGCTTGCTGAGAAGACAATAGACCTACCTTGGTGGACATAGTGGGTTTACTAAGCCAACATGATTTACAAGATTTTACCAATTCACGGATTTCTCCGTCCATACCCTTCAAGATGAACATTTCACGAATCTTTTTGCGGGTTTTGAAGATGCCTAAATGCCCCCCTAATGGGGTCTCGTGATAGTACTTGAAGATCATTGGTACAAGTACAGCTGGAACTACAACTTTCATTTTTTGATCATGCCTCGACGGGCAACATAAAACACCATTCCTCAAAACATACGGGACGACATGTTCCCCAGAAGAAAGGGTTTCCATGATCGGAGCCAGCGTCGGATCTTCACGTTGATATTTCTCAATATCCCTAAAGAGCATGGGAGCATCTGTTAAGATGGCATTAACCTCAGATAGTATGGACACGGGAGGTGAAGAACTATTATCCAGATCAGGCGTCTCTACATCATTAGAAAACATACGGCTTAGTCCGTCAGCAACCACGTTTTCAGTACCTCTAATATGCCTAACATATAATTGGAAGGCCGAAATTCGGATGGCCCACCGGGCTATACGACCAGTACGACGCGGCCTACCTAAGACCCAACTTAAGGCTTGGTTATCAGTTTCCAAGTCGAACTTGACATGTTCCAGATAGAGACGGAAATTTTCTAAAGCAAATAAGACTGCCAAACTTTCGAGCTCATAGATGGAATATTTGGCTTCTTGAGCCGATAGAGTCCTAGATGCATAGGCGATGGGTCGCCTCCCTAGTTCAATCTCTTGAAGAAGGACTGCAGCTACCGCCGACGACGACGCATCAGTTTGGACGATGAATTTCTTGGAGAAATCGGGCATGGCCAGGACAGGGGCATTACACAGAGCCAATTTGAGATCTTCAAAAGCGGCTTGTTGAGAAGGTCCCCACCCAAATTTGACGCCTTTCCTACGAAGTAAGTTCAAGGGCGCCGCTCTATTGGCGAAATTTGGAATAAATTTCCTGAAGAAATTCACCATACCAATGAACCTAGCAATACCTTTCATGTCCTTGGGAGGCTTGCAATCACGGATGGCCTGTGTTCTAGCGTGATCGACTGCGACACCATCGGGCGACACAATATGCCCTAGGAATGACATGGAGGGCTTAGCGAAGGCAACCTTGGACAACTTCACAGTTAACCCAGCCTTACGGAGGCGATTGAGAACTTCTTTCAGATGATCTAGATGTTCTTCGAAGGTCTCCGAAAATACGACGACATCATCAAGATAGTGGTACAAGTACTCGAATTTGATGTCGGAGAAGACCCTATCTAACAGTCTAGTGAGTACAGCTGCTCCCGTGGGGAGCCCGAAAGGCACGCGGTTGTATTCATACAAATTCCAATCCGTGGCAAACGCTGTAAGATGTTTAGATTCTTCAGCCAGAGGAATTTGATTATAGGCCTGATTCAGATCCAATATGGTAAAGAACTTATCCTTCCGAAACCATGAAAAACAAGAGTGAAGGTCTGGAATTGGCACAGATTGTAACACCACCTTCCGATTGAGAGCCCTATAATCAATCACAGGTCTGAAGCCACCTTGGGGTTTCGAGAGTAGAAAAATAGGCGAAGAATACGCCGACTTAGAGGGCCGAATAATACCGTCCTTCAGCATCTGATCAATGATTTCTTTCAGCGCCTTCATTTTAGCTGGAGATAGCCTATAAGGAGGAAAACGGACAGGAATGGAATCCGTAACTTCAATCTTGTATTCAGTAAGGTCAGTAACACCAAGAGTATCCGAGAACACCTCTGGAAACGACTGACACAACTTACGAATACTATCAGCCTGCTCCTCAGGTAGATGTCTAAGATCTGACATGTCATCCTGGGTAGGCGAAACAGATGAACATGATACAGAATTACATTTCAATAAGGTGATTTTACAATTAGAAGCAAATTTGAATGTGCACGACTTACTTTGAAGATCGAGCACCAGACCAGTATGAGACATGAAGTCGGCTCCCAATATAATGGGGCAAGATAAGTCCTTTACCACAAACAATTTAACTTTCCAAGTAAATTTAGATATACGAATTTTGGCATACAGAAAACCTAAAGTTTCTAATGGAGAGGAATTTGCGGAAACATATCGAACCGAAGTCGAACAAAAATCAGGAAGACTACGAACAGTTTTCAATTTGGAGTACCATTCAGCCGAAATAATAGAACAAACACTGCCTGAATCTAATAAAGCTGTTACCGGTTTATTATTTAATTCAATTTTTAGAAAAGGAACCGGTGCGGGGGTATCCGCCGCAATCCTAAGGCATTCTTTGGGACCTTCAAAAGATAAATTTGAAGACAGAGTTTTCCCTGAATTTTCGGCATGATTACTTGGGGCTGAGCCTTGGAATGAAGGATTGATCGACTCAGCCGAAGCCCCTAGTCACTTTTGATTGTTGTTCGAAGTTGAGCAGGAGGGAGTGCTGTTAGCATTAGGGCAGTTCTTGGCAATATGTGAAAACGCGCCGCATTTATCGCAGCCTTGGGATGAACCTGCTCCATTATTAGTCCTACGTAACATTTACGGGGTGTGATGGGTCGGCGAGGCGGAGGCCGAAAATTACCGGATGATGGAGGGGGGTTCTTTCACTACACGCAAGGTATCGGCGTATCTGACTCCTTCGGCTGAGACAGCCATAGCCTCTAACTCAGCGAAAGTTTGCGGACGCGATGCAAAACACAAGTATGAGCGGTATGATGGGGAAATACCTTCCACTATGGCCAGAACAATTTGATCTTCGGGAAAATGAAGGGAAAATAGCCTAGTGTAAAACTTAATGTCTTGGATGAAGTCTGCTAAATTTTCATCCAACCGTTGTACTCGGTAGTAGTACTTTTGAATGAGCGAAGACCTAGCTCGGGCGGGGATAAAATTTGCCAACAGATGGGCATGGAAGTCTTCTATGGATGACTGTTCCGCAATTGCCTAACTATTTTGTCGGAGAGAACACCCATTGCATAGGGATAGATGATTTGCAAAATCTGACAAGCAGAAAGAGGAAAAACAAGGCATGATCCTGAAACTCAACTAAAAACCTTAAGAAGGAAATTACGTCACTGGTAGAGTTAACCGAAAACTTAGAAATACCTCTGAGCAACATTGCTAAAGGATGGGGCAAACTGCTGAAACCCGGAGACGTAGTAGGAAGGGGCCTAAGTGGCGGAGAAGCAGATTCAGAAGGAGCATTATTTAATACAAAGGGTGGAATGGACGTACGACGATCGGACTCGGTTCCTAATGGGGCAGATGTTCGTTGTGTAGTCGCCTCAGTACTACTTCCTTCCTCTTTAGAGGAATCCTCCACAGTTACAATATTTACTACCATAGGTTGGTCGACATTAGGGATAGAAGGTCCAGATAACAACTGACTAACTTTGCTAGACATTTTAGACAAGTTTTCGGCAAGGGCACTAGCTTCCTTACCTTGAAGGTCATTCAACTTCAGAGACAATAGATCACACACCCTATTATAAAAGTGGTACAGCCTAGCCTGTACAATTTTGAGTTGATTAGGAGATGGATCACTTACTTCAAAAAAACTAACTACAGATGCTAGCTCAGTAGTATTATCATTGACCGTGGAGAGAGCGTCGTCAATCTCTTTTTCTCCCAAAGTCGGGATGGTAATAGGCAAATCAAGGGAATCTTTTAGCTTATTGGAGTCGACTGCAACCGTGCCTCCAGATTGAACGTTTCTGAGAGATAGTTCATAAATTAATTCCTCTTTACGCAATTAGAAAGGATGGAGTACCTCGCGAGTGCCGGACATGCTGACAGAAAATATTTTGAGAAAGAAAAATAAAAAAATTCCAGCAAATGAGAAAATTGTTAGAGTTCGAATCGAAGCAGTGTTTAGCCGTCAAAAGGGGCTAAATTGAGACCCACTCAACCACGCTCTGCTACCACTTGTTACGGAGTTATCCGTGGTAGTTAGAGGTGAAAGAAGGTGCTGGGATGAACAGGTCTCAACTTACGAAATTAAAGTTAATTTAAAATTCAACAAGTTTATATTTTCTTTTCGAGATCAAGAAATAACAAGTACAACAGGAACTCAGTTATATAGTAACAAGATAAGAATGTATAATTACAGTTTATTAATATATTTTGGGCTTTGAGTTCCAGAAACACAATCCCTGAGCAATGGCCCCAACTTTACTTATACACAAGGTTTAACAAAGGGGCAGAAAACCCCAATCATACCAAGGAGCTCTAGCTCCCAATTACCCAGTAAAGCCTGCTCAAGGGACACAGAAACCAAATTCAAGAAAGACCAGCCCGCTCTCAAAGTTCAAACCCATTCAAAGGCCACACCAAACTCCATGTTCAAGCTGCCCTCCGGGCACACAAGAACAGGGGTAATGATACCCAACCAACTGAAGCCTATTCAATAAAGAAACAGTTCAATTACATGGCCCCAAAATACCAATTTGAGTGGAGGCGTAATATGCACTCCTAATACACCTTTTTAAAACCTATTTGGCTCTTAGGCCGTTTATACAAGGGCTAATCCCATACTACGGAGGTGACACGATAGAAAAATTAATTACATTATGAAACGAAGAAAAACAGGTATGAAAACGTAGTCACCTCAAAAACAATATGAGAGGGAGCTCGAGAGGGTAGGCACTCTCTATCCCGATTTGTAGTCAAAGAGACAGAATTTTATACCAAGGGTCTATTACATTTTACAGGAAGGTTACATGATAAAAGTTTCGAACCTGCCCCGAGGGTTAAACTGCTGAGCTAGCAAGTAAAGAAGTTGTTAAAAGGCCATTACCTGATGGATGAACTGCCGCCTGAAGAAAGAGGCGCTTCCCGCCCCCTGCTACGTAATCACACTAAGAACGATGTTACTGAAGTGGCAAGGAGACCAGAAAATCAGCAGTTTATATACCCTCGCGGAAAATTCGAGACGTTTCATGAATGATTACAACCCGCCCACAAAATTTTTTTGGATAACAGCAAAAACTAATACACCAGACGAAGAAGAAACACCTTATTTGTGGAAAATTAATTATAGAAATTCCTGATTGGCTACATACAAAACAGGCGGAAAGAAAGGATTATATTGCCAACTCTCAAACCACAGAACAAAATTTAGCAAAAACAAAACTTATGAATGTTGAATTTCTTCCGGACAGTTCATTCCTTTACACCAGAGAGCGTTATCAGTTTTGGTAGAGACATCTGTTAGAGAATGTTCAAAGTTCTTGCTATGGAGCAGATAAACACGAATCGAAATTGACATAGTTCAGAACACTTCAAAATTTACAGTAGAGACATCTTCTGAGAAACTTTAGAATTAACATGGTTGTTAAAGTTCAGGCTTCCTCCAGTAGAGGAGTTCCGACAGGCGCAATGTTTGAATTAGCGGCGCGGAAGTGTACCGCCCGGTACAATAATAATAATAATAATAATAATAATAATAATAATAATAATAATAATAATAATAATAATAATAATAATAATAATAATAATAATAATAATAATAATAATAATAATAATAATGTTCTGGACCGTCGTCAAATGTGCGGACCGCGCTGGAAACGGGTCCTGGACGGGAAATGACTAAGAATTCAGTCCGGCCGCGGGTTCAGTATCGCCAAGGCACCCAAGACGACACCACGCCGGATGTCCTGAAGGATTTGATCCATATTAAAAATGCTTATAGGAAAAGATGACAAAGATTTAGGGACCCAACTGACCGGGTGGAATACTTGGACCTAGCCCGGGAAGTACGAAATAGAAAACGAGTCAGATCGCGAATTTTGGCGGATTCTCTCAGAAAACGAGTCACATCGCTAATTTCGGCGGATTTTATATAAAACAATAAGCATTCAATTATAAATTTCAGTATAATATCGTAGCGAAGCACGGGTATCTTCCTAGTATATATATAAAATAACTTGTCCTGACTGATCGACTGACTGACTGACTCACTGACTGATTCATCATCGCCGAGCCAAAACTACTGGACATGAAAAAATAAAATTTTGGGGATTCATTCATATTTAGATGTAGGTGCTCGCTAAGAGAGGATTTTTGGATATTCCGTCGCTAAGGGGGTGAAAAGGGGGGTGAAATTTTAAAACTTTAAAAGTTTACAGATGTAAAAATTGGTATTTAGAACCCCTTTAAAAATAAAGAAACACGTATTTTTTGTTTTCGGAAAATCCCAATAGGAGGGGTGAAAACGGGGTTGAATACTTTTAATGAGGATACTTATACCTCAGTAACTGAAGATATTACAGACCTGAAAACTGGTGTTTGGGAGCTCCTTTAAAAATAGACACTCTTCTTTTTGCTTTTGGAAAATCCAAATAATGGGGGCTAAGGGGTGGATTTTTAAAATGAGTGTATTTATATCTCAAAACTTTAAAAGCTTGCACATGCAAAAATTGGTATTTAGAATCTCCTTTAAAAATAAAGGAACATGTATTTGTTGTGTTGTTTTCTATACATCCCAATAGGAGTGGTGAAAAAGGGTGAATAATGGGTTCATGCCTTTAATGGGGATACATATATCTCAGAAACTGAAGATATTACAGAGCTGAAAATTTGTATATGGGAACTCCTTTAAAAATAATGGGACACGCATTTTTTTGTTTTTGGAAAATCCAATTAATGGCGGTTAAACAGGAGTGACAAATTGGGGTGAATTTTTTGAAAGAATATATCTACAGAATATCTGAGAAACGTAAAATGTTACAGACGTAAAAAGTGGTATTTGGAATCTCTTGTAAATGTAAAGAAATATAGGTGATTTGTTTTTTGAAACTCCACTTAAGGGGATCTGAAAAGGGGGTGATATTTTAAAATGCGAATTTCTACAGTATATCTCAAAAACCTTAACATATTACAGCACTGAAAATTTGATATTTTTATCTCTATTAAAAATAAAGGAACGTGTATTATTAGTTTTCGGAAATACCATTTGGTTGGGTGGTGGGGGTGGTAAAAGTGACTGAAAATGGCGTTGAATTCTTTTAATTAGGCTACTGATATCTCAAAAATGAAGATGTTACAGACCTGAAATTTGATATTTGGAATCTGCTTTAAAAGTAAAGAAACACGTATTCTCGGAAAATCCAATGAACGGGGGGAGGTGAAAGCATTTAAAAATTAATTGACTTAATTGTACGAGAATACTTACATCTAATAAAAACTAAAGTTGTTACAAACGTAAAAATTGGTATTTGGATCTCCTTTAAAAACAAAGAACAACTCGTTTTGGGGGGGGAATTCATCTTGGGGGGGGGGAATTCATCTTGGGGGGCGGGAGTGAAAAGGAGTTGAATTCCTTTCATGAGGACACATAAATCAAAAACTGAAGAAGTTAGAGTCGTGATAATTGGTATTTAGAAGAGCCTACGTTGCTCAGGCGGCAACGCGCCGGCCTCTCACAGCTGGGTTCCGTCGTTCAAATCCCGGTCACTCCATGTGACATTCGTGCTGGACAGAACGGAGGGGGGACAGGTTTTTGTCCGGATACTCCGGTTTCCCCTGTCATCATTCATTCCAGCAAGACTGTCCAATATAATTTCATTTCATTTGTCATTTATTAATCATTGCCCCAGGGGAGTGCGACAGGCTTCGGCAGCCGGGACATTTTCTATTGTCGCCGCAAGATGGCGGCTTTATTCATTCCATTACTGACCCTGTGGAATGACTGGAAACAGGCTGTAGTTTTTTGGTGACATTTTTAATCTTTCCTGGGTTCGTTTTCAAGAGCCAACTTTTCCTTCTGAAAACGTTCTTAGATTACAGTAGATTCTCCTGGCATATAAATAAAAATGTAAACACATTTGAAATAAACGATAGGAATGAGATTGACCGTCCAATTGTTCACTTTTATAATAAGGTCAATAATGCACGGAAGTATGTCATTCGTACCGCCAGAAATCCCGCACACTTGCCTACGCGCGACAATGGTGCTGGTCACATTGTCAACAATGACAATGGCATCAGATATAATTTACCGCCATGTAGCAGTCTTGCATCTTGCTGTGGGGTCCAGAACATTTATAATAATAATAATAATAATAATAATAATAATAATAATAATAATAATAATAATAATAATAATAATAATAATAATAATAATAATAATAATAATAATAATAATAATAATAATAATAATAATGTTCTGGACCGTCGCCAAATGTGCGGACCGCGCTGAAAATGGGTACTGGATGGGTAATGACTAAAAATGCAGTCCGGCCGCGGGTTCAGTACCGCCAAGGCACCCAAGACGAAACCACCCCGGATCTCCTCATGGATTTTATCCATATTAAAAATGCTTATAGGTAAAGATGGCAAAGATTTAGGGACTCAACTGACCGAGTGCAATACCTGGACCTAGCGCGGGAAGTACGAAATCGATTGCTGGAAAGAAAGATTGATAAATGGAAGGAAACTTGCCATAATCTATTAGAAAACGAGTCAGATCGCGAATTTTGGCGGATTCTCTCAGAAAACGAGTCAGATCGCGAATTTAGGCGGATTATACAAAACAATAAGCATTCAATTATAAATTTCAGTATAATACCGTAGCGAAGCACGGGTATCTTGCTAGTCTATAATAAAATCCCTATTCTGATCTGATATGTCCTGCTGAAATCCCATCAGTTATGCCTCGCAAGAAAATTTATTTCTAAATCCATACTGGCTCCTCATGAACCAATTTTTGTCATCACATATCCCTCTGATGTACTTTGCTATTAAACTCTCCAGTACCGGTATTTTACAAACTATACTGGTCAGGCTGATTGGTCTGTAGTTCTCTGGTTTCCTTTCATCACCCTTTCCTTTATAAATTGGTATTATTATAGATTCCTTCCATTCCTTTGGTATTACACTATTATTTATGACATAGTCAAAGAGAAATCTTAAATAAGGCACTATATATCACCCCATTGTCTTTAATAACTCCCCAGTAATTTGATCACTTCCTGCTGCTTTTCCTTGCTGAAGCAGTTGGATTTCTCTGAAAATATCTTCATTTGTGAATGACAAGCTTCTTGTTTCCCTATGTGTCTCTCCCTCTCTATCTTCTGTTATGGTTTCCAAGTCCTGACAATCTTCTACTGAATCTCTGAATTCCCTACTGAAGAGGTTTGCTTTCTCAGTATCTGTTAAATAGTGTTCACACCCTTCTCCCACCATTGTAGGAATTTGGATTCCTTTTCCTCTTTGATTCCTAGTATATGAATACAGCTTTTTCCATTTCCCTTTGTGGTCATTACCCTCTTGAAGGATGCCATTCATATGATTCTCCTTTGCTTCCTTTTTCACTCTATTCAGTTCCCTAATTACCTGTTTTCTAGTTTCTCTATTCTCCCTACCATCTTTGATTTTCCTGTTTACTATTCTACATTTTCTTTTTAATTTTCTTATTTCCCTTGTATAATAAACAGGGTCTGAGGTCATTTTACCCTTCTTAACAGGTATAAATCTCTTCTCTCCTTCCAAAATAATTCCTTTAAATTCACCCCATGTGTATCCACATTACTCCCTTCACTTATCCAACAACTGAATTGTAATTTAAGGTAAGTCCCAAATTCATCAACTTTTAGTTTTTCTGTATAATTTCTTGTCTTGTGTGACCCTCTTAATAAGCCTTATTGGTACCAGTCCTACATCCATTATTACAGCCTTATGGTCACCTATTTCTTCAATTACCTCAGTTTTATCAACAATTTCCCATGTTTTAACCAAGAATACATCTAGTAAGTTATTAAGACGAGTCGGTTCTTGTACTACTTGTGTAAATCCTCCCTCCCAAATTAACTTATTTGCCAGTTTCTGTTCATGGGCTTCACTTGAAGCTCCATTCCATTCAACTTCAGGCAAGTTTAGATCACCCCCAATTATTACCATATCATTATTATTGTTTTTATGAGTATAATCTATTATTTTCTCAAATATTTCCATGCCTCTTTCCTCTCTTCCAGGCCTGTATGTTCCTATAATTCCCACCTCCTTCATATTATCACAAACTAATTTTATCCCTAATATTTCATCCCTTTCATCGGTAAACCATTCATGTGAACAATAAGTTTCCTTCACCAGAATAAACACCCCACTTCCCGTTTAATTGTTTATTTACTACACTCTGACAGTTTACCAAGAGCAATCTCAGACCCCCTTCCTCCATAAAAATTGACTGTTGCAATTGGGTAATTTGAAATACCTTACTTTCCTGAGTTTCATTTACTTGTTGGCTGAGCCAGTTTGAAGTACAGCTGGCTCTTTCTACTAGTTTTCCTGGTCAGTATTATAACTTAAGGGAGTTGCCTTTTTATAGTATATATCTTATGATTAATAAAATCTAGAACATTATTTGCTATCTTTCGTTTACCTGAATCGTTTAGATGAAGGCCATGCTTTGTGTAACAGTGTCTCTCGAAACCGATGCTATCAATTACCTGTGTATTACGAAAATGTTCACAAATTTTAACCATATCTGTATTAACTTTGTCCACTTCAATGTTCACACACGAGTCTCTAATCAAATCATGCCTGTGGGGCACGTTCACTACAAAGATGTTAGTGTGAGTCAGCTTACCTAGTGTACATTTAAGTTCAGAAATAACATTCTTAGCGTCGTTGTGAGCTAAGTCGTTCGTCTCGCCGATGATCACTACTGCATCACGACTTCCGAGATTTCTTGCCGCCTGCTCCGTGTTTTCCAATACCTTCTTCTTTGGGGCCCCAGGATAGATAACCGCCGATGCTGCAATATCTTCATTGACTATTTTCTCCATAATTCCCCTCTCCTGGCTATCACCAAATATAAGAATGTTCGATAATTTCGCCGGTGCACTGTGTGGGATTTTAGGCCTAACTTTGCCGCTTCTCGTAACGGATTTTGCGCTATACGTTTGACTGCTTCCTATACGGATACCTTGCGTATCGCTTACTTCCCTCATGGATGAAAATCTATTTTTGGTGTCAATTACAAAGTTGTCCTTATTAAACTGTACACTTTTCCTCCTAGAATCTGAAGCAACTTGACACCACGCGCTAGAATTCTCGGAGCCACCTGTGTTCTGAATGTTTACCGGTACCGATACTTTCGATACCAGTAAACGCAACTTTTCCTTTAAAATCTCATTCTCCGCTTTTAATGCTTGTAAATCTTGTTGCAATAAAGAGAGAATTACAAGTACATTATCATTACCTCCATCCTCCAAGTAATGATACGCCAGCGATTCGTTGACCGTTGTAGGCCTAGTTTTGTTACCGCTATTCAAATTGCTCTCGCCACAGCTAACACAAGTCCAAGTTTCATTTTTATCAAAACCAGCACTACATATACACTCAAAATGGTACCAAATTAAACGCGTTTCACACTGGATACCATTCTTCACTCGCTTCTTGTTTACACCACATTTATTCCCGATTATTTCGCAAGAGAACCGGGAGCTATCTTCACCCACATTCTTCGCTGACAGACAGGCCCTGGGGTTCAGTTCTAATGTTGAAAGTGGAAAGTTCATTTTCCAAAAACTAATCTTTAATGATTATGTGAAGTGCATGATGGAAACAACTCAATAGAGAAATACACCAGTTGGAAAAACTCCTAGAGGAAAATCCACCGTCATCGAAAGTGACATCATTGGGCTAATGGATTATAGGGAGCCTGAACCAACATGCAATCAGGAGGATTTAGAGCCTTCTGGAAACCTGACCGCAAAACAAAGACTGAAACCGGGACAGAAATACTAGTTAGAGTCAATGAACATTAACACACTGCTGCAAACAGGAAACAAAAACATTTAACTGATATGTTAAATGATCAGAAAATCAAGGTGCTCACACTTCAAGAAACATGGTTTATGGAGGAAGGTAGCATGGAGACAGCAAGCAAGCTGCCCTTCCTACGATCATAGTTATAAAGCAAGCTGCCCTTGTCAACATACTTACCGAGCTTCCCTTCTCAACATACTATTATCTTAGCTTTTAAACCAAGATGCTGTGCCATGGGCCATTGCACAAGATGGCGGCAATACATGGGCTCTTATGAGACTGCCTAGGGCTGCTTGCGCAAGATGGCGGCTATATACGGCTTCTTATGTAGAAAGATGACGGCGATTGGGCAAGATGGCGACTATACATGGGCTCTTATAGAGGAAGATGACAGCTATGGGCAATTGCACAAGATGGCGACTCTACATGGGCTCTTATGAGACGACTTAAGGGCGCTTGCGCTAGATGGTGGCTGCTGTTATGCAGAAAGCTGGCTGAGTGGGCCTACTGCACAAGATGGCGGCTGCTGTTATGGAGAAAGCTGGCTGACGGGGCCTAGTGTAACAAGATTGCGGCTGCTCTTATGTAGAAAGTTAGCCCAAAGGTTACTGCACAAAATGGCGGCTATACGTAGGCTATTATGAAGAAAGCTAGCTTAGAGGCTACTGCACATGAAGGTGGCTATACATAGGCTGTTATTACCTCCTCCTCCTCCTCTTCCTCTGTCAAGGCATAGTAGCATTATATCTCTACCGAACAAGTTTAAACATGCATTGCTATAATGACGCGATATGTCTTTACATACAACACATGTTCAGATCACTAAAGAAGTGATTGAAACATAACAAGACTAGAATCGAACACTGTACTCGATGACGTTGGATGCGCTAGCGACTGGTTGGCTGTTCCAAGAGCTCTGTGTTATCTCAGTGATAAAGTAGTTAATAATTGTAGATAAATATCAAGTTTTGTGTGTGCGTGATGCATTTAGCTCCACAAATAATTGTGTTTAGTATTTGTTTGTAGCAATCTGCGATTACTGATATTTATTTACAGTTTTCACACCGAGTTGTTCCGCAGGCGATCGCTAGATAACAACCTGTAATTTAGGACTGCGTGAAAGGAGAAGTACCTCTTTCTTTTTAATAGTATTATTAAAATATCAATAGGTTTGTTGATAAAATACTTACAAATACGGTGTATTAAAAAGAGTCGTAACTTCGGCAGCGATTATAGTCTATTAGTGCAAACATTTAACAGGTTATTTCAAATAGCAGTTCAACGGTCCCACCTATCACGAAGGTAATAACTTCATTAAATAGGCAGTATTTCATTGGCGAAATAGTTAACAGTCGTAATTGTTATTGATTATTGTCGCCCTTCGTATTCAAATATTGGCATTGTTGGCTACAGTCGTGAACAAAGGGTGTAGTGTATCAAGAAATAAAAAAATAAAAATCAGCTGATTCTTGTATTCCGATCATTTGTAGTTCTGAGTAGGCAGTTAAAGTATCCATAATTTATATTTCACACCCTCGATAATTCAGTATTTATGAGCGGTTAGCTAACAATTAATTTTCTACATTCCAATAATTGCAGTTCGAGTCCTGGCGTAGTTTAGACAGAAATACATTTGAGAAATTATTGTAAACAATCTCATATTTTTAGCATATAAGGACACTTTTATTCTCCATTCCGCGGAGTAGGGTTAAATAATAATAATAATCCACCATAGGTAATAATCGCATAACCACATTTCAGTTGAGAATTGTAGTGTAGATACGGTATATTAGGTAATATCTTGCCTGTTATATTGGTGCGTATTTTTGTGCAAACGGCGGGTTTCATTTCTATTACAGCACTAGCAAGATACCCGTGCTTCGCTACGGTATTATACGGAAATTTATAATTGAATGCTTATTGTTTTATATATAATCCGCCCAAATTCGCGATCTGACTCGTTTTCTAATAGATTACGGCAAGATTCCTCCCATTTTTCAATCTTTCTTTCCAGCAATCGATTTCGTACTTCCCGGGTTAGGTCCAGGTATTGCACCCGGTCAGTTGGGTCCCTCAGTCTTTGCCATCTTTCCCTATAAGCATTTTTAATATGGATAAAATCCTACAGGAGATCCGCCGTGGTGTCGTCTTGGGTGTCTTGGCGGTAATGAACACGCGGCCGGACTGCATTCTTAGTCATTACCCGTCCAGGACCCGTGTCCAGCGCGGTCCGCACATTTGACGATGGTCCAGAACTTTATTATTATTATTATTATTATTATTATTATTATTATTATTATTATTATTATTATTATTATTATTATTATCGATGTTCTGGACCCCACTGCAAGATGCAAGACCGCTACTTGGCGGTAAATTACATCTGATGCCATTGTCATTGTTGACAATGTGACCAGCACCATTGTCGCGCGTAGGCAAGTGTGCGGGATTTCTGGCGGTACGAATGACATACTTCCGTGCATTATTGAACTTATTATAGAGGTGAACAATTCGACGGTCAATCTCATTCCTATCGTTTATTTCAAATGTGTTTACATTTTTATTTATATGCCAGGAGAATCTACTGTTATCTAAGAACGTTTTTCGAAGTAAAAGATGGCTCTTGAAAACGAACCCAGGAAAGATTAAAAATGATCGGTTTATGATCAGAATAAGTACATCGAAAAACCACAGCCTGTTTCCAGTCATTCCAAAGGGTCAGGAATGGAATGAATAAAGCCCCCATCTAGCGGCGACAATAGGAATTGTGCTGGATGCTGAAGCCTGTCGCACTCCGCTGGGGCAATGATTAATGAATGACAAATGTAATGAAATGATATTGGACTGTGTTGCTGGAATGAATGATGACAGCGAAAACAGGAGTATCCGGAGAAAAACCTGTCCCCCCTCCGTTTTGTCCAGCACGAATGTCACATGGAGTGACCGGGATTTGAACGACGGAACCCAGCTGTGAGAGGCCGGCGCGCTGCCTCCTGAGCAACGTAGGCTTCTTATAAGTACATTATGAACAGTAAAATCAATTGGTCTCACTTCCTCTTACACCCCAACGTCGTTAAATTTATTTACCCCCCCAAAAAAAGAAATTAAAAGAAGGCGTGTTTCTTTATGTTTAAAGGAGATTCCAAACACCAATGTTCACGTCTATTACCTTCAGTTTTGAGATATAAAAACCCCTATAAAAGTAATTAACTTTTTACACTTCCTTTCACACTCCTCCCCCACACTTAAGTGATTTTTCCGGCAAAATATACTTTCTCTAATAGTAAAGTATCTTCTAAACACCAATTTTCACGACTCTAACTTTTTCAATTTTTTATTTATGTGTCCTCATGAAAGGAATTCAACACCTTTTCACTCCTACCCCAAGATGATCCCCCCCCCCCCAAAGGCGTTTTTATTTGTTTCTAAAGGAGATCCAAATATAAATTTTCACGTTTGTAATAACTTTAGATTTTATTAGATGTAAGTATTCTCGTACAATTAAGTCAATTTTTAAATTCTTTCACCCCCCACTTCATTGGATTTTCCGAGAATACGTGTTTCTTTACTTTTAAAGCAGATTCCAAATATCAAATTTCTCGTCTGTAACATCTTAATTCTTGAGATATCAGTAGCCTAATTAAAATAATTCAACACCATTTTCAGTCACTTTTACCCCCTCCCTCAGCCAAATGGCATTTCCGAAAACTAAAAATACACGTTTCTTTATTTTAATAGAGATAAAAATAAAAATTTTCACTTCTGTTAAGCTTTTTGAGATATACTGTAAAAATTCTCATTTTAAAATTTCATCCCCTTTTCAGTTCCCCTTCAGTGGAGTTTCTAAAAACAAATCACTTATGTTTCTTCATAATTAAAGGAGATTTCAAATACCACTTTTTATGTCTGTAACATTTTACGTTTCTCATATATTCTGTAGATATAGACTTTCAAAAAATTCACCCCAATTTGTCACTCCTGTTTAACCGCCATTAATTGGATTTAAAAAAACAAAAAAATGCGTGTTCATTATTTTTAAAGGAGATCCCATATACAAATTTTCAGCTCTGTAATATCTTCAGTTTCTGAGATATATGTATCCCCATTAAAGGGATTCAACCCATTATTGGCCCTTTTTCACCACTCCTATTGGGATTTACAGAAAACAAAGAAATACCTGTTCCTTTATTTTTAAAGGAGATTCTATGTATCAATTTTTACATGTGCAAACTTTTAAAGTTTTGACTTATAGATACACTAATTTTAAAAATCCACCCTTCTATTTGGATTTTCCAAAAGCAAAAAAGTGTCTTTATTTTTAACGCAGATCCCAAAAACCAATGTTCAGGTCTGTAATATCTTCAGTTACTGAGATATAAGTATCTTCATTAAAGGTATTCAAGCCCGTTTTCACCCCTCCTATTGGTTTTTTTCGAAAACAAAAAATACATGTTACTTTATTTTTTAAGGAGATGCTAAATACCAATTTTTCTATCTGTAAACTTTTAAAGTTTTAAGATGTAGATACACTCATTTTAAAAATTCAACCCCCTGTCCACCCCTCATTATTTGGATTTTCCAAAAACGAAAAAACGTAGATCCCAAATACTAATTTTCTGGTCTGTAATATCTTCAGGTTCTGAAATATAAGTAGCCTCGTTAAAGGCATTCATCCCATTTTTCACACTTTTCCACCCTACTTATTGGGATTTTTCGAAAACAAAGAGTACATGTTTCTTTATTTTTAAAGGAGATTCTAAATACCAATATTTACATCTATAAACTTTAAAAATTTTGAGATATATATACACTCATTTTAAAAATTCACCCCCTTTTCACCCAGCCATTAATTGGATTTTCCAAAAACAAAAAGTTCTTGTTTCTTTATTTTTAAAGGAGATCCTAAATGCCAAGGAGATCCCATATACCACCAATACCAATTTTACGGTCTGTAATATCTTTAGTTTCTGGGATATAAGTATCCTCATTAAAGGCATTCACCTCCTTTTTCACCCCTCCTATTGAGATTTTCTGAAAACAAAAAAAAATATACGTGTTTCCTTATTTTTGAAGAAGATTCTAAGTACCAAATTTTACATCTGTAAACGTTGAAAGTTTTGAGATATAGTAACACTCATTTTAAAATTTCAGCCCCTTTTCACCCCCTTAGCAAAGGAATATCCAAAAATCCTCTCTTAGCGAGCACCTACATCTTAATGTGAATGAATCCCCAAAATTTCATTTCTTTATGTCCAGTAGTTTTTGGCTCGGCGATGATGAATTCGTCAGTCAGTCAGTCTGTCAGGACAAGTTATTTTATATATATAGACTAGCAAAATACCCGTGATTCGCTACGGTATTATACTTAAATTTATAATTAAATGCTTAACGTTTTATATATAATCCGCCGAAATTCGCGATCTGACTCGTTTTCTGAGATATTACGGCAAAGTTCCTTCCATGTTTAAATCTTTCCTTCCAGCAATCGATCTCGTACTTCCCGGACTAGGTCCAAGTATACCAGCCGATCAGTTGGGTCCCTAAATCTTTGCCATCTTTCCCTGTAAGCATTTTTAATATGGATCAAATCCTTGAGGAGATCCGGCGTGGTATCTTCTTCAGTGCCTTGGCGGTAATGAACCCGCGGGCGGACTGCATTCGTAGTCATTACCCGACCAGAACCTGTTTCCAGCGCGGTCCGTACATTTTGAAGACGGCCCAGAACATTACTATTATTAGGGTTGGCGATATTAGTTGAATTTAGGTTATTATTATTATTATTATTATTATTATTATTATTATTATTATTATTATTATTATTATTATTATTACTTCTATTATTATTATTATTATTATTATTATTATTATTATTATTATTATTATTATTATTATTATTATTATTGATGTTCTGGACCCCACAGCAAGATTCAAGACCACTACTTGGCGGTTAATTACATCTGCTGCCATTGTCATTGCTGAAAATGTGAGCAGAAACATTGTCGCGCGTAGGCAAGTGCGCGGGATTTCTGGCGATACGAATGATATACTTTATTGACCTTATTATAGATGTGAACAATTGCACGGTCAATATCATTCCTATCGTTTATTTCAAATGTGTTAATTTTTTTATTTATACGCTAGGAGAATCTACTGCAATCTAACTTTAAGTTCTCCAAAGGAAAAGATGGCTCTTGAAGACGAACCCAGGAAAGATTAAAAATGATCGGTTAATGATCAGAATAAGTACATTATGAACAGTAAAATCAATTGGTCTCAACTACTTTTTCACCCCACCGCCGTTAAGTTGATTTACCACCCCCCCCCCAAGAATAAAGAGGGCGTGTTTCTTTATGTTTGAAGGAGATTCCAAATACCAATGTTCACGCCTGTTACCTTTGTGACTTCCCCTCTCGGAGAACCATCATCAAATGAGAAATGCAACCAAGCAAGCAAAGGGCGCCAATCTTTAAGTTGAGGACTTAAAGATAAAATTTATAATCAAGCTTGGACAGACTCTTATCACAGGGGTGAGGTGATAGTACACTAATCATTAAGTAGGAGAATTAGAAATCAAAAGGCTAATTAAGGCAGATTGATTACAATGAACTAGAAAAATACTATTTATTATATTTAATATAAATGACGACGGTTTAACGAGAACTGAATTTAAAATAGAAAATGAATTTAATAAAAAATTGAATGACTCTACTTCGCGAAAACTTGCAATATCTTTAACTCGCTTGCTCACCATGTCGTCTTGTTCTGCTGGTCCTTGGAAAGCTTCCCTCCTTGTAGCGGGAACATCACCGGCCGTCTTTGATATCTCTTCATCTGCAGCTCAGTACCATTCCTGCCTTGCAAATTGCACCCACCACTAATTGGAAGATGACTTCAAAACTAACACTCCCTATTATGCTTTATCCCATATATTGGAGATAAGCCCTAAGTCATAGTTAGAAGAACCACCTTGGGTTATATGGAGAGGATACTCAATTAAGAATCCTTCCAACTTTACTGAAAATGTTCTCTGAAGTTTCATTTCTATCTAGATTAAACTATCTATTGACTTAGACTGGTTCAAACCGGTCTTGTAGCCGTGCTGTACGTACTTCCTCATGAGAGTGGCTATACACCCCTCATTCAGAATTTCTAAGTATCGAGACGCAGAATCAAGTAGAAAATCAAGTAGAAGCCTCGTAGAATATCGTAGAATAATGTAGAGAGACTCGCAGAAGCGAATAAGACGTTGTAGAGAGACTCGCAGAAGCGAATAAGACGTTGTAGAGAGAGCCTCCAAGAGCTCCAACACGCCCTCTTATAACCTTCTCTCGCGCTAATTACAGGCCGCTACACGTGGTCCAATCAGATGACACTTCTCTCCCCACTCTAGATTTTAGAGTAGATGGGTCCCACACAAGATATCAACTGTTCTTCTATTCGTCCTTTCACTCAGTATCCATGGCAACATGACGCTCCTTTGAAAATATAGGCGTTGATCAGTTCGAATAATTCTGGTCGAAATACGGTAGCTTACGTTAGGACGCGTGAACACGTGCTCGCTTTTCTCAGAACTTGTTGTTTAAATTTGTCCTCCCTTCCTCCTCGGTGATGTGGCAAGATAACTGAAATCTACTGCAAGTTAATTTTAACCAACTGTCGCAAGAATCTAAGTGAATATTAGGATATTCAGCCCTCGTTTATAAGTCGTAGTTACAAAGTAATGAAATGATAGTGAGCAAATGATTAAACATGAATTATAATACAATTACATACCAAATAAATATCATGACGTTAAATTCCTGAATTAATTACACATAATAAAATTAACATAATTACACTGTAACGTCTGGAACGTTACATACGCCCCCATGAGTTCTTAACAAATATTACATGCGTTGAGAACTCACACACTTACTCCCACATTGACTTGAAATACCTCTATTACCTGCCCATAACGAGCGACATTATTTTCATACACTTAATTATATCTCACTCTTTCCATATCTCTCTTAGACTGCTTCCCATTGCGACTGTCTGTTATTTCAGTTCATCTTGAGGTTTAGATGCTAAATTATGCCCATCATGAGCAACTTTTCACTTTTGTAAAAAAACAAGATTATCCTAGAGAATATAACATAATATATACAATTCAGATTACAAACTCTGCCGAGTGTCTATCTGTCCTTTTCCTCGCCATCTCTCCGACATTCTTTGCTAGATAGCAGTAACACATTCTCTTCCAATATTTTACATTAAAAAATGGAAAACATATGATACAAACAATTTACACTTTTATCACTCTTTCGAATGTTTCAACCTTATCTTGAAGCAGGATGGAATACACTTCACACAAATACACACGTGATTTAAGCTCACGGTAAAATTATTGCAAGTTAGAAATGCACATACGGGAAAATTAATTATTTGCCGTCGTCAGCTTTAATTAGCCTTCTGTAACATCTCAGAAAACAAATATATATAAAATTTCATGGCCTCACATACGGAAAACAGATGATCTATCGTTAATGAACGAGCGTAACTCTACCGCTACACACAAAACATCTCCCTTGTTTACAAACACAACTAGGAAATACCACCACAATTGAGACGTAAACACTTACCGCTCGTAGTCTGACATAACAAGTAGCAACTTCCCCGAGTTACTGACCTATATCTCACAATCCGGTTCAGCCACCTCACACGACAGGTATCTCCTTAAACTACTAATGTTGTACGAACCATTCATTACGCTCTCGCCATCCGCTAACTTGTAAGCACAGGGTCCTAGTTTTCTATGTACTTTATAAGGGCCTTGATATAAAAGAAAAAATTTCTTCGTTACCTTATCCTCACTATTTGACAACATAGGAACTCTCACCAAAACCATATCACCTACCTCAAAGTTATCCAGTACCTTACGTTTTTGTTGCCTTTTACGTTTATCTCCAGATTTAATCAGGTTCTCCCGTGCCAGTCGGACGTAAAATTCAGCATTACGAGGTGGTTCCTCAGGCAAACCTAACACTCTCACTAGTTCATTCTGAGGCTTACAACCAAAATGAACTTGTGACGGCGTCAATCTCGTGCTTTCATGTTGAACTGCATTGATCCATGTCTCTATGCGGGATAAATGAGCCACCCAGGCTGTATGCTTATCGAACACTAAGCATCTAAACATGCGAGATAACTCTTTCATAACGCGCTCACACATATTGCCCTGAGGGTATCTAATAGATGAATGAACCTGTGTAATACCTAGCTCTCTAATTATGGTCTTCCATTTTCTCGAAATAAATTGCGGTCCACTGTCTGATAATATTCTAAGAGGAGTACCTAATTCAGGTATATACTTCTCTTTGATTATACGACTACAAGATTTTCCAGTGGCTTTTCTCATACCGTATAATCTGACCAATTTCGAGAAGGCATCAATAATGACTAAAATATATTGGAAGCCGAACTGTCCCTTAACCACAGGTCCAAATAAATCAGTACACACCAAGTCACCAGGTCTTTCTGAGATTACTGCCTGACGAGGTCCTTCTAAATAGCGGTTAGGAACTTTGCTACGCTGACACAGATCGCAAGTGGAAAGAATTTTTCTTATATCTCTTCCCATCTTGTCCCATATAAAATTCTGTCGGATCTCATACAGAACTTTATTAGCTCCAAAATGTCCTAATTCCTTGTGGATAAACCAAATCAATTCCACACGTAGCGCTTTGGGTACACAAATCCCCCAGAGATCCGCGCCACATTTCCTGGCTAGAAACCCGTTAACCAGTTTGTACATGTGCCTACCATGCGACACAGTGAGCTGCTCTCCTCCCTGAAGTACAGACAAAGGTTCCCGACATTCTTCGTCTACCGACTGTTCAACCAATAGGTTACGTAGTCTATTTAGAGCAGTTTCATTTTCCTTAGACAGACATGTACATATAATAATGCCCTCACGTGGCTCTAGAAGGCTACCTTCTTCGCACAACTTCGGATCACGTGACAATAAATCAGCAAGGACATTATTCTTTCCCTTAACGTGAGTTACCTTAAACTCATACTCTTGTAGGGCGAGTATCCATCTACTAACTCTGTTAGATGATAATTTACACTTGGATACAAAAGAAAGAGCATGATGATCCGTCCTAATTTCAAATTCGGTACCTAAAACATACATCCTAAATTTACTGAGGGAGTATACGATAGCTAGGAATTCAAGTTCCGTGATAGTATAACGCTTTTCAGCAGCACTTAAACCTCTGGAAGCTAAAGACACAATCCCTAAATTACCATCATCATCTACTTGACATAATGCACCAGCGATACCACAGTGAGACGCGTCCGTCAGCAACACATACTTCCTATCGGGCATAGGGTATCTCAAAACAACTGCCTGCCTGAATCCTTCTTTTAATTTTAGGAAAGCTCTATCATGATCTTGTGTCCATTCCTACTTACTGCCAGCTTTCAATAGTTCTCTAAATGGCTCTAGTAAGTTACCAAATCTTACTACAAATCGTCTGAAAAAATTACATACACCAATATACGATCTGAGCTCCTTAATATTTCTAGGTGTCGTAGTATTCAATATTTTTTCAATTCTTGTGCTCTCAGGCGTCACTCCCATTGCCGATACACGGTGCCCCAAAAAAGTCACCTCTCGTCTACTGAAAACACATTTGTCAAGTTTCAGAGTAAAACCAACATACTCTAATTTAGAAAAAACCCTCTCCAAGTGGTCCAAGTGCTCTTCAAAGGTACTAGATCCTATAACCAAATCATCGATATAAATAGTAGCATAATCTCCAGTATCATCTCCCAAGGCAATACTAAGTGCGCGAATAAGAGCTGCCGAACTCGTACGGGTCCCAAAGGGAACACGCCTAAATTGGTACAAACTATGCTTATAGCTGAAAGCAGTAAGAGGCCTATCTTCTGATCTTAAAGGTATCTGCCAAAAACTACTCCTGAGATCTAACGTAGAAAACCAACTCTTACCCTGAAAATTCTGTATCAACTCTTCAGTGGTTTGTGATCTCAACTGATCAGCACCAATGCGTCTGTTCATCTCCCTGCCATCAATACACAAACGTATTGATCCATCAGACTTAGGCACGACAATTAAGGGATTAACATATTGACTGTTTGATAATTCAATCACATCGTCTGCTAACATAGCTTGAATTTGATCCTCTACTGCTTTTGCATATTTGTGTGGTATCGGATATCGCGGTCCGCTGAATGGAGTCTTATCCAGCACAGAAAAAGAATGTTCATACAGATGGGTAACACCAGGTTTCTCGGAGAAAATCTCCACGTGTTCACATAACACTTCAAATAACTTGTCCTCCTGGACTTCATTCAACTCATTTCTACTTACGGCTTCTTTCAAGCCACATATTTTATCCTCATTAATCCACAACTGACACAACTTCAGGCCCTCTCTAGCCTCTTCATTTACTTTAGAAACCTCTTTCATTCTCCACACTGTACTAACTTCCGTTTTCCTCTGAATTTCCTCCTCAAACTTGACCTTAATATCCTCATTATTCCACCTCAAATTTAGCACTAGATCATTGTAATTTAACTGAGCCAATTTTAACGTTAACCAGTCAGATCCCAAGATAAGATCAAATATCAAATGCGGAATTACCAAACATATCTGAACGCTAAAAAAATTATTAATACAGATCGGGACAGCTACTTGTTTACGAATTTGCTTAGACCTCTTTCCAACAGCCGTAATGATGAAAGTAGACTTAACAGGCATTTCCTCCAACTGAATACCCTGTTTCACTAATGACTCATACCACTGAGAACTAATACATGATATTTGGCTACCAGAATCAATCAAAACTTTAACCCACGCCCCCCAAACTTTCAATTTAACCACGGGATTGACTACTTTATTACTTGAATCTCCATTATTCTGCTCGGGTTCATACAACAAATCGTCCCTAACATCGAGGTCATATGGTAACACTTTCATGGCAAGACACTTCGCTACCTTCTTACTAGGCTGGAATTCTGACCTAACATTACAGCCTCTCGTTAGTTTAAAGGTTCCCTTTGTGTATTGACGTTGGACTCATTAGTACATTGCTCTGGCCTCCGTTGGGAATTTCCTGTCCTATATTCAGATGCTCCTCTCCTGCTGTTCTGCTGAGGTCTGAACTGATTGCGAGTTTCGTGATTCTGTGTACTACCGTTATGTCTCATTCCGTTGTGATGACTAAAGTTCTGAATATTCTCCGTTCTACTCCTAAGGTTACCTAACGCATCAAAACTGCCTAGTAGGTTCTCCATCTCCTGAATAGTTCCAACTTTTTGCATGCAGGCTGCTTCTCTCACCCTGTCCGGAAAATGTCTCAAAAGTAGTCTTACTACATCAGACCCTTCGGTTATACCATCTAAGTTCTGACAAATCATGACATGTGCCAGGAAGTACTCGGTCATAGTAACTCCCTCATGCTGTTTGTACCTCCCAAATACCACCCTTTCTCTCTCCCTAGCTTGTATCGCTTCATTCCAGAATTTCTCTCTAAATTTATTTCTGAATTCTTTCAGGTTCGTCATCGTCTGCCTATATACCATGAACCAAGACCGAGTTTCTCCTACAAAAGCATGGTCAATATTTTCCATAACGTCTTCCCAGTCCATAGACCCTTCCTCTAGACGCTTTTCAAACCGTTTCTCTATCATCTTAAGGAAATCTAGCGGGTTCGTTTGTTTCCCATTAAATTTAGGTAGTTCAATTTCCCTAATGTAGCTATTTCCTAGACATTGCCTTCCCGTGAAAACCTGTTTATCCTTTGCCACCTGTTTTAACTGATTTTCTGCTTTCTCCATCCGGCATTCTACCTCTTTGTCTCTCCTATCAATTTCGCTCTCCAAGTTAACCTGCTTCTCTTTCAATGTCCTAATTTCAATCTTATTCTCTTCAGCTATCGCAAACCTTTCTTCCCTTGCCCGGGTCTCATCTTCTATTCTAAGCTTTACCGTGTCAATCTCTTGTTGGACGTGGTCTTTAAATATCCGTATTTCCCCTCTTTGAGTCTCAACTCTCTTATCAATACTAGTGACCTGCCTCATTACTTCCTCCCTAGTAGAGTTGTTTTCCTTCCCCATTAATTCCAGGAATTCACTTCTCTGTTCCGCAAACTTTTCTTCTACCTTTTTCCCTTGCCGTACATATTCACTTTCCTGGTCCTCTAATCGCTTATTAAAATGTTCATTTTTTACCACCAGATCGCGTAACTGCTTACTGTGTTCGTCCATTCTCCGATTCGCTTCCTCCTTATTTTCCCTCATCTCCCTACTTAATTCAGCTTTAGTTTGCTCTAACTGTTCTTTAAGTTCATATTTAATATTCTCAATTTTAGTGTTAGTTTGTTCTAATTCACTTTTAAGCTCAGATTTAGTTTGTTCTAATTCACCTTTAAGCTCAGATTTAGTTTGTTCTACATCTGCTTTAATTTGTTCCAATTCACTTTTTATTTCCGATTTACTGTCCTCTATCTTACTTAACATTAACTGCATCATTCCCATTAACTGATCATTATTATTACTTTCATTGTTAGTGTTTACTTCCGCTTCGCCCCCCATCCTACTATCATTTGATTCCATACTGACTTCTTTCTGCTTGCCTTCACTCTCCATACTACTTACACTTCTATCTTCAATTTCCTCTACTAGACTACACAACTCTTCCTCTGAACTCAATACATTATTGCCTTTTATCGCCCGTCCACTGCGCAACATCCTCTCCTCTTTCGTCTGATCAGCCATGACCCTTCCCACAATCAAACACTCTTAATGAAACGTGGATATCCAAATTTTGCCCATAATACGAATTCTGATATTGTTACTGTTATTAACTGCTCCGTACTTAATGATTTTCTCGCCACACGTTGGAGCGGCATTTATGTGACTTCCCCTCTCGGAGAACCATCATCAAATGAGAAATGCAACCAAGCAAGCAAAGGGCGCCAATCTTTAAGTTGAGGACTTAAAGATAAAATTTATAATCAAGCTTGGACAGACTCTTATCACAGGGGTGAGGTGATAGTACACTAATCATTAAGTAGGAGAATTAGAAATCAAAAGGCTAATTAAGGCAGATTGATTACAATGAACTAGAAAAATACTATTTATTATATTTAATATAAATGACGACGGTTTAACGAGAACTGAATTTAAAATAGAAAATGAATTTAATAAAAAATTGAATGACTCTACTTCGCGAAAACTTGCAATATCTTTAACTCGCTTGCTCACCATGTCGTCTTGTTCTGCTGGTCCTTGGAAAGCTTCCCTCCTTGTAGCGGGAACATCACCGGCCGTCTTTGATATCTCTTCATCTGCAGCTCAGTACCATTCCTGCCTTGCAAATTGCACCCACCACTAATTGGAAGATGACTTCAAAACTAACACTCCTTATTATGCTTTATCCCATATATTGGAGATAAGCCCTAAGTCATAGTTAGAAGAACCACCTTGGGTTATATGGAGAGGATACTCAATTAAGAATCCTTCCAACTTTACTGAAAATGTTCTCTGAAGTTTCATTTCTATCTAGATTAAACTATCTATTGACTTAGACTGGTTCAAACCGGTCTTGTAGCCGTGCTGTACGTACTTCCTCATGAGAGTGGCTATGCACCCCTCATTCAGAATTTCTAAGTATCGAGACGCAGAATCAAGTAGAAAATCAAGTAGAAGCCTCGTAGAATATCGTAGAATAATGTAGAGAGACTCGCAGAAGCGAATAAGACGTTGTAGAGAGACTCGCAGAAGCGAATAAGACGTTGTAGAGAGAGCCTCCAAGAGCTCCAACACGCCCTCTTATAACCTTCTCTCGCGCTAATTACAGGCCGCTACACGTGGTCCAATCAGATGACACTTCTCTCCCCACTCTAGATTTTAGAGTAGATGGGTCCCACACAAGATATCAACTGTTCTTCTATTCGTCCTTTCACTCAGTATCCATGGCAACATGACGCTCCTTTGAAAATATAGGCGTTGATCAGTTCGAATAATTCTGGTCGAAATACGGTAGCTTACGTTAGGACGCGTGAACACGTGCTCGCTTTTCTCAGAACTTGTTGTTTAAATTTGTCCTCCCTTCCTCCTCGGTGATGTGGCAAGATAACTGAAATCTACTGCAAGTTAATTTTAACCAACTGTCGCAAGAATCTAAGTGAATATTAGGATATTCAGCCCTCGTTTATAAGTCGTAGTTACAAAGTAATGAAATGATAGTGAGCAAATGATTAAACATGAATTATAATACAATTACATACCAAATAAATATCATGACGTTAAATTCCTGAATTAATTACACATAATAAAATTAACATAATTACACTGTAACGTCTGGAACGTTACACCTTCAGTTTTGAGATATGAGTATCCACATAAAAATAATTAACGTTCACTTCCTTTCACACTCCCGCCCCCCCCCCCACCTACGAAGTGAATTTTCCGGCAAAGTGTACTTGTTTCTTTAAGAGTAAAGGGTCTTCTAAATATCAATAATTACGACTCTAACATCTTCAGTTTTTGAGATATGAGTCCTCATAAAAGGAATTCAACTCCTTTTCAACCCCGCCTCCAAATACGATTCCCCCCCCGCTCCAAACGCGTCCTTCTTTGTTTTTAAAGGAGATACAAATACTAATTTTCACGTCTGTAACACGTGTAGTTTTTATTAGTTGCACGCATCCACATACAATTAATTCAATTAATTTTTCAATTCTTTCCTCTCCGCCCCCCGTCATTGGATTATCCGAGAATACGTCTTTCTTTACTTTTAAAGCAGATTTCAAATACCAGTGTTCACGTCTGCAAAATCTTTCGTTTTTGAGATAATAGTATCTTCATACAAATATTTCAACTAATTTTTCAATTTCCCTACCCCCCCATTCAAGTGGATTTCCGAATACAAAGCTATGTATTTATTTATTTTTAAAGGAGATTTCAAATACCAAATTGCACGTCTGTAACATCTTCAGTTTTTGAGATATCAGTATCCTAATTAAAATAATTCAACCCCTTTTTCATTCATTTTACCATCTCACCCACCCAAGTGTTTTTTCCGAAAACAAAAAACATGTTTCTTTATTTGTTATAGAGATAAAAATACCATTTTTCACTTCTGTAACATGTTACGTTTTTGAGATATACTGTAGAAATGATCATTTTAAATTTTCATCCCCTACTTAGTTCCCCTTAAGTGGAGTTTCCAAAAACAAATCACCAAAGTTTCTTTATTTTTTACAGGAGATTCGAAATACCAATTTTTACGTCTGTAACATTTTACGTTTCTGAGATACACTGTATTTATAATCTTTCTAAAAATTCACCCCAATTTTTTACTCCCGTTTAACCCTCATTAATTGGATTTTTCGAAGACAAAAAATACGTGTTTCTTTGTTTTTAAATGAGATTCCAAATACCAATTGTCAGATCTGTAATATTATCAGTTTATGAGATATAAGTATCCTCATTAAAGGCATTCAACCGCTTCTTCACCCTTTTTCATCCCTCCTATTGGGATTTTCCGAGAACAAATAATACTTGTTTCTTTATTTTTTAAAAAGATTCTAAATATCAATTTTTACACTATAAACTTTTAAAGTTTTGAGATTTAGATACACTCATTTATAAAATCACCCCCTTTTCACCCCCCCCATTATTTGGATTTTCCAAAAACAAAAAATACGCGTTTCTTTATTTTTAAAGCAGATCCCAAATACAAATGTTCAGGCCTGTAATATCTTCAGTTTCTGAGATATAAGTATCCTCATTAAAGGTATTCAACCACTTTTCACCCCTTTTCACCCCTCCTATTGGGATTTTTCGAAAACAAAAAATGCGTTCTTTTATTTGTAAAGGAGATTCTAAATACCAAATTTGCATCTGTAAACTTTTAAACTTTTGTGATATAGATGCACTCATTTTAAAAAATCACCCCCATTTTACCCCCATTATTTGGATTTTTCAAAAACAAAAAATACCCGTTTCTTTATTTTTATAGAAGATCCCAAATACAAATTTTCAGGTCTGTAATATCTTAAATTTCTGATATATAAGTATCCTGATAAAAGGCATTCAACCCCCTTTTCACCCTTTTCACCCCTCCTAATTGTTTCTTCCGAAAACAAATTATACTTGTTTCTTTATTTTGAAATTAGATTCTAAATACCAATTTTTACACCTGTAAACATTTAAAGTTTTGAGATATAGATACACTCATTTTAAATTTCACTCTCCTTTTCACCCCCAATCATTGGATTTTCCAGAAACAAAAAATACGTGTTTCTTTATTTTTAAAGGAAAATCTAAATTCAAATTTTCAGGTCTGTAATGTCTTCAGTTTCTGAGATATATGTATCCTCCTTAAAGGCATTCAACCCATTTTTTACCCTTTTTCACCCCTCCTATTGGGATTTCTGCAAAACAAAAAATACGTATTTCTTTATTTTTAGAGGAAATTCTAACCAATTTTTAGATCTGTAAACTTTTAAAGTTTTGAGATATAGATACACTCATTTCAAAAATTCACCCCTCTTTTCACCCCCTTAGCGACGGAATATCCAAAATTCCTCCCTTAGCGAGCACCTACATTGTAATATCAATGTATCCTCAAAATTTCATTTCTTTATGTCCAGTAGTTTTGGCTCGGCGATGATGAATCAGTCAGTCAGTCAGTCAGTCAGTCAGTCAGTCAGTCAGTCAGTCAGTCAGTCAGTCAGTCAGTCAGTCAGTCAGTCGGGACGAGTTATTTTATATATATAGGTAATAGGATAAAGTAGTACTAATATTAATTAATCTGTGTACGTGTTTAACTTTGTTAGTAATTTTTGAGTACCTACCGGTAGTTCTTGCGAATATCTCATTTAGGCCTAATTGGAATTTTCATTTCTATTTGTGCTTAGTAATAACCTAGGATACGTCTGAACGTAGTTTAAAGTTTATTGTAGTGTAGTATAGTAACTTATTAGAAATTATAGTGCCTATTCTATAATTTTGAGTAGTTTTGCGAATTTCGAACTTTAGTACAGATAGAAATAATGAGACTCAATAATAATTTCGTTTTGTCCGAATCCTTGGCTGAATGATCAGGGTTGAGGCCTTCGATTCAGGAGGTCCCGGATACGATTCCCAGCTGGATCGTGGATTTTAATCGCGTCTAATTAATTCTTCTGGCTCGGAGACTTGCTGTTCGTGTTTGTCCCAACACGTTTCTCATCATATTCAGGCAACACACTACACTTCCAAACACCACAGAAAATGCAATAGTGATTACTAGACCTCGGATTTTCGCCTTTTCAATGTTATTTTAGCTGTCTAAATTAGACTCTCAAATGGGTTCTAAAATATTTTTGGGCAGCATGAATTTTACGTATTTTAATAGGAATAAATTAAAACCCATTTTTATTTTGCTAACTTGATAATAACTCGTTAGGAGGAAATATAAATCAAGTCTCTCTCACCTCTTTGCTGCAAACGTCACAGAGTATAATTTTACCGTCCGATGTGAAATTAATGGGGAAATTCCTGTAACAACTTTTTAATTAAAGACGACTTGGTACCTGACACTTTCGGCATAATTCATAGTTTATAGTACACTACTAAACTCAATTTCAAGGCCGTCCCTCTAGGTGCGTTGGCAATCAATGTCTTGCGATATCATGCAAAGTGTCACGCATTCTCTATAGTGCATTTGGCAGTTATACCGATCAGCTAATATAGTGTGAAATTTTGGACTTGGATTTGTGTTAAGGATAAGATTTTCGTGAAAATTTATCTTTTGCGGTGACAAAAGGTTTCGAAATTATAATCATAGAAGTATTGAAGCATGATTCGTAAGGTGTGTGCTGCTTTTGGTTGCAATAATATTGAACTTGTTCAGGTATTGAAATCTGCCTTCCGCTTTCCTCGAGACAAAACATTGAAGTACACACCAATATTGTAAAATATTAGTGTACAAATCACATTAGGTTTAACATTTATTTGTCAACAAGTATTCCTATCTTAGATTATTTACATGAAGAAAATTAAGACCAAAATTCTTCTTCTTCTATTAACACTTTTACCAGATCTGTGGATTCGTGGGTACGACCTGGGTTGCGCATGTGGATTTAGCCCTATTATACGGACGGATGCCCTTCCTGACGCAACGCTATATGGAGGGCTGCAATCATTAGACCTCGTACTTTAGATAAAGGCCTATTTTGTTTTTGAAGAGAGAACTTTAAAAAAAGTTGTATTTACACGTTTCATGTATTTATAAAGTTAGAAATGGTAGTCAAATAGTGCCTAAAATTGAATGAATTGACGGTAGAACCTATATTTGCCTATTATCCTGTATTTCCTATTTTTATCCGTAAATAGGATAAAATGCTTCAAATATATTCCGAGAAAATAACTATTTGCTGACTAATTTTCAGTATCTTAGACAAAATATATAAATCGGAAATGTGAAAAAGCACACTCCCCGGAAAGCCTGTGACGTTTGCAGCAATGAGGTTAGTGAAACTTGTTTTACACAACCCCCTAACGAGTTAATATCAATTCAGCAAAATAAACATGGTATTTTAATTGATGTCTATTAGAATACGACATATTGCAGCTGCCCAAAAATATTTTAGAACCTATTTGTGAGCCTAATTTAGGCAGCTAAATAACACTTCAGTACCTAAAAATCCAAGGTACAGTAATCACTATTGAACGTTTCTGTGGTGGTTGGAAGTGTAGTGTAGTAGTATAAGTGAAGAGCTCGGCAGCCACCGCCACCGCGGTCCCCACCGCAGAGGTCTCCACCGCCACCGCCACCACAGGCTCTCGAGAGAGGGCTCCACCGCCACCGCCACCACACACTCTCGGGAGAGGCCTCCACCGCATTGACTGCGCTGGCAAAGAGAGCGAGCCTAACCTCACATCCGCCATCTTGGATGGGCTTAACCTAACTTTTAACGCGTAAGTGAACTGGCCTAACCTCATAGAGGGGCCTAACCTCAGTTTTACAGCCGAATGCCATTCCTGACGCCTAAGAGAGCGAACCTAACGTCACATCCGCTTTCTTGGAGGGGTTTAGCCTAACTGTTTACGCGCAAGACTGCAAGCCTAAACTCATGGATGGGCCTAACCACAGTTTTACGGCCGGACGCCCTTCCCAGCTCAAATTGCACAAGATGGCGGCTATACACAGCTTCTTACGAGACGGCTTAAGGGAGCTTGCGCAAAATGGCGGCTGCTCTGAGGAGACGGTCAGGGGCGTTTGCACAAGATGGCTGCTATACATAGGCTCTTATGAGACACCCTAGGGACTCTTGTGCAAAATGGCGATTATCTAATTCTACAAGATGATGGCTATACATAGCTTCTTATTAGACGCCTTAAGGGCGCTTGCGCAAGATGGCTGCTGCTGTTATGAGACTCCCTAGTGACGCTTGCGCAAGATGGCGGCTTCTAATTCTACAAGATGGCGGCTATATATAGCTTCTTATGAGACGGCAGGGCGCTTGCACAAGATGTCTGCTAACACAGGCTCTTATGAGACGCCCTAGGGACGGTTGCGCAAGATGGCGACTATGTAATTGCTCAAGATGGCGCTGACAGCGGCCATCAATAATCAACAGAGCACCGTGCTACTACCTTTACGGCTACTAATATAAGCACGTGGTGGCGGACAATGTGAAAAATTCCACGTGCTTTTTTGACAGCTGTCATCCGCTATGTTTAAACAACAACGCATCTTGCTGCTATCTTTACAGCACCAAACCTTAACCTTAGGCATGTAGTGGCGGGCAATTTGAAAAATTACACGTGCTTTTTTGACAGCTGTCAGCCACAATCTTTAACTACATGCTCATGGCTTACTACTACTATCTTGACGGAAGTAAACTTTATAGCGCGGAGCATTGCCACACCGCAAGCAAGCAAGCTGCCCTTTACAACTTACTACGATCTGATAGCAAGCTGCTCTTCTCAACATATTTACCGAGCTGCCCTTCTCAATATACTATTATCTCAGTTTTTAAACAAAGATCCCGTTAGAAATGACGGCTATGGGCGATTGCACAAGATTGCGGCTATACACAGACTCTTATGGAGAAAGCCAGCTTAGAGGCCACTGCACAACATGGTGGCAATATATAGGCGGTTATGGCCTTCTCCTCTTCCTCCTCTGTTTAGATATATCTCTATCGAACAAGTTTAAACATGCATCGCGGAGGCAAGAGTGTGCACGTGTTGCAGCGATGGCGTCGTCATAGTTGTGCATGTTTAGACTTGTTCGTTTTCTCAAGTCTTTAGACTAGATGTAAGGAATGCAATAAGTACAACTTTTGAATACAATCAAATATTTATATATAATGTGCAACAGCAGTGTTTGCTTTGCTGCTGACAAGGTTGCTATGCTTCTTAACAACGTTGTGTGAAGAGGTAGTATTCTTCCGAAATGCCTCCTGCAACATTCAAATTAAACAAAACATTTAGAAATATATTATACTACGTATGTTACGCTTGACAAAGAAGATAACCACTTCTTACCTTGTTGTTATTCCTTTTCTGAATCATCATCATCATCAGGTACTGGAAAATGTTCATTCATATACTGTGTACAGTGTTCAATACTCGGATTTGGTCCATCCCAATAATCATCACCATTTTCCTCTTGATGCTTGTGTTGACGTTGACAGGTTCTGCAGAAAACTACATCGATTGACATCTTACTGTGTAGAGGAAGGATGCCCCAAAAATCATGCACGTAAGGGGCAGCCTACGTAGATAAAAATCCTGGCGGTAAGTATTTTCTGACCGTCCGACGCATGCGCTGTTGAAAGAAAGCGTTCCAACACACAACAAACCAATCACGGACTGATTCACTTACTCAAATTAGGCGTTCCAACACACCTCAGACTGCAGTTACTGATCGCCGACATGACCTATCTGTATCGGTGCGACGTAAAGGAGCTTGTAAATTTATTTTTACGTTTGTAGTTTGAGATTTACGATGCCTAACAAAAATGTGACAATATCAGCAGTTCCCTTACACAGTATTTTCTACCGAGTATTGGGAGCTGGAAACGCTTATTACTTCCTTAAATCCTCAGCCACAATCTCCTTTAATATCATTTGCTATCTCGCTGTATTTCCTTAACCGCAAATATTTACAGGGTGTCCGAGAAGTCCCCGTACCCCTAGTTTCATACGTTTCATATTATAGTGGAGTACTTACATATTAAAAATATGAATCCAGGGAATCTGTATGTGCACCATCATGCCTTACACAGAGTTTTATCCGTCTCCAAGTCCTCATTGACATCTTGTGGAGCATCTCAGGAGTTATAGAACGAAAGGCTTCCTCCACACTTTGGCGCAATTCTTCATTAGCCGTGTACCGACAATGAGCCACCGGGGGCTTGGTTATTCCCCATAATGAGTTGTCTGGCGTGGTAAGGTCCGGGCTTCGTGGTGGCCATTTTAACGGGGCTGGAGATGTTGGTGAGCCACGGCCAATCCGGGGGCCTTTATATTGTTCTTCAAGGAACTCGTGCACCTGAATAGCAAAATGTGCTGGAGCCCCATCCTGCTGTAACCACACATGACCCATGATTCCCTTGTCTTGAAGCTGAGGTATTAACCGCGATTGTAACACATGCAAATAAGATTTTCCATTCACATACCCATCAAAAAAATACGCTCCGCACAAGTGACGTGATGATATCCCGTCCCATACCGTAACATGAGGGGGTTCGTTTACATCTCTTGCACATAATGAGGATTTTCCTTAGACCAGAAAACCACATTCCTCCTATGTGAAGTGCGATATATCGCACATTCATCAGAAAATAACACTCTTGAGCGAGACACGGCAGTTGGGAATTGTGCCAACAAAGCACGGCAGGCTGCAACTCGTTGCTCCATGTCATTGTCAGATAATTCATTCACGTGCATTGGCGTAAATCCTTTCATTTTCAAATCTATTTTAATGTGGTCATGCATTGTTGACCAATGGAGACTGCTCAATTGATTCAGCGACAGTGGCACACGTTTCTTCCCGCGTCTTCTTACGTCCACTACGCGGCCTGTGTGTGACACTGCCTGAAGCAAACGCACGTTTCTCCCTATCAAGCAGAGTAGATTTACGAGGTGGGGATTTGCCAAAGCGATCTCTAACTGCACTCATTATCACTGTCATTGTTTGCCCCGTATGTGCTCGTTCGTGCACCCACACACACGCCACTAATCGCTCCTCAACAGTGTAGCTGTGTCCGCTCACGTCCGCTATGACTTAACAAATCACTCCATCGGTACTCGGCGATGTCTCCATTGTTCTGGATATGTGGAACTCCTGCGATACAGATGATGTTAGGTATTTCCTCTTCAACGCTAGTACACGTGTACAACGACCACACCCTCAATGCTTGGCCGTCAATTTGCTACAGCCTGCATACGAATGTTAGTCCGATTCGTGCACCACTAAATTAAGGACACTAGATCCTGGTAAAATCAGTCCTTGTCACGGCAATATATCGATACGCATACGAACAATCACGCGACCACGCAACGCGAACCGTTGCATATGACAGGTAAAAACAGAAGTTAAAAGTCTGCGGTGTTTTATATGTTAGCGAACAATACCGTTCATTACCGTCTTTAACAGTGTTATAATATATTTTTTTGCTACGGGCTTTACGTCGCACCGACACAGATAGGTCTTACGGCGACGATGGGATAGGAAAGGCCTAGGAGTTGGAAGGAAGCGGCCGTGGCCTTAATTAAGGTACAGCCCCAGCATTTGCCTGGTGTGAAAATGGGAAACCACGGAAAACCATTTTCAGGGCTGCCGATAGTGGGATTCGAACCTACTATCTTCCGGATGCAAGCTCACAGCCGCGCGCCTCTACGCACACGGCCAACTCGCCCGGTGTTATAATATCAGGCGCCAACCCGCACTTTGGCGTCACCTTAGTAAGCATCATTGGTTCGATGATACTACCTTAGTTTAATCAAATTGATATCACACCCGAATCGGAATTTAATACACAGCACAGGCATTGTGCAGAAAAATCACAGTCATAAATACAACTTTCCCGAATATAGCACTGGCTTAGTTCACAAATAATCACAACAAAGCGTCATTAGTCAAAGACCATCTCGGTGAGCGAACATGTAACATCAGGAATGACTAAGCTCTCGCCTCTTCTCATTCTTATAAAGGCTTACACACTTCCACTTCCATTTGAACTCGGGGAGTCCCCTTTAGTGAATGGGGTGTCGGTTCAACTGCCGCTTGAGTTTGAACGTTGGGAGTGCGTAAACTTTATATAAACATTAATTACTTAATCAACTTTTATACATACAGACACTGACAAATTACATCTGTCATTCTGGATATATTAGAACTGTGGAATATTGGCGTGATGATGGATTATTCTCGGAATATATTCAGTGTTGGCTCGTGTACTTAACACTAGGAAGGGCTGCATGTATAATTACTGAATTTTACCTTATTTATAGATGATCTGCATTTGGCGAGACTTGTAGGTTGAAAATACGTTGATAACCTTCTCATTGAAATTTGGTATATTTCTCATCAAAGTAGTTTCCATTGACAGCATTGCCAAAGCTGTCAGTCTTTCTTCACCTATAGTGCTGCGGAGGTACGTTTCTATCCTCTTCATGGCTGAGAAACACCTTTCTGGTACACTCGCAGTAGTTGGCATAGTTGCTACTTTTGAAAGTGATGACTGAAGATTGTTCGAGATGATGATAGCTGGATAGCACCAGACAGTGATATGAATTCTTCTCTGGAGTATAAAACAGATAGTTCTGTTTGCAGTTTTTCTTTGTCAGAAGTAGGAAAAAGTCGTACATAGTCATTTAGCTCTTTCTCAGGAAAATCTGATTTGGAGGAAGAAACATTTGATGTCATCACCAGAGTTGACACTTGAAGATGATTTGTAAATTGAAACCGGCTACTTTCCTGGGTTATGATGACATCACAGACTTCCTTGGCCGCAGACACTCTTGTCGCAATTTCCTGAACATGGCGTCGTTTGTTTACATTTCCGGTTTCAGAATTTTCGTTGGAGTCCAGTATTGTCTTTTTCATATCATTAACAGTTTTAACAAAGTTTGAAACATGGCAGCGAATTTTTGATACATCTGCCTGCCGGTTTTGAAATTGATTGTATAAAATATCAACATGAGGCATGATATGATGAAAGAATTTCAGCCAGAAGTTGAACTCTTCATCCTGAAGGTACTTGTACAAAGCCGATGCTTCTCTGATTATAATGTCACTTGAAGACTCATATTCTATCAGTAGTTCAAAGCAATCTATTTAAGGGGACACGGAACGCCCTATTCTTACAATGTTAAATCATGCTTCACAAAGGTACGTTTTTACAAAATTACAGCTATCGATTTGAAAATTGCACAGCATGTACCTATTACCCGTACACTTTATTTTGGTGCATTTACACCCTTGTGCTGAATCGGTTGACCTCGGCGGTCTTCGAGATTCGCAATTGGCAACCTTTGAAACACAAACTATGAATCGCTTAAGCATCGTTGTGCGACATCCGGCGTACACTTTACGTATTAGTACTGTTGTTGTTTACACAACAAAGCCAAAGTATAGAATTCATGCTAGGAAAAAGATTCACATCGAGGAATGTTTTATAATGTATTATAATGTGTATGTGACATAGTTGTTGGCTTAAGATGATAACGGTTTAGAAATTTCATATCGATCGATCATATTCTCGATTCAATTCAGATTTTATCTTCATTCCGTTGGCAGCACCAGGCAGCACTATCGATGCCGGGACAGCTCCCTCCTTACTCCTCACCACTGTGCGCAAATGCACCAAGATAAAGTGTGCGGATAATACATATCTTGGCTTGGTACTTGGTACTGAAATAACTGGTTTTCAGTCACGCAGTGACCGTTATACGGTACACTACCTTAGTTGTGTGAGTCAGTGGTGCGCGGTAGTGGTAATCACTTGTGTTTTGCTTAAGTGTAGTGAAGGAGTGAGAAGTCATGGAGACCGACAGTGGCGGAACGTTGAAAGTAGCCGGGCATAGTCTACGAGTGGAGCGTGAGAATGTCGTCCCCATGGATGAGGAATCCATAACTGATTCACATAGTCATACGACACAACAGCAAGGTTATCAGGCATCTGAGACTACTGAACAGAGGCGTAGTACGGAAGTGGCAGACCGTTCTAATCCAGAACAACTTAACAATCAATCCGAGGAGTCCCCAGTAACTTCTCCCCCGGAATATTATAATCGCTTTCATCATGGACCCTTCTTTGTATTCGTTGAATCCATTAACGATCAAAACATAAGCAGCTTACACCCTATGGCACTTGGTCGCCGATTCTATGAAACTAAGCTCAACGTCAAATCTATCCAACGTAAGGGACGCAATAGACTACAAGTCACTTTCCATACGGCTTCTCAAGCCAATGCCTTTTTGAGTAACCCCATGCTTGAAACCCTCAAAATTAAAGCCTATATTCCATCTTCACAAGTGTTACGAGTAGAAATTATTCGTGGAGTTGAAAAAGAACTATCGAATGATGAAATTTTACAGTATCTGGAAACTGAGGCACCGGTTAAAAGCGTGCAACATCTTCGTCGTGCAATTCAAGATGGAGAAACCCAATACCTTCCTACAGGTTCTATAAAAATAGTTTTCAGGGCTCAAACGCTCCCATCCCATGTAGCCTTATATAAGGTGTATATGGCAATTGAACCTTACATCTTTTCACCTATTCGCTGTCGTAAATGCCAGCGCTATGGACATACTATTCGGCAATACCAAGCCAAAAACGCCCGTTGTGGGAAATGTTCGCAGCAACATGAAACCCAGGCTTGTACTGAGCAATTCACGCAGTGCGCCTACTGTAAGAAAATTCATGTTACGGGTTCCTCAACTTGTCCTGAACACAAGTATCAAGTTAACATTAAAAGGTTAATGAGTACTGAATACCTGTCTTTTCCCGAGGCTAAAGCTCGCATTGCCCTTCCAATTTACCATTCCGAACAACAAGAACATCAGTTCCCTCCACTACCATTGAATCCCTCATCTCCTCCGACACCAAACCCCCGTAAACGTAAGTTTACTCAAGTCATTATGCAATCTCCCCCTCCTACACCCGAGCCAGGCTTTGATCGGCAAGGATATATGGCCATCCTGCGAAATGAACCTTCGGTTCCAGTAAATTCATTCCCGTCAACGAGTGCCATGCAACAACCTCTGCACTTATCATACCCATCAAGTTCGTCACGATCTAATGGGCAGCAACCTTCCGCAGCCCCCCAAGACATAAGCTATCCTCCTACCAAGGAACGACTTCAACAAGAAATCCAGCAATTGCTGGTAATGTTAATCCAAAGTATGAGCCACGAGCCTGAGATTCACCATGTATTATATAAACTACGAGATTCTATCATGAACATCCTTGCATGATTACAATACTCCAATGGAATTGTCGAAGTGCCACCTCTAAACGACATGAATTACAAATATTAATAAACGAAACGCAAGCTAATATTATTTGCTTACAAGAAACGTGGTTTCAACCACATTTCATTTTCAGATTACGAGGTTATCAAGTATTCCGATACGATGGTAACGGTTTTGATGGAGTCGCCACATGTGTACAAACTTCATTACCCTTTACACAATTCTCTTTGCTATATTTCATTCCAAACACTTATGCAGTACGGATAGTACACCATAATACTTGTTTTATAAATATCTATTGCCCCCCCCCCACATTTACATCACTCAGAATCAATGGACGCAATTTTTCCAACAATTTATAACATTCCTACACCTTTTCATTCTCGGTGATTTCAATTGCCATCACACTGAATGGGGGGTGTATCATAGATACAATAAAAAGCTCCAATTTACTTGCTACCTCAAATCATCAGAATCTGTTTATTTTAAACGATGGTTCCCCGACCCGTTTAACTCCGCCTGGATCTCCACCCAGTGCCGTTGACCTTACATTATGTCGTCCAACCATGGTCCCTGTCACCACCTGGCACACATTATCTGATACCTACACCAGTGACCACTTCCTCATCATCATAATATATGTTAATCTCCCAATAATTTCCCAGTTTAAGACACCTTCATGTATACGTAATGTCCGATCTTATAAAAATTTCAATATTTCAAACTATCAATCATATCTCAATCATATCTTGCAGCAGGAACACGAGTCACCTATTACCTTTCCAACTTTACTCCCTTATTTAACCCAATATTTAAATATGTTTCATCCGTGTCGACCGCTTAACGTGACGACCCACCCACAGAAATACGAAATAAAATGATCTCATTCAACAGCGAAAACAATTATTTAAACAATACCGCCAACCAATGACTCAGCAGCATTATTTCCAATTGCGAAAGCATATTGCAAAAACAAAGCTTGTCTTTAATGCAAAAAAAAACTAAAAGATTGGCAGTCTTTTATTTCTACATTAACTCCTCAATTACCAGCAGCGAAATTTTGGAACGTGATCCGCATGATAACGCGAACATTCCAATACCAAACTTATTATTCCTATCCGCGACAAGTTTTAGAAGATTTTTTAAATACCCTCACCCCAGTATCAGTAAATCCGGCATTTCTACCCACCTCACAGGACAATTATCGTTCTTTTACTTCATTATTTTGTATTTGTATTTGTATTTATTAATGAACATACAGGCGTTCAGCCCCGAATACATGTTCACAATAATAATAAATAAATAAATAAATAACTAATAAAATTAATAAACGTAGTCCAACCTAAGCCACCACTCTCCACCACATACAAAATAAAATGAAATGAACAATAAAACAAAAAGACCTAACGCCACGGTTCTATACCAGAACCAGCTCCATCAACACCAGTTTACGACAACTCACGAATAAAAATAAAAGAAAAGATAAGTCTAAGGATAACAACTATCCCATTTCCTATTGCTGGTCCCAAACTATCTTACCTCCTCAGCCTGTTCTATGTTTACATTCTACTGCTGGTGTTGCAACTTTCTGCTTGTTATCACTCACACGTACCCACTCATCACGCAATCTTCTTGCTTCAGCATTTTCATCACCTCTATTGTTCCCTGACCTACTCCAAAATAAGCTACAACAGCAACATTACACGATTGCATACCAAACCAGCCATAACACTAACATCATTCAATCTTTCAGATTCCACCTCCTACAGTAAAAGGCTAAGTAATAACAACAATATTCCGTCATTGCATTCCAATCCATCATACCACAGCTTTTACCAATCCGCGTTAACATTGCTTCATTTCATTTCATTCCGCCATAACACTTCATAATACAATTACCTCTCCATCACCAAAAATTTCGGCAATGAATAACAAATACCAATCACGCATATATCAACACCTCTCCAACATCATATTTCTTCATCCTCTCCATACAAACAAACCAAAATTTACAAAATGATAATAAAATCACCTCTCTCCAGGTCCAAAAATTCAATACTCATACCATACACCAATACAATAATACCACCTCCCAACTCCCACGAATTCAGCCGTAAATAAAGCATCTCAATACCAAACCATACATCACCTAATCATAAATACTAAGCCTTCAATACTTCCAACACCACATTTCCGCAATACAACACCAACTCCACATCATATACCACCTCTACTTATATCACCACTTCTCCCACACCACATTCCAACGATATAACACTTCATAAATTAATCATAACACATAATCATAAATACCAAGCCCTTAATATTTTCCGACACCCCATTTCAGCAATACAACACCAACTCCACCTCTTATACCACCTCTACTTCTTCTACCATTACACTCACCTTCTGCCATCCGCTGTCTTATACCACCACTTCTCCAACACCACATTTCAACCCTATAACATATCATAACTTATACATCACTTCTCCATCACAACATTTCAGCCTCCACAGATAAATAACACATAATCATAAATACCAAGCCCTCAACATTTTCCAACACCACATTTACCACCACTCCTCCATCTCCAAATATCAACAATAAATAAACACACTTCATTACCTACATATTCAACAATGCTTCGACAATAACACTCGCCTTATGTCATCCACCATCTTATATCACCGCTTCTCCAACACCTCATTCCAACAATATAACACCTCCTAATTTAATCATAACACATACTCATACTCATAATTTTTTTACCTTCCTGTCAATCTGTCTCCTCTTGTCCTTTCTTGTTCCCTACACCACTGTACCCTGCTCTCACCGATTCTTGCTGCTCACCCCCACTCACCCCCTCACTATTTTGGACTTCTGAATCCACCTTCACTTGTCCTTTCTTGCTCACTGCAACACTACACTCTACTCTCCCAGTTTCTTGCTGCTCACTCTCACCGTCCACTTCACTATCTTGATCTTCTGTCTCCCGGCTGCACTACCCATTCTCTTCTGAGATACTCTCCTCTCCTGCCACGTCTCTCCTCCTCTTCTTTTCTTCTTTCTTCTTCCCATCTTGCCTTGTAATCTCACCACCCTCAACCCTCTCGTTTTCGTCCATCTCCTTTAGCTTCGTCACTGAATGTACTCTAACCCATCGCCCGTTTGTCACCTCCAACCTCAGACCTCTTATTCGGGCCTTTAGCCCCTGGTTCCTCGCTCTCCATAAGTGCCTATTCAAGATCCTCATATTTTGACTTCCTTCTCTTCCCATGTCTCTTTTCACCCTTATTTTCTGTCCCTGTAAATTCTTACTGTTACCTACCACAATTTCTGCCATTAGGGTAGATAAAAATTTTACCCTAATTGGCCTCCGACCTCTAGTTTTACCAATTCTCTCTACATCGTCTATGTCAGCACTACTGAAATTTATCTTCATTGTATCACGTATAACTTCGATCACCTTGTCTATTAGTTCCAACTTGTCCTCCCTCACATCTCCCTCAACTCCATATATAAATATGGCTTTCTTCCATCTCTCCTGCTTGTACTCCTCCCCTTCTTTCTTCATCCTCATCATCTCCTCTTTCAAATATTTCACTTCCCCTCTCAATAACTCGATTTCTTTCTCATTATTATCCACTCTTCTGCTTGATTCCTCCGCCCTCGTTTCCAGCCATTTCTTCATGTAGCCTATCTCCTTTCTCTGCTCCTCCATCATGTCCTTTATTTCCTGCACTTTCTCCCACTGGCATTTCTCCTGCATGACTTCACTCACAACCACCCTGAGTGCGGCCAAATCCTCTGTGTTATATTTTCCACTGGTATTTGGGCCTGGGTTTAATTCCACCCCCCACCCCCGATAACCAGTAGCACCGCTACCACTGCCACTACCAGCACCGTTTCACTCATTTTTAATCCGTCCTTACTTATCACCAATCCATTCTCGTTCTCCTTCTTCCGTTTCGCCTGCCATTTGCCAATAGCGGCCCGGTATTGCTCGATGCCAACCATATTCACCGCACGCACTACTCTACACGACCTCTCTCCTCGACCGCTCGAGCTAGACTGCCTTTTACTTCATTATTAAAGCCAATTACATATAACGAACTACAATCTGTATTATGTACCGTTAATAGCTCGTCCCCAGGACCTGATGCAATTACTTATCTCATGCTCAGGACCCTACCCCCTCACGCCCAAATTTATTTACTACAACATTATAATAGTATTCTTGAGACATTACACGTACCAACAACATGGAACGATTTTTTCATAACTCCTATATTGAAACCGACAAAACGACCTACCGAACCTGCAAATTTTCGTGGCATAGTTTTGGGATCATGTATACGGAAAGTTTTCTGTAAAATCCTCTTGAAACGAATGGCGTGGTTATTGGAATACCACTCGCTATTACCTAAGTATCAGTTCGTTTTTAGACGTGGTAATAGTACACAGGAACCTATCATTATTTTCCTACTAGACATCTTATTGGCAAAATGGCGGAAACAATCTACCGTGGCAGTCTTTTTGGATATTAAAGGTGCCTATGATGCTGTGTTATTGCATATTCTCTGGGATAAATTATTTATTTATGGATTTCCCATCAAATTCCTTTCTATTTTAAATCAACTATTTACCAATCGCCGGTTAACCATTAAATCAACTCAACACACAATTGAAAGCCGCTATACATCAAATGGATTACCACAGGGTTCGATACTAAGTGGAATTTTGTTTGCCCTTTATATGAAAGATCTCGAATCTATTGTGACTCCACACGCCGCGTTTTAAGTTTAGTCCTTCGGTGGCTAACAACCCATGGACTTTCACTTTCAATCGCTAAATGTGCAGCGATGATCTTTACAAATAAACGAACCTTTGATAAAAGCCCTATTAGCTTTGATACCTATAGCATCCCCTTTGTCCCACAACACTTATATTTAGCCATATATATCGACCAAAGACTTGCATGGCAACCCCAAATACAGTATTTAATTCGGAAATCTGATCGTTATATTACTATCTTACGAACGGTAACGAAACGTGCATGGGGTGCTGCCCCTTGTCAGCAATACAACTATATCGTGCAACCATTCGGTCCATACTTGATTATAGCGCCCATATTATTGATTTAACCGCTAAACACAGTTTACTAGCTTTGGATCGTCTTCAATTTTCAGCACTACGTATCAGTGTGGGTGCCCTCCGAACAACACCAACTAACGCTTTACTAGTAGAAACTACAGAAGAACCACTGTATATTCGCAGGATAAAAATTTCAAAAATATTCCTACTTAAACATATTAGCAGATCGAACTCCCTTATCGTACCTAAATTAAAATTATTATATGAATATTATCAACAGCGTCCTCCACCTTATCATCAGTACCCTGCCATATATATGGCATATGCTGAACTCCACTATCTTACTGAAACTATACTTCGCATACCACGCGTAAATTTGTATTCATATGACTATGATATTCAAACATTCCGTCCTTCTATTATCATTGCACCTTCTGATTCATTAAAACAATCAATGTATTCACTTTATCCCAAATTATACGCTCTTAAAAAATTTAAAAGTTCAATAACCTTACCAGATTATCACCTTTTTACTGATGGGTCAAAATCGACTACTGGAGTCGAAGCAGCATTTTATGATCCACAAACACAAACTATCTTTAAATATCCGTTGCCTAATAATTTAACTATCTTTACCGCAGAATTATATGCGATATATCAAGCTCTTTTATATGTCCAACAGTTACAATCCAAAAAAATATATTCAGCGATTCTCAAAGTGTATTACAAGCCCTCCAATCCTTCGCCCATAGTCAAAATACATATGTCTACGAAGTTAAACACCTTATTTTACAACTCGAAACATCCGGTTTTGTTATAACGTTAATATGGATTAAAGGGCATAACCGACACGCAGGCAACGATATGGCCGATATAGCAGCAAAAGAAGCTAGTGCAGATACGGCGAACTTATTACAAATCATAATCCCGATTTCTGACTTCTTTCCATATATCAAAAATGAAGCTAAACACACATGGTGCACAAAATGGCGTTTATCAGCTAGTACGAAAGGCCATTATTACTATCAAATTCAAAGCAAAATTCAGGCAAAGAAATTGTTACAGAAGAAGTACGGTAGTGTAAAATATTAATATATTTACATTTTGAGATCACAGGGAATTTTAAATTTTATTTAACAGCGAACTCGAAATGATAATCGGTATAAATGAAATCTCTCTTTATAAGTGTTACATAACACGTGAAACTATTCAATTCCGCGGCCGAAGCCGGGACGGGAAAACACATAATTTACGTTCACGTCTTACATTTCTGGCGAAAGTCGAACGCCTAACGTTTGGTTCGGTGGCCTTCAAAAGGAAATGGGAAATTAAAAAAATATAATGGGACGTAACTCAACTATGACGCGAGCGAAGCCGCAAGCAAAGCGCTAGTATATATATAAAATACAATGTTTGTCCGTCGGTCGTCTGTCTGTCTGTCTACCTGACCGTCCGTTCCTCATACAAATCCATACCGTTCCACCAATCTGAATCAAATTTTGTATACTTACCTTTTAGGACCCTGCGGGTAATTCCATCTAAAAGAAATTTTAACATCCCTCTCTATTCTCTAGATTTAGGCCCTTTGGCTCATTAACATAAGCTAATAAAGGCTAAATAGAGAATGTATCGTACAAGGACGAGGCAGAGCTCATTTTAAGCCTCACGACGAGTAGATCAAAACTCGGTAAGGCCCGACAGTCCCCGAAAATCATGTTTTGAGGGCGTAAAACCAACCGCTGTAGAGATATTGGCATCACACTATCCCGCTCTAGGAATCGGATGAAGAAATGACCAGCCGTAACCATGGCAACGTAAACTCAACCATTCTCCAATTGAATACAGGCCTGGTGTTCGAAGTACGCTTCTTCTTCTTAAGACGCCGTCTCCGAGCGGAGGTTGGCGATCCACGTAACGAGCTCTGATCTTGACAGCGCAGTATGGAATGCCATTTCTGAAGTACAGCAGTGCCATCTTCGAAGGTCTTTCAGCCATGAATTTCTTTTTCTCCCAACAGATCTCTTCCCCTGTATCTTCCCTTCGATAATAAGCTCTAATAACTGATACCTCTCACCTCTCATGATATGTCCTAGATATTGCGTTTTCCTCTGTTTTATGGTGAGCAGTAATTCTGTTTGCTTTTTCATCCGACGAAGGACCTCGGCATTTGAGATTTTCATTACCCAGGATATCCGCAAGAGACGGCGATACAGGAACATTTCGAAGGCATCAATACGTTTTTCTGTGATTGGATCCAGAGTCCAGCTTTCACATCCATATAGGAGAACAGAAAATATATAGCAGCGGATCATACGAATTCGTAGTTGGAGACTGAGATCTGACCTCACAAGGAATTTCTTCATGGTTATGAATTGTTTCCTGGCCTGCTCAATTCTAGATATTATCTCCCGTTTGGAGTTACGTTGGTCATCCAAGATGGTACCCAGATATTTGAGAGAAGACACTTGCTCTACTATTTTATCTTTTATTGTGAGATTTGTCCGAATTGTCTTCTTAGAGAACACCATCAGTTTCGTCTTTGAGGGGTTAACATATAATCCAAACTCTTCACTGTGCTGAACTAAGGAGTTTATCATGCACTGAAGGGCAGGCATGTCATCAGCTATGACAACAGTATCATCTGCATATCAGATGTTGTTGATGATTTTCCCGTTAATTTTGATCCCACCATAGTCTTCCAATGTTTCTTTAAATATTGCCTCTGAGTAAGTGTTAAACAACAGAGATGACAGTACACAACCCTGGCGGACGCCCTTCCTGATCGAAGCAGTTTCTGAAGTTCCTTGATCAGTTTTGACATTTGCAAACTGATTCCAGTACAGGTTACTGATTATACGTAAGTCACCGGAGTCAATACCTGTTGATCTCAGAATCTCTATCAGCTTATTGTGCCTGACACAATCAAAAGCTTTTTTATAGTCTATAAAACAGGCATAGACATCAACATTCATATCTCTGCACCTCTGTAACCACACATTTAACGAGAAGAGTGCCTCACGTGTACCAACGCCATTTCGGAATCCGAACTGATTCTGATCCACGTGGGATTCACATTTTTTGTATATTCTAGTGTGAATGATTCGCAAGAATATTTTGAGCACGTGAGACATCAAACTTATCATACGATAATCATCGCACTGAGACGAGTTAGGCTTCTTCGGTAGTGGTATGAAAGTTGATTTCAGCCAGTCTGATGGTATATCTCCTGATACATATATTTGATTGAATAATGATGTTAAGGTATTTAGGCCGGTAGATTCCTGTTCTGTTATTACTTTGAGAACTTCAGCGTACACACCGTCAGGTCCAGTTGCTTTACCATTCTTTTGAAGTTTTACGGAATGTACAACTTCACTTTTTGTTATTTCAGGGCTATTTTCATTTATTCTCTCGTCAGGTGAAGGAGGATCATTTCTGTCATCTTTGAAGAGATTTTCTATATATTCCGTCTATCGTTTGAGTTTCCCTTCCACACCCAAGATGATTTCATTATTGGCATCTCTCAAACTTTGACCATATCGTCTCTGTTTCAAACCAGCAAGTTCTTTCACTTTCTTATGCAAGTTAAAATAGTCGTGCTGCTTCTCTTGAAGGATCTCAATTTCTTTACATCTGTCTGTCATCCATAATTCTCGGGCTTCCCTGCACTTTCTGCGTGCAGCTTTGTTTAGAATTTTGTATTGAATGTGATCTGTATTTTTATGCTTTCTGCTTTCATCCATAAGTTCTAGAATTTCATCTGTCATCCAGCTCTGTCTTTTGATGTTGTTGTATTGTCCAATTTCATTTTCCTGGATTTCAATCACACTATCTTTAATGGCGTTCCATGTGTATTCTACCTCTGATGATTCAGTGTATCTTATTAACTCCATCTTCTTTTCCAGTGCAGTTCCAACGTTAGTTATTACTTTGGGATCCAATAGTTTCTTAATATCTATATGCTTGGATAGTTTAACATTTCTTTTAATTTTTCTGAAACGTACCATTTTAAGGTCCATTACAACTGGATTGTGGTCACTATTTACATCAGCACCGGGATACGTCTTAACGGATGTCACATATTTCTTTAGTTGTTGTTTTACCAAAATGAAATCAATTTCGTTTCTTATGATCTTTTCGTCGTTATCGGCGGGTGATATCCATGTGTAAAGCCGCCGAGGAGGAAGTTTGAAGAATGTGTTAGAGACAAACAGATTGTGCTCCATACAGAACTGAATAAGTCTATCTCCTCTTATGTTACGTTCACCAAGACCATGGCTGCCTACAGTATTGCCTTCAATGCCAGCCCCTACTTTTGAGTTGAAATCACCCATGACCAATGTTATTTCTCCATTATTAGTTATTTTCATAGCTTCCTCTAAGGTGTCATAGAATGCTTCTACTTCATCATCATCTTTATCGGCAGTTGACGCATGGACCTGAATAACGTTCATAATCCGGTGTGATGTTTGTAACCTCAGCAACATTACTCTATCACTAAGTGGTACAAAATCTAGAAATGAATTTGCTAACATTGGTGAAATAAGCACAGCAACTCCATATCTGTGATTGGTGTCGGTTCCTCCCGAGAAGTACATATATCCTTCCTTCGTGTTCTGAATTCCTGATCCAGTCCATCTTACCTCACTCAATCCAAGGATGTCTACTTTCAATCTACATCTTTCTGCTTCCACATTTGCTAGTTTTCCACTCATATACAAACTGCGTACATTCCAAGTAGCAACACGTAATTTCTTGTCATAGATTTTGATTTTCCTAGCACTGTCAAGTACACAATCGTTCACAACTATGTTCGCAGCATTCCCCCCCCCCCCGGAGATCCGATTGGGGGAATAGAAACTCCGGATACTAATTTCCGAGCCATGTTATGTGAATTTATAGGGATGTCCTTCAGGACCTTTAATGCAGTGGTTTCCCGTTGCCTTCTGCATTCTACTGCCGTTGACCACACTTGGTTCCTCCGCCTTTAGGGGCAATTTCTTACCCCTTGGACAATAGAGTGCCCAGACCTACACCCGCTCATCCACTCTCAAGGAGACTGTTGGCATCTGGTGTAGGGGATCTCCTTATACCGGGAGATATTCGGTCCCCTTTTAGCCGCCTTTTACGACAAGCAGAGGTTACCTTGGGTGAATTCTAACCCGCAGACCACACCTTCCAAAAATGAACTGTAGAGTAGACACTATCAATAAAATATTCTACAATATGAATTTTGATTAGTAGTATCCTTCGGAATACGACGTAGCATATGTACATTATTCTTACATGAAGCCGGTTCCTCATAGAAAGAATCCCGTGATGTCATTATCATACCATCTCCTTTAATAGACTTATCAGGATGATTGTAAGACCAATGAATACGAAGACCTTTCGTACCTTTAACGAAATTATCGCAGATAGGACAGTTTTATTAATTCGCACGATGGACACAACCACGAGTCAGCAGCGCTAGTAAGAACTTCCACATAAGAGATGCCAGCGTAAACTCCGTGAATCCTCAAATGACATATCTCACAGAGAAGTAATTCAATGAATATAACGTCACCTTATTTCTCACACAGATGTCAGGCAATACGCACAATAACAAAGAATAACTTAAACGTTGAATATCATACTGGAAATACACAACGCATGAATAAAATATGGCTACCGTTCCTTAGTTGGTGTAAAGGACACCTAGGTGGTGTTAACTAATATAGTATACTTTTCGAAAAGGTCAATGAGAAATTTTACAACAAGAAACTATAACAAGATGGCTGTCGTCTTGTTCATAACTAAACTTAAGAATTTAGTGGAAATATTATATTTTAAAAAATTCAGCCACGGAAGACAACACTATCACGTATGTAAAACACACTAACAAACTTTGCAGTCAGTCGATGAACCCCAAACAAAGCACCATTTGGTTGATTTCAATACAGAAATTGCGTGTCTGAAATCAATGGTCAAATTACTGAGCTGCGTGCGTAAAATTAGACTAGGCCAAGGAAAGAATCTGCTACAGATATGTCTGGCTGAAAAAACACTGTGCGGTTAAGCCACCCCTTAGGCTGAAGGTGGGGACAGAAAGGCACAAAAATAATCGAAAATAGTGTCGAATCCATAGCTTGCGCCGTCACTGAGATGAACAGTGAAACTCTGCATGTCGTTCAAGTCCATGATCAACCCCCATCAGCACGGAGGGGGGGGGGGGCTCAGAAGGGGTGAAAATGTCCAAAATGACCGAGATTGTGGGTGAAGTATAAAAGTACCGGCAATAGAAAACGATTAATATAAAAGTAGAATCCATAGATTCCGGGGTCGCCGAGATGAATAGTGACGCTCCAGATGTCGCCTAAATTCAAGCTAAAAAAATGGGAGACAATTTGCAAGTGGCGCTCCTTTGGCGTGACCTGGAAATTCGCGCTAAATATAAATATCAACGGAAATGTATGTACGGAAATGGATAAATAAGTCAAGTCTAGAAAGAAAGTGTTACTAAAATATTAACTTCAAAGTTGCTAAAGCAATTCTGGATAAATGAATGAAGAATTATTTAACAGGTTATTATTTAAAGACTGAAATTAGACATATAATCAAGATGTGAAATGGACTACTGTGAAAGGGCTTGATCTTTCATTTATGCATTACTTTTTTTAGCTTTAGCATACCTGACTGAACTTTCACGGCTAGATTTGTCTTTTTTTTCTCATTTAAAAGCATTGTATCATTACATTAGGACACTTGTCAATAAAAATATCGGCACATTCCTTACAGACATGATTCGTTGAATTTACATTTAAGAGCTGGACTATTTTCCTTTTAACTTGAAGCCTACTAACAGAAAGGAAATCTATAAATTTAGCCGTAAAACATTCAAAATTTCCCTATAAGCAATACTTGCCATTACATTAGGGTAAAGTAAATTTGCATCGTCATATTGTTTCAACAAAATATGTACATTTCTTAAATCACCCATATTTTCTTCAGTGCTTGACAACGCATTACAACATTCCAAATTGGGTAACTTTGGAACACAACCAGACATACACATATGCATTTCCCTGAATTAAATCAAAACCCATAGATCACACCTACAACAACACATCGGTACGGTATTGAAGGTTAACTGCTGCACTAATACATTAACATAAGATTGTATTTTAAACCAGTTAAAATATTGATCGCGCAGGTCAGAAATTTAGGAAGTAGGACCTACTATAAAAATATCTTTGTAACTAGAAGAATGTATATGCAAATACAGTATTTACTTACATTTTCTTGTAACGAGGGAAACGGAAGAAAGACCGCGAATCCTTCTGCACTTCACAGTTATTGCAGCCAAACGCGGCACATATCTTTCCACTCATATTGACAGGAGATGTAAAGGAATGACACACGCTACTATTTACTTACGTCAACTTAATGCAAACGCATAAATAACGCCAAAAACTTCACAAACAAATACACGTGCTTTTATGACAGAATCAGTAACTCCAGGTCACTCCGCTACACAGAGCTCTAATCGCTGTCCCTCGATATCTCGCAGAGTGTCGCGTATTGTCTCTACTGTATTTGGGCTTACTATCTGAAAACATGCCTGTGGGAGGCGGGCAGGACTCGCGTAACTCCGTGACACTCTGGATGCCGTTTATAAGTCATAATTCAGCCCCAGTCGGAATGGAAGTTGAGACGGGGTGACAAAGAATGTCCAAAATTTCCATAATCTCTATGAATGTATGTGTTATATTCCAGCATAACTGTCAACTAAATTTGGTGAACACATGACTTACCGGTACTATACTACCTGCAGTGGCGGCGGGTGACTTTTGTCACTGGGGGTTCAACAGAAGGAAAAATCCCCCCCTCAATATCTCCTCTCCCCCCTGTCACCTGTGCCATGACGAAGTTCAAAGAATGGGCATAACGGTGAACATAATGTGCATGCCTAAAATCTTCCCTGATGAGAACTTGCACCCTGAATGGTGACCACTCATTACATTTGCTCCATCTTAACCTTGTGAAATCAACTTATCAGGATTATCCACAACTTCGCTCAAAGAAAATTTTAAACACTATGCTATTTTCTTAGCGTCATGACTAGAGGTGAGAGGAAACGCCAGAATCTTTCAACTGGCTTAACGTTGGGAAGAACGATAACAAATTGTGCTGTAGTTGAAATATCGGTGGTCTCATCTGCGATTATTGAAATGAAGTGCGCTGTGGTGTTTTCTTTTTTTTCTTTTCTCACGACAGATTTCATACATGTACGAAAGCAAGTCATCCTGAATGTCTTTCGTGGTGCCTTTGAAAACAGTAGCTTTGGACAGATGGTCTCTTAATGCAACGTCAATTTCAGAACTAAAATTATCGAGGCCTGGAATGCCAGGATAAGACGATTCACCGGTTTCGTCATGCCCGCGCAATGCCATCTCAAACGCGCCACAGAACTTTACACAGTACATAACGATTTTTTCGTACTTGATCGTTGTATCTTTCCATAGACTGCCCCTAAGCACAGTCAAGTTAGTAGATATAGTCAGGGATTCGGCGGCCTCCTCCTCCTACGGTCCTCCTCACAGGCTTCCTCCGCCACCTCCTCCTCACGCTCTCGGGAGAGCTCTCCTCCTCCACCACCGCCACATGCTCTCGGGAGCGGCCACCTCCTGACGCTGGCTAAGAGCGCGACCCTAACCTCACATCCCCATCTTGGAGGGGCTCAACCTAACTTTTTAATGCGTAAGAGAGCTAGCTTAACCTCATGGAGGGCCTTAACCTCAGTTTTACAGCCGGATTTCCTTCCTGACGCCTAAGAGCGCGACCCTAACGTCACATGCACTATCTTCGAGGGGCTTAACCTAACAAAGAGAGCTAGCCTAACCTCACGGAGGGGCTTAACCTCAGTTTTACAGCCGGCTGTCCTTCCTGACGCCTAGGAGAGTGAGCTGAACGTTATATCTGCTATCTTGAAGGGGCTTAACCTAATAAAGACAGCAAGCCTAACCTTATGGAGGGGCCTAACCACAGTTTTACGGCTGGATGCCCTTCCCGACGCCAATTGCACAAGATGGCGGCTATAGATGACTCCTTATGAGACGCCTTAAGGGTGCTTGCGCAAGATGGCGGTCGCAAGATGGCTGCTATACATAGCTTCTTATGGGACTGCTTAAGGGTGCTTACACAATCGTGCTGCTATCTTTAGCTACATACCTTTAAAATGTGGTGGTGGCAATTTGAAAAATTCTACGTGCTTTTTTGACAGCTGTCATCCTCCATCTTGCATCGCAAACCTCAGTGCTGCACTCGTTAGCCACTTACCTTTGAAATGTGGTGGCGGAAATTTGAAAAATTCTACGTGCTTTTGTTTGGAAACAAACCCACGTGCTTTTATTACAGTAGCCATCTTTAATCAACAGAGTATCGTGCTGCTATCTTCAGCTACATACCTTTGAAATATGGTGGCGGACAATTTGAAATATTCTATGTGATATTTTGACAAGCTGCCATCTTTAATCAACAGAGCACCGTGCTGCTATCTTTATCGTAGTAGTGGGCAATTTCTACGTAACAGCTGTCATCCGCCATCATGCATCGCTAACCTTAGTGCTGCCCTCTTCCTCAGTGCTGACATCTTTAGCTACTACCTTTGAAATGTGGTGGCGGATAATTTGAAAAATTCTTTTTGCCAACAGCCATCTTTAATCAACAGAGCATCGTGTTACTATACCTCTGAAATGTGGTGGCAGGCAAATTCCACGTAACAGCTGTCATCCGCCATCTTGCATCGCTAACCTTAGTGCTGCCCTCTTTACGGCACTGCGGGTAATTTAACAAAAATTTCGTGAGCTGTCATCCTTCATCTTGCATCGCAAACCTCAGTGCTGCCATCTTTATCTACTACCTTTGAAATGTGGTGGTGGATAATTTGAAAAATTATATTGACAGCAGCCATCTTTAATCAACAGAGCACCGTGCTGCTATACCTTTGAAATGTGGTGGCGGTGATTTGAAATTCTATTAAGCTGCTATCTTTAGCTACATACCTTCGACATGTGGTAGTGGGTAATCCACATGCTTGCTACTTTACGCAGGCAATTTGTTATGCGCTATTTTCTTTGTTGACGGTCCCTACCCAACTGATCTGTTTTAGGATTCGAGTTAAAGCATGTTGAAGCAACTACAGCCTTAGGCGAATGCTGCTTAGCATGACTTGCATCTGACATGCTCGTGTGCAAGCCAAATACAGTAGAGACAATACGCGACACTAACGGATTTAGCCTTGCTAAAATTAGAGACAATTCGACGGTGGCGCTACTAGTGACTTGACCTGAAAAATCGCGCTAAATTCAAATATCAATGGAAATGTATATACGGAAATGGATAAATAAATTACGTCTAGAAATAAAGTGTTGAGATATTAACTTCGAAGTTGCTAAAGCAATTCTGGATAAATGAATGAAGAATAAAAGGTTATTATTAAAGACTGAAATTAGGCATATAAACAAGATGTGAAATGGACTGCTGTGAAATGGCTTGATCTTTCATTTATGCATTACTTTTTAGCTTTAGCATTCCTGCCTGAACTCGTATGGTTGGATTTGTCTTTTTTCTCATTTAAAAACAGTGTACCATCACATTAAGACACTTGTCAATAAAAATATCGGCACATTCCTTACACATATGATGCAATAAATTTACATTTAATAGCTGGACAATTTTCCTCTTAACATGAAGGCTACTAACAGAAAGAAAATCTATAAAACCCCGGCTTTAATCTGAGAAGAGGGATAAAAGAAAGAAAAGTGTGAAAATGTTGTCGATAGTGATGCTTTGAGGAATATTTACGTACAATTAAAGTAAAAATGTAACATACCCTTGGTTGTATAGTCGAGGATTTTTAAAGTCGCTGGCCTGGAAATGATCTGAACAGATCTTATAATTCTTATATAAGCGTAACGTCCCTTCTTTCCTGTACACCTTATCCAAATCACTTCTGTGATATTTCAAAACCCACAAATCACACCTACAACAACACATAGGCATTGAAGGTTAACTGCTGCACTATACAGTAAAATATGCGTATTACATTTTAAGCCAGTAAAAATATGGGTCGAGCAAGTCAGAAGATTATGAAGTACTATAAAGATCTCTGTCACTGGAAGAATATATATGCAAACACAATATTACTTACATTTTCTTGTCACGAGGGAACCTGAAGAACGACCGCGCATTCTTCTCTACTTCATAGTTACTGCAGCCAAACACAGCACATACCTTTCCCCTCATGTTGAGAGGAGATGTCAAGGAATGACACACGCTACTATTTAATTATGTCAACTCTCTGAAAACGCATAAATAACACCAAAAACTTCACACAAAAATACACGTGCTCTTATGACAGAATCAGTAGTTTTCAGGTCTACTGGCTAGAGAGAGCTCCAATAGCTGTCCCTCGATATCTCGCTCAGTGTCGCATATTGTCTCTACTGTATTTGTGCAAGCAAAACGGTAGTGACTTATCAAAAATAAATACCGGTTTTGTTGCAGTTTAATGTGACTGCTGGTAGTAATGATGCTCTTTAACACTAGTGCGAATTATGTGCAGTATTTTCTGCTACGTAGTTGAATTCCTGTAAGGGCAACAGATGGCAGGCACATACTTACCCCAACACCCCCGACAACACGACTTGAGAAAACCACGGATATCTGTTTCTGCGATATCCTGGTCTTGTCTACGTGCCGGCCGATGTCCGCCCGCACCTCGCCGCTCCCTTCGCCAAGGTACGGACGGAGAGATCGTTTTCCAAGGGGATTCATTCCAGACAAGTATCCAGCCACGGGACGTGCGCATTTCACATGAATTGAAAGCCAGTACGAGTATATTACGGATAGATTGGCTAAGAAAGAGCTTCGAGATTGACAAGGGAGTTATGAATATTAACTAGTTGAGTACAATTTGATATAAACTTGAGGTTCATTGCTTCATTGCGCTGTACCAGAAACAGCCACTGCTACCTGGAAAAAAAAAATATATGTGGGGTAAAACACCCCTAGCACCCCTAGCACCCCTAGCGAAGGGGATGACATTTATAACAATCGAAAACGAGGAATATTACTGTCGCATTCATTGTTTTTACGTTACCGGGCAGCGCAGGGAAATACAGCTAGTTCTCTATATAGCCTAACACTAACCAGAGAGAAAATATTGAAGGGATCAAACACCTCGAAAAATGAAGATATCAGCCAAAGAAAGACAAGGGCCACGGAGAGCGTGAAAATGAGATTCCCTAACCCTCGAATGCTCTAACAGCGTCGGGGTAGGAAAAGAACAAGAATTGACCAAATGAGGTCAGATAGAATAGATGAAAGTGAGGAGCCTGGCAGAAGTAAGTGGAAGCAATACCACCAACCCACGCTCCCAAGTTGAGAGCTCCTGGGGCCCTTTTAGTCGCCTGTTACGACAGGCAAGGGGTTACCGTGGGTGTTATTCTACCGCTCCCACCCACAGGTGGGTTGAAGCTTCGGACTTCTTTCCTCCTCCCTTTACTACTTTAAGGCGCTCTGGAAGAAAAGAGGATGGTCGACGCAGACAGTAGTCTGCAGAAATCAAAAACTTGGAAAACAAGTTCATCTTTAATCATTCATGGTGTACTTTCAACTAAGGAAATTTTTGGATTACTCAACTTCGTAATAAAATACCGTATTTAATTTTTCTATTTTACAGAAATTATCCTGGAAAAGAAAATCCAAGAAATGATCTGCTGTTTTAGCGCTCCTACACTATGTTTTTACCAAATTTTCCACAAATTCTGCAATACATTCATTCATGATTTCACTAAATGATAGTAGTGTATCAGTTTTTTTTTGGTATTGCTTCTCAACAAAACCATTGCCACTTCAAGCATCTCTATGGACATTGTTACAGAAGCTATGTAAGAACAGACGGAAAACTAATATCATCGCTCGGTTTTAAAGCAATGTAAAAATGTACAAAGAAACCCTTGAAATAAGAGATATTATTCTTCAATAAAGAGCGAGAGAATTACCCATTACAAGTAAGTGTATTTTGCATGCTGCGCTCGGTGCCGTAGTTAGCAGACTTTAACCTCCAGTAACCTCTCTCAATGAGGGCCATTAGTCAGGGTGGGATTACTATAATAATAATAATAATAATAATAATAATAATACGGGTACTGGTAATAATAATAATGCAAAATGGTTTGAAGATACTCGAGAATTTAAAGAATTAAATTTTCTAATCAGGTCTAGCTTGCATCAAATTATAGTGAAATGGCTATTCATTATTGAAGACTGTTTTTTCTTGTTTGGTCGAAACTTGCAACGTACCGGTACCGTAATTTATTCATAATAGAAGCACTGAGATACCGGCATCTTGTTTTTATTTAAGAGAAAAATTCTGAACTAATTTATTAGCGGTTATTACAGAGTTTCAGGTGTTTTATTTTACATGGAAGTTAAAGTATTGGCGGCCAGAAAAAAAAAAAATGTATCGCATTTATCCCGTAAACGACGGCCAAAATTCCGTACCAGTGCCTACGTATTTCTGGATCAGTAAAATCAACCATTTTCTTTCCTTTACTTATTTCATCCCTTTAAATCGTAAGGATAGTGTGGTGTGTGTAGAAACATCGCTTCGGGAATGAAAATACAAAGAACAACATGAAATATTATTTAGCCTAGCAGGTAGTCCGGCTACGTGGCTCTTGAGCCCTTCGGTCTAGATTTGATTCCCATCGAGGATTTTAATCGCGCCTGGTTAGTTCCTTTGACAGTGAGGATAGATACCGTACCGTGAATTATTTGTGTTTGTCCCAACAGGCCCCAGGGGCTCTTAACTTGGGTTGGCGACCACGGGGCCCTCAGCTGAGTTGGTTGCTTTCACTTATTTGTGTCAGGCTCCTCACTTTCATCTATCCCATCCGACATCCCTTGGTCAACTCTTGTTCTTCTCTGACCCTGTCGGTATTAGAGCACTCGAGGCCTAAGTAGTTTCATTTTCATGCCCTTCATGGCCCTTGTTTTCCTTTTGACTGATACTTTCATTTTTTGAAGTGTCAGATTCCTTCAATTTTTTCTCTCTGATTACTGTTATATAGAGGATGGTTGCCCAGTTGTACTTCCTGTTAAAACAATAATTACCACAGGCACCTTTGTCCCAACACACTCCTCGTCATATTCACAAAACAACACACCATACCAACACGCAATAGTGAATACTTTAGCGATTTTGCCGGATTATCGAATGTCAATACTGTAGCTTAAATTTGGCCATTCTAGCATCTACAGGTTTTAAAGAAAACTAGGCTTATAGAATAGAGAATTAAATTTAAACAATGAGATCCTGTCATGAGTGGTCACTGGAAACGAGATATGGTGTCATCACTTCAAACCTGAGTCAAAACGTCAAAGTCTCCAGTGGAAGCATACAGGCTCACTGAGACCCTAAAATCCAAGATGAGCTGAAGAAGGTTCTGAGAGGCTAACGATCCACCTTGGATGCAAGCAGTACATTCAGAACTGGTTCACAACACAGCCCCAGGAATTTTACGAGATGGCCATTCACTGCCTTGTGTCGCAGTGGGACAAGTGCCTCAACAGTGCTCAACTTTTGAAATAACAGGGCAGGTTTTCATTTTATAGCCTCTGGCTTGTTTCTTTTTGAGTGGCCCTTATAATAAGCTGCTGTATGGCAAGAGAAAATTCACATTGTGAGCATTATGGGACTGTTTAAAAATCCTCTGATATCATTTTGCTTCTGCGATTTGGAGCTCTTCTTCAAAAAATCATTATGATTCATACAAAAATCCATGAACTCTGCAGATTTGTAGGTTTCGTTGGATTTAGTCCCAGATATAAGCAAAGGTGTAATGAATATGATACGGGCCCACATACAGGAAACAAAATTGGGCCCTTCAAAGAAATTGTACAAAACCTATCAATAATGCATATAAAATGAACTACAGCAGATTATTTAATGCAATTTATATCCATTTAACTATAATATACAAAGGACTAAACTAAGTCATTTATTATATATCATTTTGAAATTTAAATATTTTGTAGGGATGAAATACAACATAAATAAATGTTTCTATATTTTGTTTTTACATTTTTTGAAACTCTTCTGGACTCACAATAAAATCCAAAGATACTGGACCATGCGGTGTACTTTCTACGATGAAAAAACGATTTCAATGACATCAGTGGATGTTACATTCAATGCTGAGAAGGCTGAGTCTGACTTAGGTCATACCATTTTGCGAGTAGCTATTTATAAGTCTGTTTTGAAAATTATTGTTTTGCAAAATAAACAGTAACAGGAATAATTAGGTCTAAAATATGATATTTTGTACCGGTACCAATTTTCATTGGTTTTTCTTACAATAACTTGGAGCAGGTCTTAAGAGAGTGCAGTGCTTGTGTTTGATAGATGGCTGTGCTACACTTAACACAGTAACAATAACTACAGCCAGATGCAACCACCTGTCAATTCTACTTATGAATTTTTAAAACAATCCCTTTCAGTCTATCCTACATCATCAGGATGTCACCTTTCCCGTGCTGAGTGGCCCTGGGGTAAAATTGTGTATTCATTTATTTATCTTTTCTGGGGAAGTCTGCAGGTCCTAACATTACGCCACTGGACAGGTCTGTATAACTGCATGAACAGATGAACAGCAGGTAGAATAACTAAAGAAAAAGGTGGATACAGCCATCACAGTGGCGTGATGTAGCAGTCAAGGTCAACGAACGCACAAATCCATCCAGAAAAAAATTTGAACCGAGTGCCACATCGGTGCCGCATTATATAAGTCCCAGAACCATAGAGTGCTGGATTAAAGAGCATATACTCCAGGTAGGGTTGGCATCATGAAGGGCATCCAACTGTAAAACAGGGCCAAGTCTACTTGTGAGCACATACCGTGACCACACTAAGGTGTGGGAAAACTGGTAGAAGACGAAGTTGTCATATGCAGCCTAAACATTACAGTGTGGGCGTGATATCTGATTAGTGTAACCAGTGACTTCTCTATGTAAGACAGCCGTGGATAAAATCCCACCCAATGTATTGAGAATTTTTAATTGAAGACTCATGTCCTTGCTGCTCAGATTCGTCATAAAATTGAAGGTGCCATGGCTATGATCACGATATCAACAGTCAAGTAAAACTTCAGGCATTCTTGATCTACCTCTTCTTGAAAAGTTTCATTCTTATGTGCATTTGACTGGATAATGAAGAAGAAATGTTAGAATCAACTGCAGGACTATGTAATTATAAACTAACAAAAATGAGAGTGAATTTTAATTCTAGGATAGAAACAGTGATTATCACATGATTATAGTTTGTCTGTACGCCGAACTCGACTATCGACTGTAGAGTTTATAAAGGCATGGAGACAGAGTGATTCCCCTCCTCATAAACCAAACAGACTGTGTGTTTAGGGAGAAGTGAGAAAAGATAAATCCTTGGCTTATTTCTGCAGGGAACAATATCTGTAAAGCCAAATGTATGGTTTGTATGAGCTCGCGGAGCTGTAGAGTTTATGAAGGCATGGAGACGGAGTGATTCCCCTCCTTATAAAACAAAGAGACTGTGTGTTTAGAGAGAAGTGGGAAAAGATATATCCTTGGCTTATTTCTGCAGGGAAAAATATCTGTAAAGCAAATGTATGGTTTGTATGAGATCGCGGAGCTAGCTTATGTGAAACATCTTTTAGACTTTCCATAATTTCCGGTTTTTTAAGATGGTGATAGGGGATATTTGTTGCGAAATATATTTAATTGTGTAGGAATGAGGAAGTCAGACATATCCCGTATTGCTCTTTTGAAAACCTGTAAACCTAAGAATTTCTAAGAGTCGTCAATTAAAAATTCTCAATACATTGGGTGGGATTTGATCCACGGCTGTCTTACATAGAGAAGTCACTGGTTACACTACTCAGATATCACGCCCACACTGTAATATTTAGGCTGAATATGACAACTTCATCTTCTACCAGTTTTCCCACACCTTAGTGTGGTCACGGTATGTGCTCACAAGTAGACTTGGCCCTGTTTTACAGTTGGATGCCCTTCATGATGCCAACCCTACCTGGAGTATGTACACTCTATTTCTAAGAATTTTGGGAACTGCACTGATGCTATTACACATCTGTATTTAATAATATTCAGTGTCCATCTTTTCTAATTATGAAAATTATAAGAGGCTTTAAGGTGCTTGTCTTAATGTTGACTCCTAATTACTGGACCCTCAGTTGAGTCTGGTCTTGCTTCAACTTACTTGTGACACTCTTCACATACATTTTATCCAACTGATCTCCTTTGGTAAACTTTTGCTCTCTTCCAACTTTTCTTTCTTTCTTCTTATTCTTGGAATGCTTTTATCCTTTTTTGGATGTTGGTGACCAGCATGGTACATATTCTTTTTCTATATCTCAAAGGTCCCTCTGAACTTAAACATGTTCTCAAGTTCTTCAGCCAAGAAACTTTTCTTCTTCTTATTCTTCTTCCAGGTCCTCTATTTCCTTCTATCTTCCCTAGAAGAATCAATTGCAGTAAAATATCTTTGACGGTTCGTCATGATATGCCATAAATACTTCAGTTTACAAGATCAGTCATCATCATCATCGTCGAACTCCTCCAGCGTGCTGGGTAGGGTGGTGTTGAACAAGCCTTCACCATCGTTGTCTGTCCAGAAATGCCTTCTCTCTCACTACTTACTCCCAGTTCCCTCCTCTTCTCTCTACATCGTCTCTCAGTTGGTGTAGCCATCTCTTCCTAGGTCTTCCACTGGCCTTCTTCCTTCAAGCATTCTTTCTAGGCATGCATGTGGTGTTCTTGTGCCAGTCATTCCCTTTTCATGTCCATACCATGTTAGTCTCGAAGTCCTTAGCCTCTTTCTATTGAGTCCACTTCCAGTTCCATTCTGATATCATCATTCCTTACATAGTCCTTGCATGTTTTTTTGGAGGGTAGTTTGTAGGACTTCATTTCACATGCTTGCAATTTACTAACTTCTCTTTCAGTGTACATGTTTCTAGACTACATGTGAGAATGGGCACAAAGTACGACTTATACAGAGTCATCTCGATTCTCATGGGCACTTGATTATCCCAAAGTAGATCTCTTATAAGGTTGTTGAAAGCACTCTCTTTACTATTTCTTTATCTGCTGGAAATCATACTCCTGAGGTATTTGAATATATGTACACATTGAATGTTTTCACCTTCAAGCTTTATGTGGCAGCTAGTATCTTTCTACACATTTTCAGTGTCACAGTTTTTGTTTTTGCTGTGCTAAATTTCTTCTGATACTTGTCTGAATTTTACTACCCATTCATCCAGCCTAGTTTGTACCTCTACCTCTGTCTCTCCCCAGATGGCTATATCATCAGCAAACACCAATGTGTGTAGTTCTTCATCTAATTCTCTTTTCACTTTTTTAAAGAATACTGTTCATGACAATTATGAATAGCAATGGTTAGAGTGTGCTCCCTTGTTAGATAACCTGTGTGGTATTAAACCAGTCTGAATGGCCATCCCCAACATGCACACAGCTGCTACAGTTGTGGTACAGCATCTGGATCTTGCCTATACGATATTTAGGCACTCCTAGTTCTCTGAGGCACTTCCATATATATCTGGTCTAGGCACCCTATTGTATGCCTTTTCTAGGTTTAAGAATACTACAGTTAGGTCATTCTCTCTCTCTCCCAGTGCTGTTCCATTAACATCCTTAGGGTGAAGTAGATTAGGTCTGCTGTTCTTCTATTGGTTCTAAATCCATGCTATTCTTCTTCCAGGAAAGGTTCTATCACTGCTTGCAGTCTGGTTTAAATATTTTCCATTATTTTCAGACCATTTGTGAGAAGCGTGATACCCCTATAGTTGGCACACTTTCTTCAACATCATTTTTTAAATAAACAGATAATAATACCTTATATACAGTCCTCTGGAACCCAATTTTCACACCATATTGCTCTCAAAGTTCTGTATATCCACTTCACTCCAGGTATACCTGCTGCTTTGATCATGTCAGCAGTAACTTCATTGATCCCATTTCATTTTTAAGAGCTCTTTCCACCTCAGATCAAGTAATTTGAACATCATCTGCCCTCAGTCTTTCTACCACCTCTTCAGTAGTTTCTCCCTCATTCAGGAGTGTCTTGAAATAGGTCATTTTATTTTCAAATTTATTGTTTGCTCCTGACTACATTTCCATTTACTGTTTCTAATCTGTGATGTCCTATTTAGGGCACTTTCCACCTCAGGTCAAGTAATTTGAACATCATCTGTCCTCAGCTTTTCTTCCACCTCTTCAGTCGTTTCTCCCTCATTCAGGAGTGTATTGAAATAGGTCTTCATTTCATTTCTAATTTCTTGTTTGCTCCTGACTACATTTCCATTTACTGTTTCTAGTGATGTGATGTCCTCTTTGTCAGATCTCTTGCTTTTAACCCCTTAAGCGGGGAGCTCGGTACATACCGGCTCACTCCCAGGTGGGGAGCATTTTTCCTGATTGAAGAAAACATTTAATTACTTGATTAAAAACAATCTTAGACTAAATTGAACTATTGAAGGGCCCTAAGAGAAATATTTACTTGAATATAATGTATTTAATTGTTCAAAAATCCTGTTATTTTAATTTTACAATACTTTGTGCAAGAACGTACTTAGTGCTGCTTTCACACTGTGATATCGAGGTTTCTTCTTCCTAATAGCAAAGCTCTGGTTTTCGTTTATACAGTAACTTTTACCTGAATATTTTAGGCAGTGTACTAACAATATCTGCCTGGAAATAAATGTTTCTGTATATGCAAATTGTAGCTTTACAAAGTTTACATGTACATACAAGATTTACAATGGAATAAATTTTCATACACACAAAATTTTCTGTTATGTTGGTTAGCGCTTTTGAGGGATCAAGTTTATACCTACAGTTCATAAGTGAAACACATGGACTATATTACTGTACTCTACAGGTAATATTTACAGTATTTACAGTCTGCACCATGTTATGCCTTTTACAGCTGTTCATTATGATACACACGGGAAAAGATCATGTTATATAAACTGTCTCGGCTTTGCATAATTTGTATGATTCCATTCCAAAACGTGATCATTTTCTTGGTATGTATGGATGGTTCACATCAATTGACACTTTGCCATCAGGGGTATAAGCTTCCGAAAATTTTGCCAACAAATGGACAAATGCTGGATTTATCTTGTACATTTTGGGAGGAATTTGTTCATTATTCACCTCATTGTCAGAAACACATAAAATGCTGTAGAGGAAAATATAATAATAATAATAATAATAATAATAATAATAATAATAATAATAATAATAATAATAATAATAATAATAATAATAATAATAATAATAATGTTATTGGCTTTAGGTCCCACTAACTACTTGTACGGCTTTCAGAAATGCTGAGGTGCCGAAATTTAGTCCCGCAGGAGTTCTTTTGCATGCTAGTAAATCTACTGACAAGAGCCTGACGTATTTGAGCACCTTCAAATACCACCGATCTGATCTAGAATCAAACCTGCCAAGTTGGGGTCAGAAGGCCTGCCAGCACCTCAACCGTCTGGGTCACTCAGTCCAGCGAGAAAACAATCTCTTCTGTGTTAGCAGCTCATAGAAAATAGGCTTAGTGATCGATTTATTTGGAGAAATATAGTGTCCTGATTTAGGTTTCTGTACAATCCCCTGTGGCAACAGTATGGCCATAAAGAGCTTTATTTCGTCCTTATTTGTTTTGATCTGGTCTTGATCTTGACTCCTTCGTTTCATCTTACTAAACTGGGTTTTATGTGCGATTTCATGCTGGGCACCATTTGTCTGTTCAGCTATGTTCTGGCATATCTCGTCATAGAAAAATAATTAAAATATTTTGCTCAGTTTTGTTTTCCCTAAAACTCTCCCTTTACATCACGATGTAATTGTGGATCAATGTGGGACCTTCTTTGTCCATTTTCAGTATAAGTTGACGAAGAACTAGCACTAGTTGGATTGTAATCAGTATTATTGTCATCACTGTCACTGTCATGATCGGTACTTGAACTGGAATCGAACACGTGTTGTCTTTTTCGCGACTGCTAAACATTCGCATCAGCTGGGCTCGAACCCTAGACATTCAAGCCTGCAGTACTTATTCCAGATAAGTCCCGGTCAATTAGGAATTTCTCTTCAGCATAACTTACATCAGTATGATCACTATTCTCCACACTAAATTCCAACATTTCTTTTATCATGGCCCGTAAATTATCTTCCTCTAAATGTGGGGGCCGGTAATGCCTTTTAGACGTTTTAGCGGAAAAAATAAAAAAAGATCGAATAGAATCCTGGTCTCTGCAGTTTGGATGGAAATCATGAATTGTGCCTGTTTTACGAATGCGTACGATAATAAATGTTGTGTAACTCGCGGTAAACACACGCTCAAGTCGTGAAGGAAGAACTCAAGACTGGGGATAATAAATCAGGTCACAGTTCTAAAATGTCATCAGAGAGGTCTGTTCAGTATCATAATCTCTAGGAATCTGATCTACAGCAATATTATTGCATCCAAGGGACAATTATCCCTTTCACTTAGAGCCCATATGTTAATGCATCTACACTTTATCAAATCTGTTATTTCATTACATTTTCCAGTCTGTGTTAATATGTGCAAGGTAGCAACTTTGAGGCTGGCTTTTCTGTTATTTTGTCCCCTTGTGGTGTTTCTTCTTATACTGTTTGGATTAGCTTCAGACCCATTTGAGTTGTCAGTATTTCCGAAAGTACTCAAAGTTTGGTTTTCAGTTGTTGTTGTTATTATTATTATTATTATTATTATTATTATTATTATTATTATTATTATTATTATTATTATTATTATTATTATTATTGAAGGTTCTGAGGCTCATTCTTTGGTTGAAAGCAATTCGCAAAGTACTTTTCCAGCTGACTTGCTAGGTCTATCACCGAAGAGGATTTTCCTGTTGGGTTCTCTCTCTCAGCCTTTAGCAATCCCCTGCCATATCTTCAAGGCAGCAGTTTGTTGAAAAATTCATCTGTCATTTCCTACACAAAGGTTTCATCAAAACTCCTGAGGGGAACTCTTCCACCCATAGCTGTTGGTTCACTCTTAGGTTGTCAAATTTGGTACTGGCCACCCAACCCTCGGCCTGACAGTTACAGTTCATACCATGTACTGTCACATATGGTAGCAAGATTTCTCCTGAAGGAGGAGGAGAAGAAGAAGAAGAAGAAGAAGAAGAAGAAGAAGAAGAAGAAGAAGAAGAAGAAGAAGAAGAAGAAGAAGAAGAAGAAGAAGAAGAAAATCACTGTAAAACAAATATAAATTACTAAATAAATAGGTATGTCAACTAGTCATGATGGCGACACAGGGGATATTAACATCAAGGTTATAGGCCTAAGCTCTAAAATGAGGAAATTTACTCAAATACAAATTGTGTCAGACTGGAGAGATGCACATGGTTCAAAACCTGCCTCTGATGATGACTGCCCTAGGTGTGGTATGCATGCAAAGTATTTTGTGAAAATACTGTACTCATCATCATCATCATCATCATCATCATTATCATGAATTGCTTCCAGCGAACCGGGTTGGATGTTTTAAAACGTTGTGCCTCCATTTGCTATGGTCTCGGTATGCTTCTTCTCTCTCTAGGGCATCCCATGTTTCTCCTCTCTTCTCTAGGTCTTCTCTGATCTGGTCTAACCATCTTTTTCAAGGGCGTCCAATCAGTCTTCATCCTGGTACGATCTTCTCAAAATACTTCCTTGGAGCTAGCATCAGACAGCCTCCTTAACCCGGTCCATGAGATGTCAGAGATGATCTGTGTCTACATGGATAAATCATGTCAGGTGCATCCACACTGCGGGGGTGGGCAGTGGTACTGTGGTACTGTGGTTGAAGCTACAGTAGCAGCCAAGTTCTGGTGGGGACTCAGTCCCATGGGATATCACATGGGCCCCATACACAGGGATATGTGTGAAGACCTTAATGGCAGTAAAGGCATAAAATGAAAGTTTTCAGCATAGCTGAACAGGCGGAGGAGGGAACCTATCCATCTGGGAATAGTACAGAAGCCTGCCTTATGGGAAGAGGAGAGATTCTCGAAGGCTAAGGGAGTAAACCCTGAAAGAAAATCCTCTGATGCATAAGGCTTAGCAGGTCATCAGAAGAGTGTTATTTTGTGTTGCATTCAATCTAAGAACGCACCTCGGATTGAAGAACTGTACTGCCATACCTTATTTCAAATCCCTGAACATCTCTTCCAATCCCAGATAGATGCACATACTTACCATATCAGCCACAATAACACAGACTGTCAGACAATATTCATATAAGCAGTGGACCTACAGAGATTGTGACTGTTTTATTCATAACCTACAAATCAATTAATTAGTGAAGAAGAACACACTCTGTTTTCTAGTGATTTGATGTTGCTCTACCACTGATAGGTTTGTAATGACAGGGGGATGCCAGACGGCTTGGATTTGGAATGTAGTAGCCTTGGCTTGAGTTAAGGTACATTCCCAACATTTGCCTTGTGTAACCAATGTGAAGAGGTTGAAGAGGTGTGTGGGTGATAAGCTACTCGATACGGGTGCTTTCATCCTTACCTTCGACGCCGAGACCATACCTGAACTGATAAAAGTAGCACTGTATCATCTGACTGTTCGTCTGTATATTCCAGCACCAATGAGGTGTTATAACTGTCAAAAGTTTGGCCACACCTCTCTGCAATGTACAGATATGATGATATGTAAAATGTGTGGGAAGTGCGAGCATGCTGGGGTTGACTGCTCACCACCACATGTGTGCATCAACTGCCTGGGTGTGCATGCTCCAATTTCAAAGGAGTGCCCCACATTCAAGCAGGAGATAAAAGCACCGGATAAGCTATCTTATCCAGACGCCCGGAGTAAGTTCAAGTCTATGGCTGCTCCAGAGTTCTCCATCTCCTTCGCTGAAAAGGTCGCAAATGTGCAGATCACTCCAGAGTTTTGTATAGAACACCAGTACTGAAAATACATTGAAAAATCAAAGCCAGAAACAAAATGTAATAGCTAAAGAAATTCGAGTTTTACTATGTGAACCATCGAAAAAAGCGTTACTGCTGACATTGCCTGGGAATGGCCCTTCCCAGGAACGTTCGGCTGGGAAGTCCTCCCCCAACAGGGCGGGGGAAATATTTCCCCAAACAGGGCTGGGAATTCCAGCCCTCCTTCCAATGCCCAGGCCATAAAGGAGGAGAAGGTGAAGCCACAGAGCTCCCTTAAGAAATTGGAGAAGAAGCCTTCTCCAACTCAATCGGGGGTCACAGGATCCCCGAAGAAGTCTGGCAAGCCATCTGCTGGTTCTCCTCAAAAAAAAAAAAAAAAACTGTGGGCAAGAGCGAGATGCCCTGAAGCCCTCTTGCTCGATCACTTTCTGGAGAACCTCGTTCTCCCAGGAAGAAGGCTCACTGTTCCCGATCAATGAGATCACCGTCCATGGAGTGCCCAGTCACCACGTCTCCTTCTTCTGAGGAGACAATGGAGACTGAACCACTCATTGTCATGGATGGTGATGATGACAACAAAGATACCGACAAAGACGGCAGAACCTGGCAGGTAATGGATAGAACAAAGGGCAAGAAATTGCTCTAAATTCAAAGCGTTACCTATCCACACAATGGCACTATTGCAGTGGTTATCACTGTCGCTTAGCTGAGTTACATCAGTTGATATCCGTCTATGTGGCTTCCATAGTCTTCCTACAGGAATCTTTTTTGAGACCTGGACACGACACGACTATGAGAGGATATCGTCTTTATTCCAAAGACAGCGTAGCTGTGGATGGTGTGGCAGCTGGCGGCGTTTGTACCTTAGTTCGCTCCTACATCTTTAGCCAAGAAGTACTGCTCCATACTCAGCTAGATGCAGTTGCAGTTCGCACTCTGTTGCCAGTAATAACAACAGTGTGCAACGTGAACATTCTACCGGACTACGATCTTGAAATGCATGCACTACAAGATTTGATCGCTCAGTTGTCTCCTTCTTTCCTCACGCTGGGAGATGTGAACGCCCGTAACACACTATGGGGTTCTCCATCTTTCTGTGCTAAGGGGAGGATACTCGAGTGGCTTATCGACCTGTTTGATCTTTGCGTGCTTAATACAAGGGAGCCGACACATTTCAGCAGTGCACATGGAACATTCTCACACGTGGATGTCACTTTGTGCAGCCGTGCGCTAGTTCCTCTGCTACGGTGGCAAGTACATGACGATAGTGACCACTTCCAGATAATTCTGTTTCTCTTGAATCAAAGACAGTCCAAAGTACCCAAGTGCTGGTTACTTTGGCGGGCAAATTGGCCAGAATTTTCGAAATGCGCAGTGATGACCGATGATATGCTGGAGTCTGTTGACGACCACGTTTCTTCCATTACTACTGGAATTTCGACTGCAGCAGAGGAAACAATTCCATCCTCGTCCGGTATTCGTCGCCAGAAACAGGTCCCATAGTGGATGGACGAAATTGCAGCAGCTATACGTGATCGCTGACAGGCTTTTAAACACTATTGTCGGAATCCTACAATAGCCAATCATATCACATTTAAGCGTATACATGTGAAGGCCCGTTTTTTGTTTCAAGAAAGTAAGCAAGCTACGTGGGAAAAGTATGTGCCTTCTATGATGGCACATACTCTGTCATCACAAGTGTGGACAAAACTCCGCTGTATTGTCGGAGTAGAGATGTGCCCTCAGTCCCCGGTATCTCCATTAATGGAGATATTGTTACAATCCCTTCAGTCATTGCAGACCACATCGCGTCACATTTTGCAAATACTCCAGCTCTGGGAGATACAACCCTGCATTTCAATCAATTAAGCGTGAAACAGAGGCACACCAACTCTCTTTCGCTTTTAGTGCTTCTCATCCCTAGAACGTGCCTTTCATGGAGTGGGAATTGCGGAGTGCACTCGCGCTGTGCAGAGACACGGCTCCTGGAATGAGCAAAATCTATAATCAAATGCTTAAGCATTTGAGTGACAGATGTCTCAAGGATATCCTCACCCTATTCAACAGAATATGGAGTGAGGGAGTGTTTCCATCTCAATGGCGTGAGGGAATTGTGATACCAATTCCCAAGCCAGGTAAAGATCCAAAACTCCTGGATAGTTATAGGTCAATATGCCTTACAGATGGCCTTTGCAAGCTATTTGAAAGGATGGTTAACCGGCGTCTTGTGTGGGCCATGGAAAAGGAAGGTCTCTTGTCTAACTACCAGTGTGGGTTTCGCTCTCATCGGTCTGCCACTGCTCATCTGGTCAGACTGGAGAGCGCCATTCAGGAGGCCTTTCTCCGGAAGGAACACCTAGTCGCCGTGTTTTTTGACTTGGAGAAACCTTATGATTCTACCTGGCGATGTGGAATTCTCTCCAGTCTACACCAGTGGGGATTTTGGGGAAAATTTGCCAACATTAATTGAGAGCTTCATGTCCCACCGGCTCTTTCGAGTCCAAGTAGGGAATGCATTTTCTCCATATTACGTTCAGGAAAATGGAGTACCTCAGGGACCTGTACTGAGTGTCACGTTGTTTTCAATCGCCATCAATGACATAGTTGCTGCTGCTGGGCCCACAGTCGCTCCATCACTGTATGTAGATGACTTAGCTCTACATTACAGCTTCGGGAGGGTGGCATTTGCTGAGAGACAGCTACAGCAAGCTATTAACCGAGTCAACAGATGGGCCCTGCAACATGGTTTTCGATTTTCAGTGGCGAAAACCTCAGTTGTACACTTCTGTCGATGTCGGCTTGTGCATCTTGAACCAGAGCTCTGCTTGCAAAACAGTGTCTTACCAGTGGTAGACACTTGCAGATTCCTGGGTCTCCATTTTGATAAGAGACTAACGTGGCAGCCCCACATCCATCAGTTGAAGGTTACCTGCATGAAGAGGCTTAACATGCTTAAGTTTCTCAGCGACACTTCGTGGGGGTATGGTCATGCGGTGTTACTACGATTTTACACGGCAACGGTTCTTTCCCTAATTGACTATGGAAGTGCGGCTTATGGCTCAGCATCAAAATCTACATTGAGCCTTTTAGACAGTATTCACCATAGTGGAGTTAGGCTGGCAACGTGAGCTTTCCGTACTAGCCCCATTCCCAGCTTACTCGCTGAAGCGGGAGTTTCACCTTTACGAATAAGGAGGCAGCAGTTATTCCTCACGTACACTGCCAAAATTCATGAAGTGCCGCTTTATCCAAGCTATCAATGTATCTTTAGTACCCAATACCGCCAGAGGCACCAAACTGGCCAAATGCCACACAGCTGTTTTGGTTTCGAATTGAGAGCTTGTGTCGTGATTTGAATATTGATATCGGTGGTTATTTTGAACAAACTTTTCGCGAGGTACCTCCGTGGTTAGTTCCACGACCAGATATAAGTCTAGATCTTCTCCTTGGATCCAAGGTGAACACGGATTCCTCAATTTATCAGAGGTATATCCAGGACTTCGTTCACCAATACCTGGCCACAAAACATATCTTCACGGATGGTTTAAAATCAGAGATAATGTTGGTTGCTCTTTCGTCACTGATGATATGAGCATGAAGACCTCGCTTCCTAGTATAGGTAGTGTATATACTGTGGAGCTTTACGCCATCTTAGAGGCTCTGCAGTTTGCACTGGGTGACAAAAGAAGCCACTTTCTTACGTGTACTGACTCATTAAGCTCTCTGCAGTCTATTGAAGCCTGTTTCTCGCAACACCTACTGGTGCAGCAGATTCATGACCTTCTAGCCAGGTGAAGTGATGCTGGCACCAGAATCACGTTTAAGTGGCTTCCAAGCCATGTTGGTATTGTAGGAAACGAATTTGCAGATGAAGCTGCGAAGGAAGCGGTACTTTTACCTCCAAGACCTGTCAATGTACCTGCTAAAGATATTTGTTCTCAGCTACGTCGAACCATCTTGGCATCCTAGGTATTGGAGTGGCTAGCTATCTGAACTTCCAACAAGCTGACATCAATTAAGAAGACAACTACCATGTGGCGGTCCTCTTTATGACCTTCACGGAGAGAGGCTGTAGTATTGTGTACACTGAGGATAGGTCATTCACAATCTACGCATTCTTATCTCCTAAAGAGGGAAGACCCCCCAGTGTGTTCTTGTGGTGCCGACTTCACCATGGCCCACATCCTCACAGAGTGCGCCAATCTCTCTGGCCTAAGACGGAGCCTTGGCCTGCAGGAAACACTCGAACGCATACTAGCCAATGATGCGACTACTCCAGATCTCGTCATCTGCTTTATGTGTGACAGTGGATTAATAAAAGGTATAAGGTATTTGTACATAGATGAAAGAAACAGAGTGAAAAAAATAGTTGTTGAATCCAAAAAGAAGTCGTAGGAAGACTTTGGTAATAACCTGGAAAGGCTGGGTCAAGCAGCAGGGAAACCTTTCTAGACAGTAATAAAGAATCTTAGGAAGGGAGGGAAAAAGGAAATTAACAGTGTTTTGAGTAATTCACGTGAACTCATAATAGATCCCAGGGAATCACTGGAGAGGTGGAGGGAATATTTTGAGCATATTGTCAATGTTAAAGGAAATCTTCCTGGTGGTGTTGCGAACAGCCAAGCTCATGGGGAGGAGGAAAACGATGTTGGTGAAATTACGCTTGAGGAAGTGGAAAGGATGGTAAATAAACTCCACTGTCATAAAGCAGCAGGAATAGATGAAATTAGACCTGAAATGGTGAAGTAGAGTATAGTGGGAAGGCAGAGATGAAATGGCTTCATAGAGTAGTAAGATTAGCATGGAGTGTAAGTACGGTACCTTCAGATTGGACAAAAGCAGTAATTGTACCTATCTATAAGCAAGGGAACAGGAAGGATGGCAACAACTAACGAGGTATCTCACTGATCAGTGTACCAGGCAAAATATTCACTGACATCTTGGAAGGGAGGGTGCGATCAGTCGTTGAGAGGAAGTTGGATGAAAACCAGTGTGGTTTCAGACCACAGAGGGGCTGTCAGGATCAGATTTTCAGTATGCAGCAGGTAATTGAAAAATACTACGAGAGGAATAGACAGTTGTGCTTATGTTTCATAGATCTAGAGAAGGCATATGACAGGGTACCGAGGGAAAGGATGTTCGCCATACTGGCAGACTATGGAATTAAATGTAGATTATTAAAATCAATCAAAGGCATTTATGTTGACAATTGGGTTTCAGTGAGAATTGATGGCAGAATGAGTTCTTGGTTCAGGGTACTTACAGGGGTGAGGCAAGGCTGTTTCACATTTGCTGTTCATAGTTTACATGGATCATCTGCTGAAAGATATAAAATGGCAGAGAGGGAGTCAGTTAGGGACTTGATCTTAATGGCAGATTGTGCCGAAAGCCTGCAGTCTAATATCTTGGAACTTGAAAATAGGTGCAATGAGTATGGTATGAAAACTGGCCTTTCGAAGACTAAATTGATGTCAGTGGGTAAGAAATTCAACAGAATTGAATGTCAGATTGGTGATACAAAACTAGAACAGGTTGATAATTTCAAGTATTTAGGTTGTGTGTTCTCCCATGATGGTAATTTTGTAAGTGAGATTGAATCAAGGTGTAGTAAAGCTAATGCAGTGAGCTCGCAGTTGCATCAACAGTATTCTGTAAGAAGGAAGTCAGCTCCCAGATGAAACTATCTTTACAACAGTCTGTTTTTAGACCAACTTTGCTTTACGGGAGCAAAAGCTGGGTGGACTCGGGATATCTTATTCATAACTTAGAAGTAACAGAGATGAAAGTAGCGAGAATGATTGGTGGTACAAACAGGTGGGAACAATGACAGGAGGGTATTCAGAATGAGGATATAAAGTTTAATTTAGGAATGAACTCGATGGATGAAGCTGTACGCATAAACTGGCTTCGGTGGTGGGGTCATGTGTGGCGAATGGAGGAGGATAGGTTACCTAGGAGAATAATGGACTCTGTTATGAAGGGTAAGAGAAGTAGAGGTAGACCAAGACGATGATGGTTAGAATCAGTTTCTAATGATTTAAAGATAAGAGGTATAGAACTAACTGAGGCCACAGCACTAGTTGCAAATAGAGGATCGTGGCGACGGTTGTACATTCACAGAGGCTTGCAGACTGAATGCTGAAAGACATAACAGTCTATAATGATAATGTATGTATGTATGTATGTATGTATGTATGTATGTATGTATGTATGTATGTATGTATGTATGTATGTATGTATGTATGTATGTATGTAAATTACAAGTGTACTGTTGCTCAGGGAACACATGTTTCCTTTTGATTCATTAATAATTTTTTGGCCTAATTCAATAAATTTTTGTTTTATTTTGTACTGCATTTCCAAATTCCTTTGTTGAATAAGTAATTTTTTTTTTTTTTTTTTTAAATTTTCCCCCCACTAATTTGTTCAGAGAGGATTATTACCTCATTTTACTTCCTCTTAAAACAAAAAGCACCAGCCCCACCACAACCACCACCTTTTCCTTAGACATTTTCTAAGAACTAGTAAATTTATTGAACATTTCCATTGATAATTTATTCCAGTCCCTTAATTCTCATCCTATAAATGAATATTTGCCCCAATTTGTCATCTTGAATTCCAGCTTTATTTTCCCTGACATCTTGGAAGGGAGGGTGCGATCAGTTGTTGAGAGGACTGCCCTTTCCTATTTTTAAAAGCTCCACTCAAGCTTATTCCTCTACTTATGTCATTCCACGCCAGCTCTCCACTGACAGCTTGAAACATACCACGTAGGTAGTTGAGCATCACTTGTCCTTTCTTCTAGGTCTTCCCAGCTCAAAGGTTTCAACATTCTCATAACACTACTCTTTTTACATGTTATAAATCTCATTTTTGGTCCGTATTGAAAATTTATAGTTCAAAAACAATAAAGGCGATCTTTAATCCACCTATTCAATACATTAATTAATGTAATGATTTTTTTTTTGTCGGAAATCACCATGAACAAACCACACTGCTTTCCTTTGAATTTTTTCCAGCCCTCGTATCATGTAATCCTGGTGAGGGTCCCATACACTGGAGCCATACTCTAACTGTGGTCTTACCAGTGACTTATACACCCTCTCTTTTACACCCTTATTACAACCCTTAAATACTCTCATAACCATGTGAAGAGATCTGTAAACATTCTTAACAACCTCATTAATACAAAGGTAATCCCAAAAATAATGTCTTCTATATTTTTATAAATACATAGACTTGTTTATTCCTACAATGGTTTGCATCATTTTACAGCTTGAACATTAGCTATTTTTTTACATAATCACCATTTCGGTCAATGCAATTTTATAGATGCTGTGACAGTGTTTGTATGCCCATGTCATACCACCTTGCCGCCGCCATGCTGTTCAGGAAGTTGTGAACCTCATTTTTCACCTCGTCGTGAGTGCTGAATCGCTTTCCAGCTAAATGTTCTTTCAACTTAGGGAACAAGTGATAGTCAATGAGTGCCAAGTCGGGACTATAGGCTGGGTGGGTGGGTGGGTGGGTGGGTGATGATGTTCCACTGAAACTCTTGCAGGAGAGCACAGTTTGCCGGGCGATGTGTGGGCGAGCGTTGTCATGGAGAATGTTTATGCCCTTGCCCAACATTCCTCTTCTCCGCTTCTGAATTTCCCGTCTGAGTTTATTCAGGGTCTCACAGTACCTGTCAGCGTTAATTGTGGTCCCAGTGGGCATAAAGTTGACCAGCAATACCCAAAACACAGTTGTCATGACTTTACCGGCAGACTGTGTTTGCATGAATTTCTGTGGCTTTGGTGAAGAGGGATGCTGCCACTGGCATGATTGTTGCTTCGTCTCAGGTGTAAAGTGGAATGCCCAGGTTTCGTCACCCATGGCAATTGAGTCCAAAAAGTCATGGTGTTCGGCTGCAAAGTGTTGAAGAAATGCCGCATGTGGTCTTCAGTCAGCATGCGTGGCACCCATCTTGCGCACACCTTCCGGTATTTCAACTTCTCCGTTAAAATTCTGTGAATGGTGCTTTGGGAAACCTCAGGAACCAAAGTGCAGAGATCATCCAGTGTTATCCACCGATCTTCACGCATGATCTGCTCAACCTTCACGACTGTCTAAACGGAAATTGATGGTCTCCTGTTCCTTTGTTCGTTCGTAGTGAATTTCAGTCTGACCGGCTGCAAACTCTCTACACCTCTTATGAACATTTTTGACATCCATGCACGACTCACCATGCACTTCCATCAACTGGCGATGGATTTCAATCGGCTCAGTATCTTTTGCGTTCCAAAACCGAATAACTGCACGCACCTCGCACTTGGCGGTAACATCCAACGGGAGCTCCATTCTCAACGGTGAAAAGCCAAGACTGAGTGCCTCAGCGCAGCGTGTGCATGTTTATATATTGTGACCAACAGCCACATGAACAGAGTTCCGTATTTATAAAAAAGATAGGAGATCTTATTTTTGGGATTACCCTCGTATGATTTCCCGAAAGAAGATCGTTCCTTATATCAACACCAAGGTACTTACAATGTTCCCCATGAGGTACTATCACTCCGTCAACACAATAATTAAAAATGAGAGGGCTTTTCCTCTTGGTGAAACTTACAACTTGACCTTTCATCCCATTTAAATACATACCATCGTCTGCTGTCCAACTCACAACATTGTTAAGTCCCACTACAGCTGCTCACAGTCCTGCAACTCATTTACTACTCTATACAGTATAACATAATCTGCAAATAGCCTTATCTGTGATTCCAGTTCTTTAGTCATATCATTTATATTATAAGAAAACATAAAGGTCCAACAGTCTTGCCCTGCAGGAGCCTCCTCTTAATCATTATGGGAACAGATAACGCTCCACCTATGCTAATTCTCTGAGTTCTATTTTATAGAAATGTAGCCACCCACGTAGGCATGTGAAACGATGAACAAAATTAATGCAAACATTCCTACCTATATATTAGCAATATATTAACAAACAACAGAATAATAATGGAGCTTGTTTCTCAAATACACTTTTGAATGAAGTTCTGTATGGCATTTTAAATAATATTCACAAGTAAACAGAAAAATAGAATTTGATTCATAAATAAATATTTTGAAGGAATATCATATGTATGAAGCTATCAAAAATAATCACAAGTAAAACAAAAGTAGATCTTGCTATATAAAAATACTTTCTGAATAAAAGTCCTATTACTGTATATTGTTCATTTTTTCTTTCTTTCTTTCTTTCTTTCTTTCTTTCTTTCTTTCTTTCTTTCTCTTTCTTTCTTCCTTTCTTTCTTTCTTAATCTGTTTACCCTCCAGAGTTGGTTTTCCTCTCAGACTCAGCAAGAGATCCTACTTCAACCACCTCAAGGGCAGTGTCCTGGAGAGTGAGACAGTGGGTCGGGGGATAAAACTGAGACGGAGGACCAGTACCTTGCCCAGGCAGTCTCACTTGCTATGCTGAACAGGGGCCTTTTGGGAGGGGGGAAGGGTGGAGGGAAGAGTGGAAGGGATAGACCAGGAAGAGGGAAAGGAAGCGGCCATGGCCCTAAGTTAGGTACCATCCTGGCATTTGCCTGGAGAATTGGGAACCATGGAAAACCACTTCGAGGATTGCTGGGGTGGGAATCAAACCTCTCTCTCTACTCAGTTGACCTTCTGAGGCTGAGTAGCGAGCTTGCATTCAGGAGATAGTGGGTTCGAATTCCACTGTCGGCAGCCCTGAAGGTGGTTTTTCCGTGGTTTTCCATTTTTACACCAGGCAAATGCTGGGGCTGTACCTTAATTAAGGCCATGGCCACTTCCTTCCAACTCCTAGGCCTTTCCTATCCCATCACTGCCGTAAGACCTATCTGTTTTACATAAAATTAGTTTCATGGTCCATATCACACTTTAACAGATTCACAACTAAGTATATTTTTATTTTCCACCTTGTCGATACATTAGTTGCTTAATTGTTGTCATTTAATCTTCTTATGCTAATTTTAAGGACACTTTCTCTCAAAGCATTGATATTTTGTCAATATATGAATTTTTCATCTAAATGTTATGTGGCTGAAGATGTTAGTAATATACGAAACATGTACCACTTTTAACCAATAAGTTGCCTTAAGCAACTAATGTATCGACAAGGTGGAAAATAAAAAAATAATTGTGAAGACCTATCTGTGTCAGTGCAACATAAAGCCACTAGCAAAAAAAAATGATAATAATAAAATAATGCTGATGATGATGATGATGATGATGATAATGGCTTATGAGCTCTGGAGAGGCCGGGTGCAGGTCTTTTTCTAGTAGACAGCCTATAGGCAAACTGCATGTCTGTGAGGATGGGACCCTACTTAAGATGATTTCTAGTGATGAAGACAGTACACACACCCATTTCCCAAGCCAGACAAATTAACCAATTAAGGTTAAAATCCCTGACCCAGCCGAGAATCAAACCCAAACTCTCTGGAGAAAAGGCCATAATGCTAACCATTAGCCATTGACCTGGACATCCTTAAGATCAACTACTGTCTTGAAGTGATTGTAGTGTTCTGTGAATTATCAGTTATTTCTCCTTCAATCGGCAATGAGTCTTGAAACATTCCTCTATGAAGCAAAAGACGATCCGAGTCTACATCATCTTCATGGAGTTGTAAAATTTTGTCTGTGTTTGTATCACTCCCGAGTAGAAACTGCTCAAATTCAAGTAAGAGGGAGCTTAACAATTAACATAGGTATCTATGATTGCAAAGAATGGACACCTGTATCTTTGTTCAACTGATAAAACTGCTCTGCTGAATTATCTTCAGAATTGCCACACCATCTGGCAATCTTTCTCCTTCTAGGCAGAGTGGGTGAATGAACTTCTACGACTTCAATGGTTGTTCACATATCTCATCACACACCTTTCTTTTTACACATATTGAAATGAATTCTTGTACCAGTATGATGGTTTGTGATTGTGAGACCCACGTAACAGAAAGTTACTACCATTGAACGTGCCTTGCACAAATACATTCATTTCTGACCTCAATGTGTTAACTCACACATACAAAACTTACATTTTCCTATAACTTGCAATTCTGCACATATTTTGACTGCAACCCATCCCGCAGCAAACCTGAGAAAACTAGATTTAGTACTTTTTAGAATTTTATTACCCAGTAATTCTTGACTCGGGGCTCAGAAGACTGCCAAACTCCACATTTTACGGGGACTGAACATCTAGGAGGAGAATTATTGGAGGGGCAAAATGGCACTCTGCCCCTAAGATCTTTTGAGGTCGGGGGAGGTAGAAAACACCTTGTCCTCCCAAAGTCAGCACCACTGAGTCCAATAGGCCTCATTTTCATTAGTAATCTCCCATGATCTATCCTATCAAAAACCTGGGATAGGTCAATAGTGGTACAATCCATCTGACCTTCTGTATCTAAAATATCTGCTATATCTTGCTGGAATCCTACAATTTGAGCTTCGCTGAAATAACCTTTCCTAAACCCAAACTGCCTTCTATCAAACCAGTTAGTAATTTTCAAACATGTCTAATATAATCAGAAAGAATGCTTTCCCAGAGCTTACAAACAACACATGTCAATCTGACTCCATCATCATCATCATCATCATCATCATCATCATCATCATCATCATCATAATCATCATCATCGATTTTCTGCTCCAGCAAGCCGGGTGCGGGTGTTTACGAGCCTCTTCCAATTCATCCTGTCCATTCACAGCTCATGTTCTACCTTTTGCTGCCAATTTACATCACGTTTGGCAAGGTCTTTGAAAATTTGCTTTTCCCAACTATCACCAAGCTTTCTTCTGGGCCCCTTACCAACAACATTCCTTTTATGGTATGCTCTTGGGGGTCCTACTTGGAGCCATCCTTCTCATATATCCATACCATTGTAATCTGCTTAATTCTAAGGTTTTCAACAGGCTCCTGTCCAATCCAAGTTGTTGCCGCTTACTTTCATTCCTTATTTTGTCTCTCCTTGTCTTTTGGAGACATGGCTGAAGGAACTTCATTTCAGTGGCCTGCAGACAACTTTGTGCAGATCTAGTTAACGTTGCTGCTTCCAGTCCATATGTTAGAAATGGTATGAGATATGTTTTGTACAGCGTGAGTTTACAAGCTTGGGGAAATGAGTCATCCCAAAGTAATTGACGAACAGATTGGTAGAATTCTGATGCAGCTCTTATTCTATTGCCTATTTTTTGGTTTATGGTATTGTCAGAAGAAACAAAGCTCCCTAAGTATTTGAAGTTATTGATATTGTGTACTTATTCGTTTTTCACTCATAAGTGGACTGCATCAGATCTTTGACTCATCACTAAACCGAATGTTGTAGTTCGATGATGATCATTCCCATTCTTTCAAATTCTTCTTGCCAAAGATCTAATTTAGCTTAAACTTCTGCTTCTGTCTCTCCCCATAGCATAACAGCAAATAAAAGTGTATTGTTGCCTGACCCTTTATTTTCACTGCTTTTATAACCTCATCCATTATAGTAATGAAGACAAATGGTGATAGACAACTTCCTTGTTGGACTCCGCTGTTGGTTTCAAAACAGTTTGACCTGCCTCCTTGAATTTGCACACAGCTCTTTGTCTCTCGATATAATTGTTTTACTTGAGCTATAATCTCATTTGGCATTTCTTTACGTCTCAGACATTCCCGTATGTGATTACATGGTACCTGATCATATGCCTTCTATATCCAAGAATACAACTATAACCATTCTATTCTTGTCCCAGTATTTTTCAGAAAGCATTCTTATAAAAAAAAAGAAAAGAGGTCTAGCGTTGATCAGTTCACTCTAAATACATGTTGATCTTCCTCAACCTGACTGACCTTATCCGCTTTATGTTTGTCACACTTTCCCTTGTACACTGGGGCTACTTATTGCAACTTTCCATTCATTTTGGTATTGCACCTAAATGCAAACAGTAATCAAATAAGTATTTCAGATATGGCAATATCCCAACCTATAACTTTTAATACTGTATATCCCCAGAAATCTTATCAATCCCAACTGCCTTTCCAGGTAGCTTTCAACTTTTGTATATTTTTTAATTCTGTAAATGTCTTTATTATCATAGATAAATTTCAGTATTTTACCATTATTAGTTGCCTCCTCTATCAGGACATTATCTTTATATCCAACTACCTTTACATATTGCTGACTGAATACTTAGCTTCTGGACGTCCTCGCATACATACTCCCGTTGTTCATTCATGGTCCCTGGAATGTCCTTCCTGGAACCTGTTTCTGCCTTAAGGTATCTATATATATTCTTCCATAGCTCCCTAAAATTCATATGGCTGCAAACTCAGCTGTCCTTCCCGTAATAACTTATTCACCATTTGTTCATAGTGCTTTCTGTCATTCGCATTCCCTTCCCAGTTAACATTTGGCAACAACGTTCCTTTTTGTGTCGTTCCCCATGAGCCATGAATTTTATCCCCCTCCCCTTTTAATCTTGATGTATCTATGTTTGTGGGCTATTTAGCTCGCCTTTGTAATTATTTAATTATGCTCGACCTGCTCAATCTTGCCTTCTAGGTGTGTATTATTAAATTTTCTCTCCCTGACCCTAAATTATGGCTCCAGGTTAAGGAACCTTCCGCCCTGGAGCAGCTCTTTTGCCATTGGTTTCCTCTTTTTCTTTCTTTCATGCCCCGCGCGCATGTGCTCCCCCTCTCCTGGTGTTCCGAGAGAGGTGGCGCATGATGTAAGCTCTTGGGTCATTATTATTGTATGGCCCACACCTTCTTTGATTATTCTGCCGTTAGGAATTCCCAGCACACCCCACATAGCTGATTATCTTATCAAACAATTGTGCATCAGTGTCAGCACCAGCCTTGCCAGGTCTGTACACCACAAAAACATCAAGTTGTCTATTGTCTTTAGAGATGAGTCTTACATGTAGAATATCATGTTCCTCATCCTTAACATTATCCTAGCTTACAAATTCTTCTTTCACCATACTCCCCCTTCTATTGTTTCTAACCTGTCTCTACGATAAACACTCCAGTTCCTCGAGAAAATTTCTGCATCCATAATATCACTTGTCAGCCATGATTCAATTCCTATTACAAAATCTGGTAAATATATCTATCAAATTACTTAATTCTATTTCTTTCTTTACAATACTTCTACAGTCACTAACAATTTTATGTCATCCTAACTTGACTTCATAGGATACAAACTTTAGTTATACTGTCATTACCGCATCCTGGTCCACCCCATTTGCTTGGTGAGAACGGTGCCTCTAACTGAGTTTGGCATTGTTTCCACTTATGTAATACTCGTCAATGTCATCTTTCCTATCTGACTTCCTTTGACCTACCCTTCTTCTTCTCTTCTAACCCCGACAGTATTAGGTTTGCGAGGCCAAGGGAGTCTTTCATTTTCATACCCTTCATGGCCATTCACTTTCTTTTGCCGATACCTTTATTTTTAGAAGAATTGGATCTGTTACATTATCCCTCTGATTAGCATTAACAGAGGATGGTTGCCTAGTTGTACTTCCTCTTAAAACAATAATTACTACCACCACCATCTTCAGAGAACATACCAGAGATCTTCTTTCTAATCTGCATTTCCTTCTTAATCTCTTCACTTCCCTGTTTTAATATAATGGGCCCTTACTATTCCTTTGCTAATCAGGAAGGAGGTCATTATTGCTTTAGACATCCTTATTTTGCTCAATCAGTAGATATATTCACACCAACAATATTTTACTAGTATTTGCAAATAAGTTGAAGTAGAGTACACATGATCAGTTTTCAGTTTACCGAGCTCGATAGCTGCAGTCGCTTAAGTGCGGGCAGTATCCAGTATTCGGGAGATAGTAGGTTCGAACCCCACTGTCGGCAGCCCTGAAGATGGTTTTCCGTGGTTTCCCATTTTCACACCAGGCAATTGCTGGGGCTGTACCTTAATTAAGGCCACGGCCGCTTCCTTCCCACTCCTAGCCCTTCCCTGTCCCATTGTCGCCATAAGACCTATCTGTGTCGGTGCGACATAAAGCAACTAGCCAAAAAAAAAAAGTTTTCAGTTTTTTTTAGCTCTTTCCCATTTCTGTTCTCAGTCTCATCCAGTATAACCAACAGCTTGCTTGCTGAACATCCTTTTGCATACGGTACTGATACTGTAATTCTTACTTCATTTCTGCTCTTGAGAGTCCATACTTCACTTCCATAGCAGAGAACTAATCTTGTAAGGGTGTGTACATTCAGGTATGGGTAAATTTCTGCATGAAGGATATCCTTAGTATATTGTTAATAGCCCTGTTATACTTGGAAATTTTTCAAGATATGTCAAGCATCTTTGGTGAATAACAGCTGATAAACTAGATAATTACATTCATTTACACTCTCATTTTGCTAGAAAGTAGTTCTTCACTGTAATATCCCATTACTTAAATTTTCCCCAATCAATCAATCAATCAATCAATCAATCAATCAATCAATCAATCAATCAATCAATCAATCAATCAATCAATCAATCAATCAATCAATCAATCAATCAATCAATCAATCAATCAATCAATCAATCAATCAATCAATCAATCAATCAATCAATCAATCAATCAATCAATCAATCAATCAATCAATCAATCAATCAATCAATCAATCAATCAATCAATCAATCAATCAATCAATCAATCAATCAATCAATCAATCAATCAATCAATCAATCAATCAATCAATCAATCAATCAATCAATCAATCAATCAATCAATCAATCAATCAATCAATCAATCAATCAATCAATCAATCAATCAATCAATCAATCAATCAATCAATCAATCAATCAATCAATCAATCAATCAATCAATCAATCAATCAATCAATCAATCAATCAATCAATCAATCAATCAATCAATCAATCAATCAATCAATCAATCAATCAATCAATCAATCAATCAATCAATCAATCAATCAATCAATCAATCAATCAATCAATCAATCAATCAATCAATCAATCAATCAATCAATCAATCAATCAATCAATCAATCAATCAATCAATCAATCAATCAATCAATCAATCAATCAATCAATCAATCAATCAATCAATCAATCAATCAATCAATCAATCAATCAATCAATCAATCAATCAATCAATCAATCAATCAATCAATCAATCAATCAATCAATCAATCAATCAATCAATCAATCAATCAATCAATCAATCAATCAATCAATCAATCAATCAATCAATCAATCAATCAATCAATCAATCAATCAATCAATCAATCAATCAATCAATCAATCCGTGGTTTCCCATTTTCACACCAGGCAAATGCTGGGGCTGTACCTTAATTAAGGCCACGGCCGCTTCCTTCCAACTCCTAGGCCTTTCCTATCCCATCGTCGCCATAAGACCTATCTGTGTCGGTGCGACGTAAAGCCCCTAGCAAAAAAAATCAATCAATCAATCAATCAATCAATCTGCATTTAGGACAGTCATCAAGATAGCATATTCCCTTTCAGTTGTTTACGTACTGTATTTCCATACAATATTTCTCTGATAAGAAGTTTAGGTTTTTGATGGAGTGCTGGAGATCATCTTCTGAAGATAAGTGTATCTGTGTGTCCATTTCTTTAAAGGCAGTACAGTTACCCATGCTGTGTCTATCAGAATTCTCTCAGAATGGCATTCATAGTAAAAAATTGGAGGTGAGGCTCTGCACCCTTGTTTTACTCCTGTGTTAATCACTCCTCTCTGATAATCTTTCTTCAGTTTCTTTGAAATGACTTTAATCTTAATTATATTATAAACTAGCTGATGGACCCGCGCTTTGCTACGGAATTCTAGTGTACACATTGTGAGCAAGATTATATTAAATTGTATAGCTCTTAACGTTACCTTAGAAACGTGATGGGAAAGTCACCATATGTCTTTTCTCATATAAATACTGAGTTAGCGAATTTTCACTGTGATGGTAGACCCACATGCATACCATCAGTCACAATCAGGTTGGGGAGTTTTCATTATAATGGTAGACATTCACGCTCCACGTGCCTTTTTATATCCTCAGAAAGACTGTCTTAGTGGTTTTCTGAACTGAAATGAACATGCATTACAAAGACGTCAGTGGGAATGGTGCGATTAAAAGCAGTGCTTTCATATGAAATACTCGATCAAATGAAACACCACATATTTTCTCACTTTTAACAAACAGGACTACACTGCTGATCTAACAGTCCAAAGTTCCAGAGCTGGAATGACCAAGCCGCAGACAGCCGTGATTCGTGAACACTCTTCGTCCTTTTTTCGGCGGGGTGAGGGTCGAATAGTGGAGACTCCCAGGGCAGAAACTACGCCCTTTTACTAATCAGTTTCCTAGGAGTATCCGATGAGTCGGAAAATATCAATTTATTACACTGGCGGAGGAAAAATCCACCTGACTTGGAGGCAAATTTTTCCTCCAAGCCAGAGGAGAAATCCCCTCTTTGATAATTTGGAATAAAATGAATGTAGAATTTTAAAAAAAGTGAAGTGGAAGAAGCATTTGAAACGGCTCTTTTCAGGGTTGAATTTTGAGTTATTTAGTGAATTGTGGTGCTATAATTTGGAATAGGCCTAAATTCTTATTCTAGATCAGGCCATACTACTACTACTACTACTACTGCTGCTGCTGCTGCTGCTGCTGCTGCTGCTGCTGCTGCTGCTGCTACTACTAAGTCAGCCTCTGCATTAAGTATGCACACTGCTCATTCAAAACAGCATGTCAATATAGGGGTCGAATAACTGGAATACTATGAAGAACCAGTGTGTTACTTACCAGCTGTATCAGAAAATACAGTATATGAACCAGAGGAATGGCATGCTAAAGAAGAAAGTTTTCAAACTCCCCAGCTATTTCCCGCCAATATTCAGTCAGGCTATTATACTCGGTACACACTCCCATCTATCGGAGTTGAGAGGCAGCATAAGGGACAAGTAACATCACAACAAACAATGGTCAATGTAATGTTATTGTTGATTTTGATATTTTAGGCCTTCACATTTAGTTTTCTTCTGACTCTGAAATACCACTCTTATCATAGTCGGTACGGTAAAACTGAATAAAACATAAATGAACGGAAATTGTATTCTCTGTAACTTTTGTTATATAGTACTTTTCGATAGGGCCAAATACATAGGTAATTAAAAATTAAATTTTCGGCACCTTCCCCTAAAATACAATTTCATCCAGGGTGATTAAACATTTTAACTGTAGTTTCTTATTCCCCGACTCTATATACCGATTTTCATTAAATTCTGTTAACCCATTTTCTCGTGGCTCGGCTTCGATATGGACTTAGCAACAAAAATACAAATTCATGAATATCTCTGTTATCATAGCCAGTACGGTAAAAATGTATAAGACATAAATGGTCAGAAATTTAATTCTTTATAACTTTAATTATGTAGTATTTATCAATATGACCACTAATAATATATATATTTGAGAATTAAATTTTAGGTGTTCTCCTAAACTACCATTTCATTCATCGTGAATAAAATGATTTATAGCCTAGATTGTAGTGAGTCATTTTCTGACTTTGTATACCAGTTTTCAGTGAGATAGGACCCCTGATAATGTAAATATTTAAGAATTAAATTTTAGGCCTTCCCCTAAACTACCATTTCACTCAGCATTAAAAAATTGTTTATAGCCTGGATTATAGCAACTTATTCCCCGACTTCACATACCAATTTTATTAAGATAGGACCTCTAATAACATACATATTTGAAAATTAAATTTTAGGTCTTCCCCTAAACTACCATTTCTATCAAATGTGAATAAAATTATTTATGGCTTAGATTGTAGCGACTTATTCTCTGACTTTGCATACTGATTTTCATTAAATTCTCTTTAGCCGTTTTCTAGTGATGCGTGTACAGACAGACAGACAGACAGACAGACAGACAGACAGACAGACAGACAGACAGACAGACAGACAGACAGACAGACAGACAGACAGACAGACATTACAGAAAAGTAAAAAGTGCATTTCCTTGTTACTGTGGACATGACCAATACAGAAATACCATTCTTTTCAAATTCTGAGCAATGTACAGACAAAACTCTTATTTTATATATGTAGATATTACTAATAAGTTGTTATGGAACTCCATCATAAGATAAAATTTTCAATACTAATTCTGATTAATCCAGTCTAAAGCTTTCTCAAAATCTATAAATGCTATTTGTGTTTTGGTTGTTTTTATAAGTTCATGGGTGCCAATAGAATTATTCGTGGTGGGGTACAGTTCTGGGAGGCTGAAGGAAGCAGAGAATATATGACCTGGGGACATTTCTAAATTTGAAGTCAGAATGACAAGTTTTAAGGAATTTCATCACCTAAAATATGTTCTGTTTACTTCAATTAATTGCAAGTTATTTCTGTGGCTTTACCTGTTTACTTACTCTTGTTAATCTGAAGTAAATACCAGCCTATAGAATGGTTTTTGACAAAATAACAAGGGCTATGTGTATGGTAAAAATGGTTTTGATGTTAATGGTGGATGTTAGATGAATTTAAATAAATGTATGTATGGAAATATTTTAACAAAACTTGGTTGGGGCTACCACATGGCATGATATCTGGAAATGTGAAGTGACACCATTATACCCAGCTGTAGCTGAGGCCATCAAGAGCAGCCTCACTCTCCCTATCACAACATGTACTGTTGAACGCTCATTCAATACACTGTGGAGCATCAACACTTGGAAGCAGTCCACAGTTGGAGATGAAAGGTTGAGAGGAATATGTATGTTCAGTGTTAACAGGAAGAGAGTACAAGAAAACACTGAATTCACTGACATTATTACGAACAAAGCTGGACTGTAATCAAGAAGATTTTACTCCAATATTTACTTTTAAATAGACCAGATTTTCCCAGGTTTTATTGCATGTTCATTAACTTTTATGTACTGAATTTCTGTTCTACTGAATAAATATGGACACAAAGTTCTACTGTATAGATTCATTAGTATTAAATGTATCCTCTGAATTTCTGTGCTGGGCCTGCAGACTAGAGGTAGCACACCTGCCTCTTACCTGGATGGCCAGCTTTCACTTTCTGGCCAGGTTAGGGATTTTTACCAGGATCTGAAGGCTGGTTTGCAGTTCAAGCAGCCTACTTGAACAACTGAGGAGGTATCTGATAGTGAGATAGTGGTCCCAGTCTAGAAAACCAAGAATAACAGCTGAGAGGATTTATCATATTGAACATGCATCATCTCATTATCAGCAGGCCTTGGGGCTTAGAAGCAGTTGCTTGTTAAACCAAGGCCCATCAGGGCTGAAGTGCCATGGATTTTGTTTGTTTTATTTCCATTATACTGAAGAAATTACATTCTAATATTACACAACTTATTTTTCTTCTGGATTTTCTCATACCAATCCACCTTTTTGTTGAACTACTTGTAACTCCCTTGTGACACTCATGATTAGGACTTTTGTTATGCAATATCCATTCAGTACGATCATCTTCTGTGGAAGCTGTTTTGTTCCTATCCCAAAATAGTCTTATAAAATTTAGTATGTAATTTACTTTAATAGTGTTAGTAAAAGTGTTACACCCAAAATTTACGAGGTGTATTCTTGGGTACCATAGTCATTGCAATTGTTTCATTTTTTTGTTTAAATTTGAGTGATACTATTGACTTGCTCCAATTATTTGGTGGTTCATTTCCTTCCTAAAATACTGTAGAATTTTGATGAAACTAGAATTACTAATGAATTTTTATGTAGTTCTAGAGGCAGAGTGGAAAGGAACCAGCCACCCTTCAGCAAGTAAACTTTAGCTCAGGATGCGTGATAATTGGCCCTTGGCCCAGGTGAAAGCTCTCACTAGGTTGCCAATGCTCAACTTTGGAGGAGCCACTTAGTTATTTCTTGTTATTCTATATCTATTGCAGCAAGGAAGGCTGAGAAAATGACAGCCAGCAATAATAAGGGCCATGCAAGCTAATTAACAGAAGACCAGACAATCAGCATGATCTGGAATTGGAAACTACTATAATCTTCTGTGGGCCTCTATAAAGAGCTTAACTGGCACATGCCAAGCAGTCAGGAGACAGCCTCAAGTGAGTGAGTCTTGAGTGCATTAATTGCGAGTGAAAGTAAGCCACTTTACCCAGCATATGGAGGTGATTCAGATGTGAGCATTAAGAAAATTCAGAGATCTCTCTAAAAATTCACTGTTACTACAGTTTAGCTCAGATTATTTTCAAATGTTCACAGTAGATATTCAAAATAATGCAGTTTATATTCATTAACTTTATATTTACCTTATAGTCTAGTAATTTGTACGGAATGAAAGTGACATTCTTATATTTGCATGGGTTGTTTCACAATGCAATGAAAACTAGGGTAATCATTGCCTCGGGAACTTTGAGCAGAAGGACTAAGGGACAATAATTTTTAGATTTATTTAGCATAAATCCCATGTTAATGGGACAATTAATTCACGAGAAAGAGAACATATACTTTGGCATGTTTTGTTGTCCATTACTTTGTCGCGGGCACCATGCCCTCCCATTCCGTATATTATGCGTCTACTGTCACTTAGCTCATTTCGGTCTGGTGTAGTGCAGATATCGTTTGATTTATTAAAAAATTACTTCTCTTTCATTCAAACTGCACCGTGCCATGCTTCTGTACCATGCAATATAGTATTTCAAAATGACAGTCAGTCAAGTAATTACGAGCCACAAGGGGTTTCAAGGCATTGAAAGAATTATAAGAATCCTCACCACATGATGTCATCATGCATATCAGTGAAAAGACAGCAATTTATACTATCAATCTACACGAGGAAACATCCTGTAATGAAACATACATCTGGGAGATAGTGGGTTTGAATCCCACTGTCGGCAGCCCTGAAGATGGTTTACCGTGGTTTCCCATTTTCACACCAGGCAAATGCTGGGGCTGTACCTTAGTTAAGGCCATGGGCGCTTCCTTCCAAATCCTAGGCCTTTCCTATCCCATCGTCACCATAAGACCTATCTGTGTCAGTTCAACCTAAAGCTACTAGCAAAAGAAACATACATCCGCAAGAATGTAGCAGAAATTTAAGCCTCTATGCTCTCAAGTGGAAAGAGGTCAGACTATTTCAAACTCTTTAGAAAGAAAAAAAGAAACACTGATTTGGCCTGGTTCATACATACAAGGAAGGAAGATATTTTCATCTTCAAAAATATACCATTTCCATTTCAACAACTTTAAAAATTTACAGGCTAGAACAAAATGAATTTAGGCCTCCAGGGGTCCATACAACACATGTGAAGAAGAGGAGGTCTATGCGATGTATGGAGGTCAGCGTCAAAGGGTTAAGGACCCTGATAACCCACCACAAGTGGTGTCAGAAGCAAAATTTAATCAGTAGCATGTTTAGTGTGAGAACATTTCTAGAATAATTGATGAGATGGAGTCTGGCTGCCAGGCCAAGTGCAATCCCGTTAGGATAAACTTCGAGTAATGAAGATGAACTTAAGTTGCAACTTCAATTCAGTGAGGATGGTCTTAAGTCATATTTTAATCTTGTTAGGATGAATTTAAAGCCAAGTTGAATGATTTTAAGGATGGGCAGTACAAATTAGAGAAGTTACATGCTCTTGAAGTAAGATTAAAAAGTGACATTATGCAGGAAGTCATAATAGACTGGCCTGTTCCGAAAGGCAAGCAGGAGTTTTCTTAGCCTGTGAACCTGCAATGAGAGGTTCAGTGCTGGCTTCATCAACATCTCAAAGCCACTCATGCAGCTCACAGAGGAGAAGAGGTTGTTCTAATGGTCACTGGAGGCAGAGGCCATATTCCACTCACTCAAGGAGTCCCTGCGCTCAGCACCTATCTTGAGTTATCCCAAGCCTGCAGAGAAGATTGTCATCGACACTGGCACCAGCAATGTGGGGATTGGTGGGGTGCTGTTACAGATATAAAGCGGACAGTAAAAGGTGATAGTGTACTACAGCAAGATGTTATCCAAGGCCAAGAGAAACTTCTGTGTGACCTGCCATATACTACTGACTGTTGTGAAGATGCTGGAAAACTTCCACTAATACCTGTACAGTCAGCTGTCCATATATGCACTGACCATTCTACCTTGATGTGGTTCTTGAATTTTAAAAATCTGGAGCGACTGACAATTTGATAGGTGCAAAATCTGCAAGAATATGACTTCACTACCAAACACCGACAAGGAAGGGAACATGATGGTCATCATGCTTTGAGAACTTCATCCACTGTCACAAGGGTGAGTGGTAGGCTGGTACAGTGGATGTCCAAGCCCTAAGAGCTGTGGTAGTTGAAGGCTGGGCTTGTGCCCTCTGAGGAGGAAGCAGCTTGTGGACTAAGACATTAGACAGATCGAGCAGGAAGTTAAGTTGGGACAGCAACCAGCACAATAGGATATCACCTGTCATATCTCAGTGTACAAGGCATACTGGGCTCAGTGGAAGCCCCTAGAGGTCAGCGCTAGTCTGTTGACACATAGCCTATATGGGAGTCAGTCAAAGGCAAGAAGAATGTCGCCCAACAGGTAATTCCCAGCATCAAATGGATGGAAGTGGTGTTGCTACTGTGTATATCTAAGAATACATGTCAAAAGATGGTTCCAAATGTGTGACACCTGTGCAGCTAGCTGAGGCCCTTATACCCAGAGCAGGGGACAGATGCAGCAATACAATAATGGATCACTTTTCAAGAGGATAGCTATTGACATTGCAGGGCTGTTTCCCAACTTGGATGCTGGAAATCATTACCTGCTTCTAGCAATGAACTATTTCACCAAGTGGCATGAGGAAGTATCAACAGTTGCCGATGCCCTGGTGAAGAACTTCTTCTGTTGCTTCAGTGTCCCAAGGGAGCTGCACAGTGACCAGGGCAGGAACTTTGAATCAATACTAATGAAGGAAATTTTGCAGCATCTCGATGTACACTTCCGGTCAAAAGTTTTCGATCACCTATCACAACTATAGATTTGTGGTTAAAACAGAGATGTAGTTTTAAATAATCTATCATAGCCCTGTTCTGATAATAAAACAAGCATAAACATGTAAAGACGGAACGACTCTGTTGTGTATTTGACCGGTTCTCCGCATGGAGGGTCGCTGATGAGTAACTACAACAACACTGACGTGTCTGTAGCCAAGACGTGTCCACTCGAATAGGCCTCATTCCTTCAGCTGTCTGTGTAGCAAGCGGTTCACATTAGTGTTCAGTACACTGTGTGCAACTAGCAGTGTGTTTGTGTATCTGATCGAGTGCATATCATATTACCTCCAAATGGGACGGAAGCAGGAGATTGGAACTGAAAAACGTGCTGTAATTGTAGCTCTGCATCACGAAGGGTATTCTAGTAGGACAATAGCAACAAAAGTTGGTATAGCCCAATCTACAGTGGTGTATACATTGCAGCGGTTCAAGCAAACCAGTGCCAATGCAAGTGTTTCGCGATCTGGAAGACCCCGTGTAACATCATACAGGGAAGATCAGTTCATACGTGTACAGAGTAAAGGTCAGGAGACTCGTACGGCAACTGAAATTCGCAAGGAAGTCAATAATATGCGAGCTGCTCCAATCTCTATCTCAACAGTGCAACGCTATCTTCGTGAACGATGTTTAAAGGGGTGCATAGTGGCCAAAAAACCTTTATTACGAACACAAAATAAGGTGAAAAGAATGCAATGGGCACAGCAACATAAAAACTGGAGTGTGCAGCAATAGTCCAAGGTGTTATTCACGGGTGAATCGAAGTTTGAAGTATTTGGGAGCCAACATCGAATGTTTGTTCATCGACTTCGTGGAGAACGCATGAAGAGTCAGTGTGTGACACCTACGGTGAAGCATGGTGGAGGGTCAGTTATGGTGTGGGGATGTTTTGCGGGTGATAAAGTCGGTGATCTAGTGCGAATTAATGGAACATTGAGTATGGAGGGATATCACAGGATACTGATCAACAATGCAGTTCCATCTGGCAAGAGGCTTATTGGTCGTGGGTTTATTCTTCAGCAGGACAATGACCCCAACATTCTTCTAAATTGTGTAGAGGGTATATCAATAGGAAAGAGAAATGTGGGGAACTGAAAAATATGATTTGGCCAAGTCAGTCACTAGACTTAAATCCCATTGAACTGTTAAGGGATGAACTTGACAGGGAGGTCCGAAAACTGAGGTCAACTAATGTTGAAGAGCTATGGAATAATTTACAGAGCTGTTGGACTGCAATATTGAAATGGGAATGCCCTGCGAGCATTCGCGTTCATGTATTTCTTGAGAAGAACTCGCTAACACCCGGCTGTATGGATTCAAAACGAGCACCGAGTGCGCAGGCATTGTGGGGGACAGCATGCAAGCAAGTGCTGCTCCAGCATGCCAGCCAAGGCCAAGTGACATCACACCGAAAGTTCTTTTCGATTCTATGGCATTTCATCATGAACGGAAGGTTAAATCATAATTTCGAGAACGTCGCCTTGTAGGCCTGGACAACAAATGCTACTACCCAAAATTTCATTACAATCAGCAGATGGATGGCTGAGATATGAATTTTTTAAGATGCTCACATTTACAGTCTCGCCGTCCGACCTTGGGCAATAAAAGGAGGTCGCCAGCCTTGAGTGGGTCAGTGTGTCACTGGATGTGTCAGTGTGTGTGCGAGCGAGCACATCGTCGTGAACCAGTTGCCTCGCTATGTGATATGGTTCGTTACTCTGTCCGGCTGAGGAGCGGGCTTCGAAAGTACGTAATGCTAGTGTTGAAAGCCTTCTCTGTGGACTCTAACTTCGCGTGTAAGCGAAAGCTTATTCTTGTTAATATCAGTCTGTCGAGCCGTGTAACATCATTTCGTTTTGTGAACTGTGTAATCGAAGAGACTGTACATTTTGAAATTGTGCTTAAAGGACTTAGGGCATAAAGACTGTGCTTTAGTTGTTTCCTCTACAAGAAACTGTGTTAGGGAAAGAACAATTCTTTTATGGACAGTGTTACTTTATTTCGTAAAGAATACTTTTCTTTCACAGACTGTGTCAATCACTCCATGAGAAAAACAGTGTTGACATTTTCTTTGCATAAACTGTGCCAACTTTCATTTTAAAGGACTGGGTCAATCCATTTCACAGAACTGTGCTAATATTTCCTTTCATAAAACTGTGCCGATATTTCCTTTCAAGGACAGTGCTCATTCGTGGAATACGGTACCTTTATTTCTTTTCGAGGGACTATGTCAATTCCCCTCATAAAGACTATGTCTAAATTTACGTGTAATATTGTGCCTCAGTGAAAATTTTACCTCTGAGAAATTACGTGATATTTGTTAAGACTGAGTCGTAACAGAACTTGGTTCTCTTTCACAAGACTGTGTTAGAAACTGTTTCTTTCTGTCTTCGCAAAAACTTTAATTTATTTCTACGAGTGTGTGTGCTAGGACATTGCATGTACTCATTGCAAACAGTGCAGAGACTGTGTCCGAAGGACTTCATTTATTTTCTTTTGAGATTGAGTGAAGTGGTAAACCATCCTATCTCAGAAAGCTCCAGATTATTTTCATTGGTTATCATTTCAAGTTCGATAGTGACTATTGCACGAACAATATTAATTATTCTCACAGAACTGTGAGTTTGAATTCATCTCTTTTTTTTCAAATGAGCGTGCAACACCATTTATAGTGGAACCTATTCGCCTTAATTCGCAGTGCAGTGCAGTAGAGAAGTGTCGTATCAGATTCCATTGACATTCTGTGCGAAAGTTCTACATTTCTCTGCTGTTTTCATGGGACTGAGTGGAATACAAAACTCAACAACTATTCCATGCTGTACTACCATCAGACGACCGCCCCAGGTTCCAGTCTATGTCAACATCAAGGGCTGACAACAGCCGTGGGTCAACACCCACAACGTGGGACGACTTCGACGATATGGGACGACGCCGACGCCGCAGATCGACGCCTTCCCCACATCTTCAAGAGCATTCAAACTATCCGTCTGTAAAAGATGATATAATTTCTATGCATATTTTTAATAAACTGCAAGTTCCACTTTCAATATGAACTTATTTCACTACCCTTCTCTCATACTCTCTAAAGCATGAACCGTACACACCTTGGCGTTATCCATGCTCTCTGCAAACGGAAGTACGGGCGTTCCTGTTTCAATATCTACACAAATACAGTAGAAGTCCGCTATAACGAGTACCGCATATAACGAGAGACTCGTTATAACGTCAATTTGTTTCTGTCCCTTTAATATTTCTATATTAAACTGTGTATTATCCTTCGGTTGCAGCGAGAACCCTATCACTGACTCATCCGTTATTACGAACGCTTAAGCACGCGCAATTTTTCCCGTTACCAATATTTATACACCCCAGAGATTATGTTGCATGCGATTGATTACCTTCGGTATCGTTTCCTCGCTATTTCCACTAGCGAGTTCTCTCGTCGACATTCGAAGGTGATGTCGGGGTCGATTAGTAACACTCGTCGACTGCTGTTCTGTAAAGAAAATTCGAAATGAAAAAGGACATTTTCGTAATAAATGCGTAAATATCGTGTCCGATAACTATTGTTAACTCATTGAAAATAAAGGCTGACTAAACGATGGCTTAATTTTAATGCTAAATACTGCAATTTTAAGTAAGAATGGAATAACCTCGAGATATGGCAGAGTGCATAATTGGTTTCAGAGGCATTTGGTTAAATTATGGAAAGGCTATTATCATGTAAATTTGTAGCGAGAAGGTTGTATTTTTTCTACTGGCGCTTGGAACGTGTTTTTATCATACGTATAGTACGGTTAGGTTAGGATAGGTGATGCTGTTTGAATAAGAAAACTCAAACGTTTGCCACAAAATGCGATCAATCATCTTTGGTACGGTATAGTTTTCTCACGATGTACATTTGCGAGCTCATTCGTCGAAATTCGAAGGCGATGTTGGAGTCGATTAGTAATAGCCGTCGACTGTTGTAATCCAAAGAAAATTTGAAATGAAAGAGGATAACAGGTTTTCGTAATAAATGCGTAAATATCGTGGCCGATAGCAGTTGTTAACTCGTTAAAAATAAAGGCTGAAGTTAAGTAAGAATGTGATACACCTCAATATATGACAGAGTACATAACTGATTTCAGAGGATAGTTCATATTTTCTCGTGTCTAGTTACATTTCGGAAAGATTATTCACATGTATTTTTTTTTTTTTTAGCGAGGTGGTTATCATTTCTCTACATGCATTACAAATATGTTTTCATTATACATAGGTTAGGCAATGCCGTTTGAAAAAGAGATCTGAAATGTTTGCCACACAAGCCTATGAGTGATACGGTACCGTATTTCTCCGAATCCAAGACGACGTTTTCTTTTCTCAGAATTTCATGCGAAAAAATCAAGGGTTGTCTTGCATTCCCCGCCTAACAGTAACGAATACCACACTGGCAACTGCTGTGGTAACCACGCTGTTTCTTTTCACTCCCACGCGCGCATATATATTTACACAAAACTCGTTGACAATAAACGACCGCCTCTTTATTGTACATCGCTCAATCTTGTAGTCAGTCCGCTTCGAACAGTGGTAGTGTGCGGTTCTACTTTCCTACTTAGTTCGTGTGCGACAAGTGCAGTATTCTATAGTGCAAGCATTACAGTATATGTATGGCTCGCTTCGACAGTGGGGGTGGCGGTACTAACCGTTCACCGGACATGGACATTTCTAGTGATATTGATCATGAAGAAACAGTACAGTCAACTACTAATAGTGTCATCACACCTGCTCTCGGTGGTGAAAAGTCTTCATCCAATAAACAGTCTGTTAAGACTGATACAACTAATCCGATTTTCTACTATTCAGGTCACCGCGGGCCGTACGTAATCTATGTTGAGTCAGCTGATGATAAAAACACTGGAAATATTCATCCCATGGCGCTTGGTCGGCTCTTTTACGATAGTAAAATTGTCGGTATAAAATCTATCAAACCGAAAGGTGCAAAGCGTATTCAGATTCTATTTGACTCTGCTAACAATGCCAACAATTTTCTCAAACACCCCAGTTTGAGCTCTCATAAACTTAAAGCTTTCATTCCGGAATCCAACTTGTATCGCATTGGATTAATTCGGGGAGTTGATAAGAAATTAACTGAGGAGGACATTATCAAGTACATTGAATCCCCCCTCCCTATAGTCAAAGCCCAACGTCTCAATCGACGGGTGACAGTTGATGGGGAAGCTAACTTTGTTCCTACCGGAACGATAAAATTAACCTTCAAATGCCAAGCTTTACCTGAATTTGTTACTATTTTTCACGTAATACTAGAGGTTCAAGCATTCATTTTTCGCCCTATTATCTGCGGGAAGTGTCAACGATATGGGCATACAGCCAAAAACTGCAGAACAAAATACTCGAGATGCGGTAATTGCTCTAAGAATCATGAAACTAAAACATGTTCTGATGTATTACGTAAATGCCTACATTGTGGGCTAAATCACAGTGTCGGATCTGAACGCTGTGAAGTTCATCAGCAACAAATCGCAATCAAGCGCATGATGTGTGTGGACAATATTTCCTTCCAGGAAGCACAAGAAAAACTCCATCCGACAGGATTTTCCCCCTTTAGTGTTCCACATCTATTCCCGCAGCTTAGTACAAACAATTCGACGTCTCCACGTGAGACTCCTCGTAAACGGAAATTCACTGAAATAATTCAAAGACCAATTCGATCAGAACCCCTGCCGGGCTTTGATAGAGCGGGCTATCATGCGATCTTACGCAACCCTACTTTGGACAATGCTCCACGGGCATCTATTTCACAGTCTCAACCACCAAAGGTGCAAGTGGAACAGTCAAATAGCACGGCTACCCCTTCAGAAGGTCCTCAGACTTCATCTGATCGACCTATACTCCCGCGATTAACAAAGAACGTTCAAGCAGACATACTGCAAGACTTCAAGCGATTAGCAGACGTTTTGGGTGAACAGCCTCAATGGGCCCATTTGTTAAAAATCCTCTTTAACAAGGTTAGCCAGTTTTTAGTAGAGGAGGATGCGCATACTGCAATGGAACTGTAGAAGTATTATTCCAAAAAAGCATGAATTAATACTTCTCGTCCAAGAATATCATCCCCATATTATTATATTACAAGAGTCATGGTTAAAACCTGACTCCACCCTTTCCGTCCAGGGTTATAATGTTGAACGACTCGATGATTGTGGGTACGGTGGTGTACTCACTTTAATTGCGTCGCAAATACCATATACTAATGTCTTGCTACCTTACACGATTCCTAACACATACTCCTTAGCTGTGAGAGTACAACATTTCCTTATCGTGAACCTCTACTGCCCGCCCTCCATACAAGGCAATGCCTTTCATTGGCATCACTATTTTTCACAGTTTTCAGCCCAAGACAGTGTGATAATAGGCGGTGATCTCAATGGACATCATACTGACTGGGGATGTGTCGATGTCACAACAAAAGGACGTCATATTCTTAATGCAGTCTTAAATAACCATTTGTTTATTTTAAATGATGGCTCTCCTACGCGGCTATCTCCACCCGGACGCCCTAACAGTGCCGTAGATCTATCAATTTGTTCCGAAAATATCGTCCATAAATCAATGTGGTGTACGCACAAAGACACTCATCTCAGTGATCACTTTCCTATAATTATTGACATAATAACACAGCTCCATCCGCAGAATATAGTTTTAAACCTTCTGCGTAGAACACGGAATCTGCACGATTTTGATTTTGGCCTCTTTCATGATTATATTTTAAATCGCATTAAATTTGCCTCACAAACAGCTTCTGCCTATACCTTCCTATATCAACACATTCAACACTACCTAGACATATATCACCCTTTTCATTATCGCAAATGTAACAATACTACTAGACGAATTAATATTCACTGGTGGAATAAGCAATGCGCTGCTATGGTGAAACGAAGACGCAGCCTGCTCAGAATTTTAAATCAAAATTTCACACCTGCTAATTATTTGCAATATAAAAAGTACACTGCCCATCTGAGAAAAGTATTCAACGAAAGACGAAGAGAATCTTGGAAATGTTTTATTAACTCCCTCCATAGAAACACCTGTTTGAAGGATATTTGGGCTGCTATAAAAAAACTAGCTCATACGGGATGCAATAAAATCGACCAGCCACAGTTCGAAAGCATCTCCCAATTTTACGACACATTAACTCCGGACTTCGTTGTTCAAGAATTTCAGCAGTATACTACAACGCCACTTTCCGATACATTTCTCACACTCTCCCAACCTATATCTTATCCAGAATTTTCTAACATACTCCAAAAGAAACCCACTTCTGCTCCTGGACCGGACTATATTACCTATAAAATGCTCTCCCACCTTCCTTATCATGCACATGCAATAATTGTAGCGTATTACAATAAAATACTAAACTCAGATGCTCCTCCTTCTGCATGGAATACATTTACGCTTGTACCCATACCGAAACCCAAACTCTCGACTACCAATCTCATCGAATATAGAGGAATCGTTTTAGGATCATGTTTAAGGAAAGTCTTCCTCAGTATTCTTTTGGAAAGGCTTTTATGGTGTCTAGCTTATTACAATTTGCTGCCAGTCTATCAATATGCCTTTATAAAAGGGAGAAGCACTGCGGATCCCATTAATATATTGTTAACGGATTTGCTGCTAGCAAAACAACGCAAACATGGAACAATTGCTGCTTTCCTTGATATCAAAGCTGCCTATGACAACGTGCCCATACACATGTTACTGTCGAAACTTCATAACTTACACCTCCCTGCTAATTTTATTAAAATACTCCAACATCTTTTATATTTTCGGCGAATGGAAATTACATGCCAAACCTCTATGTCTAATGTACGATACGCGTCTAATGGGTTGCCTCAGGGCGACATTTTAAGTGGCCTATTATTTGCTCTATATTTAAAGGATTTAGAAGGTGTCGTGCTTCGCGATGCAAGAATATTACTTTATGCGGATGATATAGCCATTTATTCTTCTCATGAAAGTTTGGAGGTCTGTAGAACTCATATCACTCGAGCATTAACTGCTGCTAAAGCATGGTTAAACGAGCATGGTTTGGAACTTTCCTCTACTAAAAATGTGGCCATGATTTTTACGCATAAACGCAAGTATAATACAGACTCTTTCAGAATTGCGGATATTACAATTCCGATCGTCCGGGTGCACAAGTATCTTGGTATCTTTTTAGATAATAAACTGTCCTGGAAACCCCATTTTGAATACCTTTCAAAAAAGACCCAAAAATTTACTAATATATTAAAATTAACGATTCGACGAAACTGGGGTGCTGATCCCGTAACGGCTTTATTACTTTATCGACATACAATACGCTCGCATTTAGATTATGGATCCTTTTATTTTGATATCGCATCCTCCACTCTTATTCACAAGCTCAACGTAATTCAACATCGCGCACTCCGATTATGTATAGGCGCTTTACCCTCTACCCCAACTAATGCGTTACTTGTTGAAACATGTGACATGCCTCTCCACTATCGCCGTTTGTATTTAGCTTCTAAATTTTTATTGCCCCGAATGGCGCTAGCTAGCCATCCTATTCTACCCAAGCTACAATTAATGGAGAAATATCGTCAACGTTCTCAACAGCAATCACGAACTCCAGCTTTGCTAGATGCATTCAACTTGACGCGACAATATCATCCTGGCATTCAACAAAATGCTTCGCTTCCATACAATACAATGCCATACAATATTATGCACTTCAAACCAAATATTGTAGTGTCTCAGCACATTTTCTTTAATAACAGCACAATGCAACTTTCTGAAATGCCTCAACTAACACTTAAAATGGCAATAAACGATCTAAATCCTACTCTCACAATATATACAGACGGATCCAAACAACATGTAGGCACGGGAGCCGCATATTACATTCCGCAGTTACACGTCCGCGAGCAATACACACTTCCAAACTATGCCTCAATTTTTACTGCTGAGGCTTTCGCTATTCGACAAGCTTTGATATACATAAAAAATAATCATATCTCCAAAGCGATCATTTTTACCGACTCCTTAAGTGTACTTCAAAGTTTAATGCCACACAAGTCCTATACAAATTGGTATATCTGCAATATTCGACGCCTATTATTTGAACTCGATGAAACTGGTGCTGATATAACTCTAACATGGATAAAAGGTCATTCGAACAACGCAGGTAATGATCAGGCTGATAAAATGGCCAAACAAGCTGCATACGGAACCGGAATCAATGCTTCCATAGCTCTTCCCTACACAGATTTCACACCGATTATTAAACTTGCTGTTCAACAAAAATGGCAGCACAATTGGACACAATCAGCGAAACTCAAAGGGAAATATTACTATCAGCTGCAACCAAGTATTGCTAGTCGCCCATGGTTTTCAATAACCAAATATTCACGCAGGCATATTACCACACTTATCAGATTACGCTTTAATCACGCTTTGACTCCGGCTTATAAATTCACATTAAAGTTAGTGGATTCACCCATGTGCCCATGTAATAATAGTATAGCCGACATTAATCACATATTCTTTCAATGTTCCCATTACGCCCTACATAGAAAACGTTTTTTCCAAACTTTACGCTCGCAAAACGTACCAGTACCCACAACAGTCACTCGACTCGTTCAACATCCTGCACCTTCACTTGTTCTTGCTATTCAAGAATTTTTGGATAATTGTAACATTAAACTCTAACTTCTTTTGACTAGAGAGTATTATGAAGTTAACTCGCATCCTCCTCTACATAACTGTACCTCACTCTCTTTGCTGTAAACTATGAAGACGTCACGTTCTCGACCTGTAACCCTAGTGTTTCTTGCGTGTTTTTACAAGTGTTGATCAACTCTATCCGTCATAAGCAAATCTCAGTATATATTTCTATTGAAGATTTGTGATAAAATAAGTGTTGCGACTGGGTAATGGCTTTTTAAGCAGCGCCCAAGAAAATCCCAAGAAGAAGAAGAAGAAGTACATCGCTAGCCGCGACAACAGGTTGTACAGTGCTTGTGTGTAACGTCACTGGATCTTGGGAAATAGTGAAGAGAGAATGACGTTCTATTAGCCTCTACAAAAACGTTTCTCACCTGCAGAATGGCATCAAAACATGCGAGCTTTCGAATTCTTAGAAAGGCCACGGCTTATCAGTGGCAGAGTTATAACGCGTCTACTGTACCTGGCACTTAGAAAAATTAAGGTTTATAGACAGCAGGAACATTTTCGTGATGGATAGTCGTTTTGTAAAGATACGCGGAACAGGTATTGCCGGCAAATTAACTACGGTACGGGTTCTCGTCGGTATCATGATGCCAGTTTTAAGTTAATGGTTATTAAACATTCGGAAATCTAGAATAATTGTCCATAGGCCTAACTAAAGCCAATATTTGACGTTAGCGTGAAGACAAAGATAGCTTCAAAAATGCGTACTGTACAAAAAAGCGACAAGGACGCTTTAAAGAAGTCGAAGATGAAATTGTGAGGTACCGGTATGTGCACAAAAAAATCAAGGGCAGAATGGTCATACCATGGCGCATTAAAATCTTTCCTTGGCCTTCAACGTTCGCGATTAGGCCTATACATCGCTAGCCACTGAAGTTGCCGAACCCGGCAAGCGAGACGTGCGCGTAGTTGTTGCTGGTTATATCTGACGCCGAGTAAAGTAACAGTTTTATAGGAAGCAAGAATATTTTCCTGATGGATCGTCGTATTGTAGAGACGCATGGAATATGATTGCCGGCAAATTTTCAACGTGTTCTCTTCGGTATTACGATGCCAATTTTAAGTTAATAATAAACCTGCATAAATAAAGAATAATTGTTCAGCCGCAAAAAAAAAAAAAAAGGGCATAATGAAAGCCAGTGTTCGGCGTCTAAAATGCGTACTATAAAACAAAGGCATTCATATGATTTTACAAAGTACTTTTTGAGCCTGATTTACATTTTTGAAGGAAAAAGTGGGGTTCGTCTTGGATTCGGAGAAATACGGTACTATAATTCTTTTCAGAATGAAATTAAAATCACACTTTCACAAAAAAATAAGTAAACCGGTATGGATATCATAAGTGATAAAAATCATTGTTATCCGTATTGAAGATACTGAATGTAGGATGCTAAAAGGTTTGTCTTTTCCACCTATTCAATCCACCTATTCAATATTGAATAGGTGGAAAAGACAAACCTTTTAGCATCCTACATAGATATCATATGCGGAAACACAAGTTTTGAAAAAAACTTATTGCCATTTCATACCGATTTTAGGTATAACGACAATCCGCTATAGCGAGTGCATTTTTCGCTGTTGTGAATTCTCGCTATAACGGACTTCTACTGTACTACAAAATCTTATTTCCAGAATGCCAAGAGTTTGTGCAGCTGTTCAGAGGGCAAAGGGTGGATACTTTGAAGAGGCTAAAATATAAACCATATTGTATTCTACTTACTGACAGAGAGAGAAAATATATATTTTGTTGGTCTATTTAGTTTTTATGATGTGTTTGTACATTGAAATAAATTATCTAGTTTTGTGCATAGGTGCATAGGTGATCGAAAACTTTTGACCGGTAATGTACACAAAACCTGACTGACACCTCTCCACCCGCAATTGGACGTCATAGGATAGCAGTTCCTAAAGACCATCGAGGAACATTTGAGGAAGGTGGTGTCAGCATACCAGAGGAACTGGGATGAGAGGATGACCTTTTTCCTGATGACCTACAATGCATCCACTCATGAGACGACAAGCATGACACCTAGCAACATGGTCTTCAGGAGAGAACTACGTTTGCCATATGACTTAGTGTTTAAGATGGCCCCTTTGCAAGAATAACTGGTGACAGACTATGCATGGGAGCTAGTGGAACAGCTCAATTTCATGAGTATGCCTGATGACACTTGAAGCAGTAGCAATTTGATAGCAGTTACCCATATTTCAGAAACAGTAAAAGCATATAAAAATGATGCAAAGCAATACCAGAAGTACCGTCAACTGGGATACTTTGTGCCATATATTTCACATCTTTGGTTTTACCATAATTTTTGTACACCGAGATAAATGATAAGTTAACGCAATTTTGTTAAAATATAGCTTAGATATTACGCTTTCCATATCAAGTAATATCTGTCATCTAATTGTTAGAAATATCCCATTATGGTGGATTTTGATAGTGGCCTAATGTTACCCCGGATTGGGGTAACTTTAGGCCACCTATATAATTTCACTGTTTGAACAAAGTATACCACGAATGGGTTTAATTTGTGCCATTTTTATTTATGTAAATAATTTACATGTGACTCCATTCGTCAAATAAGGTTTATTACAACATCTAAGGGAAACAAGGAGTAATAATAATAATAATAAATATAGACTTGCTAGCAATGTTCAGAAATGTGCTCCTTGATACACATTTGTAGTTCTTCCAATGAAAATACATAATGGAACATAATAAAGGTCTATTCTCCCCACATGAACTCCAGTTCCTTCACTCTGAAAATGCCCCTTTTGTTCACCATGACATGATCATTAATTTTCATAACATTGTCCTCTACAGGATATTCCTTAATTAAATCATCCACTCCTGGCCACTTCCAGTTTCTCTTACTCTTCTGCATGCACTTCACTTCTATTTCCTGTTGTGCTGCATTTATACTTAAAACCACTCATGGAAACAATGCTCCTTCATAGTCTATTACAACATGGCACCCTACTGACAAATCCTCTGCTCGGAGATGGGATATCCCAGCAGTATTCAGTGGCCTATCCAAGAGAAAATGATGGTCGTTCACCTAAACTGGCTTGTGCCTTATAGGTGGAGCTCTTCAGGATGAGCAGCTTTAAGGAGGAAGCATTGTGGCAAAGAAGGTGAGGTGGCCACAATAATGCCAGCAGAAGATAATAATTGCATCACAATATGGATGGGGTTAGCAGTAAGCAAAACAATAGCATCAGGGAGCTGTTGAGGCTTGTGATAAGAAAGCTCCCAGAAGAAGCCAAAAGCTGATTAATTATGGACCAGGTGCCCAGAATGATCTAAAATTGGAAACTACTAGAAGTTTCTGCAGGCCTGTATAGAGAGCTCAACTGGTGCACACTAGGTCAGTCTGGAATAAGTCTCAAGTGAGAGAATCTTGAATGTGTCAATCATGACTGAATGGAGAAAGTACGAGACGACCGCGAGTCTGTGATGAATCATTCACCAGGAGTGAGTCCATCAGATGGCTATGCAGAGTTCAATCAAAGTTTGTTAGCAGTGAACTGTTCTGGAGTGACACTGCACTGTGAGGAGCTGCTTAGAGAACAGGAGCTCGATGTGAGTGAAAACTGTGTTTAGTGGAAAACTCAAACATAAATGAACTTGTGATTCACTGTAAATAGTATTTCAATAAATTTAGTTGATAGAAAACATGCTACCTCTCCATATAGTAATTTTAGTTTTAACACGCTCACTGCAGATGCACAGAGGGTTGCATACTTGCCAACCTGAGCACATTTGTTGAGAGGAACTGTATGAGGTCTCTGCACACCCACCGTGGAGGTTTCTCTTCAGTTGAAACTCGTTTATTTTTCAGGCCTCATCATACTGATGGAACTGCACTGTTGGCCATCTGGGCAAAATATGCATAAAACAAAAAAATAAATAATATGCTGCAGGCAAAAGTGATTATTTTGAGTTTCTGCATTTTGCTGAACTTTTTGCAATAATGGTATAGTCTAATAATTATTTATTACAATAATGGAAGCATTTAGAATTCTCATCAAATCAGAAAATGGTCCATCTTACTGTGCATTGAAGGTGTCTTGCAGTGGTGTATACTGAGGGCTACCAAGGCTATCATGATGGAAATCTAAAGCACATTACAATGTATGCATCTGACACATCGTTCCATTTACAAACCTTGAAATCAATGAGAAAAAACGCCACATGTATTTCCGAGAACAAGGCTTCGGAGACTGATATTGCAGCCCAGACTCTCGTCCCTTCCCCTTGACTCACCACATGTGTCTTGCTTCTGTATGCCTGACAGGTGCAGGGACCGGGGAGGATAGGTGTGCTAGGCTTCGGTCCATCAGATCGCCACTGCTAAACCAACTGATGAGCCCACCCTAGCACACGAGGGCGAAACGCTGGCAACCAGGAATAAGTTGGCTGGAAAATTTATAATGTCCAATGACGGACCATTTATATTGGTATTATAAATTTACTCATTCAGGACAAATATTTCAGATTCCCTATGGGAATCAACATCTATGTCGTCTGATGGCCAAGCAGGCATCAATTTTTGATAATGAGACAAAGTCTCTTAGTGCATTGGCACTGCCGGTGGCTCCAGTTAGACTACGCAGTGGCCTCCACGGTATGCACTAGCCAGCGTATTGGTAGGTGTGCTAGGTACCAACTGATGAGCCCACCCTAGCACACGAGGGCAAAACGCTGGCAACCAGGAATGAGTTGGCTGGAAAATTTATAATGTCCAATGACGGACCATTTATATTGGTATTACAACTATTAACCATGCGTTACTCATTGTATATACTTCCTCACCTCATCCTTCTGATTTAATTATATAGATAAGAGAGTGCTGGTATTTCACTCCCATTTACTTCTACATCCTTGTAGGAAGGCACTGCAAGGCAGCTGTTATAGGAGTAATATAGTCTTATTTTTATAGGTAGATCCGCTAAATTGAAATGGAATCTTTCAGGTTTAGTATTTTCTTTCTTTGGTTGGAATCGAACCCATGATGATGGGTCGGACACCACCACTGATCTCCTGAGGAAGCCAATTAACCAGTGACCGATGGGTATGACCGCTGTAAAATTCAACATTTTTATTTAATAATAATAATAATGGTGCATGACATCTGTATAGGCTTGGTGGTGACCTAATAAGGATAAAATGAATGGTGAAGACATCATAAACACCCAGTATGAGGGGGTTGATTCTGAAAATTGAACCAGGGCCATCGGACCAAAGGCAAGCATTCTATCCATTTAGCCACAAAGCTGGACTTCAATTTGGTAAACCTTAGGCTACCATCTCCACTGATCAGGTATTGAGTATTGGCAGTGGCAGAGGCCAGGGCAGTAGCTTGTGAAGCAGCCTTGACAACACAGCAGGCTTCTCCATTGGCTATTGGCTGCAGCTCAAAACGCTTAAGGCTTGACGTTCACTAAACCAACTATCGAAAAGGTTTAGCCTAAGTCTAGTGGTAGCCCACGTCTTGATTCCAGCACATGCCATTGGTGTCTTGTTGTTGAAAGGTCCCAAAAAGAACTGATGGGATGTGACCAAAACTGTAGAGAGCAAATACAGAATAACCAGAATACACTTATGCAAATTCAACTACAGCTGAACCGGCTAGTACGTCCAGCTTATGGGAAGTGTGTGATGGCAATGGTGAACTTTTCATACCGTACAGGAGACTTATGATTCAAAATTCCTCGCCCTCCTATCACATGCTAGATATGCTATCAACGCGTGATTCTAAACTGGTGTCATTTGCATCTGCATTCAATATGTCCACATTGAAACTGATAACCCACCACATTATATTATCTTCTCTAGGTGTTTTGTCGGAAGCTTCTGAAGGTAAGGATGGTGTTGAGTAATGACAATAAGAGCACAGTTAGTGTGTCTGGATCTTATGAATGGTGTTTCATGGAGCTGGTAATTCTGTAAAAGCACTTTCCAGTCCAGTGAAGAAAGCAATGTCAAACTATCTTGTACCTTGTTATGCATATATTTCTTAGGGCAGGTACAGTGGAAGGAAAAGAGAACACCTCATTATGACACCGCCATCTGTTTTTGCAGTTTCTTCATAACCGCATAACATTTGGTGGTACTTTCTTAAGGATTTAACCAACCTCTGAGTGAAGGCTTAACAGATAGACAGAAAGAAAGAAAGAAAGAAAGAAAGAAAGAAAGAAAGAAAGAAAGAAAGAAAGATTTAACCATATTAGCTGAGTCCTGGCATTGCTTTCGCTTATTTGTGCCAGGCTCCTCACTTTTATCTACCCTATCTGACCTTCCTTGGTCAACTCTTGTTCTTTTCCAACCCCGATGGTATTAGTTTTGCAAGGCTTGGGGAGTTTTTCATTTTCACGCCCTTTGTGGCCCTTCTCTTTCTTTGGCCGATATGTTCATTTTTTGAAGTGTTGGATCCCCTCCATTTTTTCTCTGATTAGTGCTACGTAGAGGATGGTTTCCAATTTGTACTTACTCTTAAAATAGTAATCACCACCTCTACCACTTTGAGAAATACCATTCATTTCAACAGTTTCTTTGGGCAGTTTTTTAAAGATTTTGTAAGCTTATAATTGTTGTAACATCATTTTATAATTAATTACAATATAGTGACAAATTTAAAAAATGTATTTGATAGGGTAATGAAAGTTAAAATGTGTAAAGCTCAGTTAGATTATTTTCCACAGTGCAATATCTTAATATGGAGGAACTTTGAATTGGGTATATTACATCCACTCTATTTCACTTTCCTATACAGTAGCTCATTGGAAAAAGTAATAGATTTAAAGTACTTTCATATCCAGCATTCCATTCTTACTTTTTCCATGTAGTAGCAAACTATGATGTAGGTTCCTTACTGAATTATCAATTTTAAATTCAGCTGTCACAAATACTCATAACATTTTACTCTCCCATATTTTGAATATCTACTGAGAAATTTTAGTTCTCTGAGTCTGGTGATCGCAAATTTCTTCATAGAAAAGTTCAAACAAACAGTACTCGAGACCACACCACTGAAACCTAAGATATGGTGGCTTCACAATGTAGACGACACCTTTGTAATCTGGAGCCATGGAGAGGAACAGCTATAGCAGTTTATACAGCATCTGAATAGCAACAAAACAAATATTCAATTTACTATGGAGATAGAAACCGAACAAAAACTTGCTTTCCTTGATGTTCAGGTAATCAAGATGGCCGATTTAAACTTGGGACACACAGTGTAGGGGAGAGAGGGGCAATTGCACGCATATAAGGCAAAACACCTGTATAAGGTATTATGTTGGATCCAAAATTTCTACAATACTCCAGTATGATAGGAAATATAGTTAGGAATACAGAGTGTGGAATACAAGTACACAAGTAGTAAAGTTCCTGAGTCTTCTGTCAAAATATAGAAATTGATTTTGCGTATCATTACCCACCCATGTGGGGCAATGGCACACATGTACTTCTTTCACCACAGAAGAGACAAACATCGTTGGTGGCGATCCTCTGTGGCAACCCAGACACCACTTCTTCCGTGTAATCATCATCATCAGCTTGACAAAGTTCATCATCACATATTTCATCTGACGAACTGTTGTAGTTTTTGAAAAGTACATTCTTTGTCTTCTCCATGCTCTTGAATTTGCAACTCAGTCTTATTAACAATATGTATAATCGTTTCTTTCTCTTCTATTCGAACTCCTCCACTAACTTTCTGGATGTGACAGTCAAAATTTCAGAGTGCTGCTTAGGCCTAGACCTTTGTTTTCGCACAAAATGTTAATGCTCTGATTGGGATAGGAGAGGAATTGATACAACAATTCAGTTTTCCTTGCAAAAATTAAAGGAGGAAAGTGATGTGTGACTCGAAAAGAAGAGTTGGATTTTTCACTGATGATTGCGTGTGTGCAGCGAAATGCTTGAGCCACGTCAGGAACAAGTCCTCATTCATTTATCCTGGCTTGAAGCACACGTAAATGCTTCCTGGAGGACCTCCACGTGTTACTGCAGTGGACATCCTCACACCAGGGTATACAGTATAAACATGGGTGGTATATAATTACCCGTAGGATTCATGGCGAAACATACAGTAAGCTGGTCGCTGTCCCTACTTGCTTTTCACCTTTGAGGGCAATTAATGGAGGTGGCTTCTGGACGGTCAAAATGCTGGTTTCGTCAACGTTATAAATACGTGACGTAGGAAACACATTTTTCACTGAAAGTCAAGGGATTATGATAAAGTCTGTCAACTTCTACTTTATTAAATGATAAAATTCTGCTTACGCTAGTTGCTTCATGTTTCCGCAGACTAACTTCTGGGTTTCTTGTCAAGAAACCTTGCGCCTAGTCCTTGCTGGCAAGCTAATTTAGTAGTGTTGTTAAAATTGTTAGAAAGATTGTTCCTGTCCACAAAATCATAGACAACATGACGTAGTTCAATCATCGTCATGCCGTAAAATAGCCTAGCCAACTGAAGAAGGTGAGAACAGAATTGTACGCACTGAAGGGGTAATGAGACGCAGAGCGCGTACGATTACCCCTCTAGACACCTTCACATCTTCTGTCCTGCCGTTTTTTAACCGACGAAGGAAAAATGGAAATCACGTGTGTATCACAAGATATCTCATTTCACGTTCAGAAAACTGAAGACTTTCGAGGAAAAAGTGGACAGTTTATTACGTACATTCATATAAATTCAACTCTAATGATGTAAGATGATGTAACAAAACGAATATTTTTGCACAGCACAAGAAACATACGCAACTCAGGCTGACATTTTGCTCACATCAACGTTATGGTGACCCCCTATTAGATTGAAGTAGATTACAGAATGCTTGCTACCATGGGAGGGGATTTAGAGGGGTGCGTCCCATTACCCAACGTGTCCCATTGCCCCTCTCTACCTTATTGCAAGCCACATCATACAGGCTGCTATCTGCAGAAGATGTTCAACCACCATCTGTGACAAAAATGCAGAGTAATAAAAACACTAGCTGACCATGCAAGAAGAATTTGAAACCATAGCACTTAAATGAGGAGGTCAGCCACCCCCTATGGCTGTACGTGCTAATGGGTACAGCCATAAAGAAATACAGCAAGCACTCCATCCCAGGCATCCCACAATTAGGGAGAAAGAAGACCAGCATCAGAAGCTAAAGCATTTCTGCTGTACGTTGGGAAAATAACTGACAGAATAGGGAGGCTACTAGAGTCTCATGGAGTAAAAACCATATGCAGGATGAATCACCTCAAATAACTTAATATGATAATAGTGGAAACTCTCCTCACTTAACACGTAGAGCAGCAGCAATAGCGTGAAGTGCTGCCATCTAGCAGCTCGAAGAGAACACTAACACAACGCACTATTAAAACACTACACATTTTGACTTCAAACTCAACAAAATACAGATTCTAAGACATCTGCATCATTCTTATAACATAATATATGGAAGGAAAATGGTGTATATTGATCTGAAAGAACCAGTAATATGAATAAAACAAATGTATGATCAAATTAAAACATTTGATCATCATGTTATGACTAGGGCCTACAGTCTCCAAGAGCAAATCACAAAAGTAATACCTTTTTCAACTTGATATTTTACTGGCAAGAGTTTTCTGTGTTGATTCATTGGTTCTATTCACATGTGCCTTTATAAGGACTGTGAAAAACTTGTCAGTCAGTAATTTTATACAGCTGTTACATATGCCTTCACTACATTCATTCAATGACAAAAACCTGTCAGTTAATTTTCTTCTAATTCCATGTGTGCTTTCTAACAAACACTGACAAAAACTATCTTCAAATGTTCCTGATATTTTAGCACCTAACTGGGCGACTTGGCCATGCGGTTAAAGGCGCACAGCTCTGACCTTGCATCCAGGTGATGGTGGGTTTGAACCCCACTGTCGGCAGCCCTGAAGATGGTTTTTCACACCAGGCAAATGCTGGGACTGTACCTTAATTAAGGCCATGGCTACTTCCTTTCCACTCCTAGGCCTTTCCAATTCCATTGTCTCCATAAGACCTACTGTGTCGGTGCAACATAAAGCAAAATTGTAAATAAAAAAAATAAAAAACATTAGCACCTACCTTTTCCCCACAAATATTTGGAAACATCATTTTGGAATTATCATACTTCTTTTCTATGTGTAAATTTCCCATGCTATAATCATTATCATAAGATGGCAATACATCGCTACACTCAGCACGGGGAAACTTTCTACATGCCCAGCCCATGACTTAATGGTCTGCATTTTCCTTTGGTCCTCAGAATTTCATCTAAATCTGCCCTTCTACTCTTCACAGCCCACTGAGTACACCTAAAAAAATCAATTAAATGCATAAGTTTAATAATAACAATGATTACCTCGTTGTATTTCCTCTTGAACAAAATCACCACAACCACCATAAATAAAAAAAAATACAGGCATGTAAACTTTAACAGGTAGGTCTATACCAATACTCACAGCACTTTGTTGTTAGGAAATCTGTAAAATAACTTGCAATCACTTTATCTTTTGTAATTAAAACACCCACACATAGCACAAATAACTCCTCTTCCTGCCATTTCCAAAATAGTGATACATAACAAGCATAAAACAATCTGAAGTACACATGAGACACTTCTAACATAGACAGCTGACAGCAGTAGCAAGTGTAGTTAGCTCCTCGAACTGCTAGATGACACGCAGAAGGGGTGTCACCAGTTTCTCGCAGGAGTTTCCACTGTTATCATATTAAGCTATTTGATCACCTAAACCTTGCACCCTGAATATTTATGAAACTGAAAGTGCTATTGATGTGCTGTTTTCACAGAAATGAAATCTACACAAGGCCTCATAATTCTAGCATATACACAGATTTTAATCATTATTAAAAGGTGTACTGTTTTAGAATGTTCCATTTTTCAAATGGAACAAATCTATTGACATTAACAAAATAAACTAGAGTAAATTAGAATATCAATGGTGTTTTTTCAGGATTCTAGCACAAGTAGTTCACGAGCCATCATAGTTTGAAAATTGCAAATATCGACAGTTGTCTGCCTCCATTCAATTGCTTAGTTACCAGTATGGGCTGTGATGTTCTTATGTTCGTTTGCTTTATAGTACACTGATTGCATAGCAAATTCTTTGTCAGTTACTTTATGATAATTCAAGACTTAGGATGTGGTGAAAGATGATGATATTTACCAATATTAATGGTGTATGGAGAATGTAGGAAGAATGCTGTTCATTCTTGTGCTCTGTATGCAGAACAATATCCCAATAGATATCATCCATCTCAACAATTATTTGTGAACCTCTTCAACCAATTACATGAAACTGGAAGAAAACGTAACAGAAACAAACAAGTGACTGGAGAAGAGGGTGAAATTAATGTTCTAGGGCTGGCCCATTCACCAGATTTGACCCCTTTAGAATTTTTCTCTGGGGAAAGTTAAAAGGCACTGTTTACAAGAACATACCAACTACACCAGATATGAAATAATGTATTACTGGTGCCTGTGCTAAAATTTCTGATGAAGTGCTAGAATGTTTGCATCAATCTGGACATGGCAGACTGGAAGCTTGTATTGATGCTGGTGGTCATCATTCTGAACACAACCTTTGAATGCCTATTCTCTTTCTTCAGAATCTAAAGAATGTGTTTATTCACTTTTTTCTTAAGTTTGTGCTGACAGTTTCTGTGAAAACAGCACATCAATAGCACTTTCCATTTCAGAAATATTTGGAGTGCAAGTTTTGGATGGTTCACCCTGTATAGGCCAATAAAGAAAATCAAGGAATCCTAAGGCCTGCTAAAGACAAGCATCATACTGTCACTGCAGCAGGTGTCTACAGCTGCAGCCAAATGTACACAGGAACTATGAACTGCATCATCAGCATTGCCACCCAACAGAAGAAGCACAACCAACACAGCTGGCTGGAACAAGCAGAAAGTGGCATACGGTACAATAACACCAAAGTATTGTTGACTACTGTGTCTCATCATGCCCGGCTACAAAGGGAAGCGATTGAAATGCTGAATTACACTAATAGCATCAACTGTAAGAAGGAATTTGATTGGGTCAATAAAGTCTGGTTTCCAGTACTAAAAATCTTAAAACCTGGATGACATGGCAGTCCAGAAAATGCAATGGGCGATCAGGTACGATACCACTTCATTCCACTGAGCTTAATAATAATAATAATAATAATAATAATAATTAATAATAATAATAATAATAATAATAATAATAATAATAATAATAATAATAATAATAATAATAAACATAAGTATGAAAGAAAAAGTACAACCATTTGTTCAAGAAAATCTACAGGTGATTGTCTAGATATTAAAAGTAAGCAAGTTAGTTCATAATTTTATGTTATTGTTGATATTGTGATCGTAGCCACAGCTTTATGTTGGAATCTGAACTACAAGGACATTACTTCGCATTACAGAAATTCCACATGTATTGGCAGCAATTCAAATCATGGCATCCTTGGTGATAAGTCACTAATGATGCCACTTGGCTATTACATCACAAATATCAACCCCTAGTACTTCCAATACCAAACATCAATCATCAATTTTTTAGGGTTTTAAAATTATATGAATGTATTTGTATCTTTCAAACTAAATAATAGTTGACTTAGAGGTAGTGATTTTGGAAAAAATGGGCTACACCTTAACAGAAAAGGAACCTCTAAATTTGGTAAACTTCTCAATAGAATATCTAGTAGAATGCTCTTGGGAAACTAATTAAGAAAATGAGGGAAGATGCTAATCATAATGGCAAAAACTTAAGTGATACAGAAAATGATTTAGAAAGTATAACTTATATCAGGAATATAATACAAAATGTAGATAGGGAATCATTTCACAGAGGTCAGATACACAATACTAAGAAAGCACCAAAAAGGTTAGTTGAAAACTTTAGAGGATACTATCAAAATGTAAATGGACTTCAAAGCAAACTAACTGAACTTAGAATTTCTTCATATTTAGCTGACTATGACTTCATGATATTAACTGAAACAACGTTAAATGATGAAATTAGTGATGAGGAACTCGGACTCGAAACATGTTCAATTTTCAGATGTGATAGGTCTTCTTTAACAAGTATGAAGGCATCCCATGGGGGGGGTAATGACCTGTATTAGCAAGAGGTTTAAACCTACTCTGATACCGTGCATGAACACAGTTGAACAGTTGTTTGTGTCCCTGACTTTTAACACCACAAAATTAATCATTGGTGCTGTATACATTCCACCCAAGTCTCCTGTCCAAAAATATTTTGAACATTGCAGTGCTGTTGAAAAAATTATGTCTAATCTCAACAACCATTTATTGCTCATTGTTGGTGACTACAATCTACCACATCTTAATTGGACAGTAAATGAAGAAACATCTTCTGGCCTTATGTCAGTAGGTAACCACACTGTGCATTCCAGTTTAGTTATAGACACTTTTCTTATCTCTGTTTAAATCACTTTAATGCTATCCCAAATTTTTTGAATCACTTTCTTGATTTGGTTTTCAGTAACTCCAGTTCCATTGAAGTAAAATCTAGTAATGAAAGCATTGTCCCCCTCGATAGACACCACCCAGCATTAGAGATTTCTTTACCTATAAATGAGCTATACTTCCTTGCCTGCTGATAGTTTCTATTTTGACTTTTTAAATGGTGACTATAATGGACTGAATTATTACCTGTCACAGTTCAGCTGGAAGGTGATGTTTCAAAATCTATCAATTGATAAAGCAGTAGAAACCTTCTATTCAGTACTACATTATGGCATGGAACTTTACATCCCTATACGGAATTTTAAGGCTCCCAAATTCCCAAAGTGGTTTAATCATAAATTGAAGTCACTGATTATTGAAAAGAAGAAAGCACACAAGCGATACAAAATATCAGGCCTCAATAGTGATTATAAGCATTTCTCAAAATTAAGAAATAAATGCAAGTCTGAATCTAAATCTTGCTATACAATGTATGTCCCCAACTGTGAACCAAGTATTACTTCCAATCCACAGAAATGCTGGCAATATCTAAGTTCTAAAAGGTCATATAATAATATTCCTTCAACAATGCATCTTAATGAAGTTACAGCAGATACTGGAGAAAATATTGTCAATCCTTTTGCTAACCACTTTTCATCTGTTTATTCTTAACAGAATATTAGTAGTATGTCATATGATTATCCTTTCTCTGTCAATCTGATATCTCTGGAATTAAAGAAAACTGTAGGACCTGATGGTGTTTCAACTTACCTGCTCAAGTACTGCTCATTTATTTTATATGAAACACTCTTTTATCTGTTCAACTTATCATTAAACCAAGGCGTTTTTGCAGTGGAATGGAAGAAAGGATTTGTTAGTCCAGTTTTCAAAAATGGTGATAAAACTGACATAAAACAATATAGACCCATTACAATTTCTTCTCATATTTCCAAAATTTTTGACTCAATAATTCTTGACAAGATCACACCTCTCTTTAGAAACCATCATCGATGAGTAACATGCATTCTTTTCAGGACGGTCAACCTGTAGTAATCTTTTTTTATTCTATCAGTTCCTCTTGGATGCAATAGAGGACCATTCTCAAGTGGACTGCATTTATACAGACTTCTCAAAAGCTTTTGACACTGTCGACCATGATTGCAAAAACTAACAGGCTGCGGAATTAATGGGCCTATCCTCTCATGGTTTGAATCGTATTTTAAAAATCGCCTGCAGATTGTTAAAATAAGGAATCATTTTTCTGTGCCTATTATTGTTACCAGTGGAGTTCCTCAAGGGTCTCACCTTGCACCCTTACTTTTTACTCTCTACATAAATGATATTAAAAATATACTTAAGAATTCTGAATTGCTTTTGTTTGCCGACGATGCAAAAAATTTTATGCAAATTAATTGTCCACTTGATTGTTTAAAACTTCAAGAAGATTTACATCATCTGTAAAAGTACTGTATTCAAAATGGGTTGAAACTTAATCATGATAAATGTAAAATAATATCGTTTTTTAGAAACAAGAAGAAAATATCATTTCAGTACAAATTTAGTAATAACAACATTCTAACTCCTGTTTCACAAGTTAATAACCTTGGTGTTTTATTCAGTTATAACCTATCATTTAATGAACAAAGATTGGGTTGCATTACTAAATATTCTAGAGAATTTTCAAACTTAGCTACGTATCGATTGCTGTATGTATCTATGGTATGCCCTATACTAGAATACTGTACACCTGTTGGGAACCCTTCTCATCAGACCTCTATCCATAGAGTAGATTCAGTACAACATAAATTTCTTCGTCTATATTCATTTAGAGCAGGATTCTCATATGATAATGTTGTCTATACATCCCTACAACAGTCCTTAAATCTACATAGCCTGTCACAACGCCGTGAATTATTGGATATACCGGTACTCTTCATTTTTAAATTGCTTCATTCCTTGGTGAATTGTCACAACTCCTTGCAAAATTTAACGTACATGTACCAGACAGACGCACAAGGTTCAAGAATACATTGTCTACAAATTGGCTTAGAACTAACTACTCATTCAATGGGCCAACTGAACGAATGTCAAAATCTCTAAACAAAGTGGATATTGATATATTTAACTGCTCATTGTCAAAATTTAGAAATCACTTACATAATCTCCAGAATTGACTATTACTTTCCAGCACTTACTTGTAATATAACATGTGTATACATCCGTGCATATTTTTCTACTTATACTCCATTGAACTTTCATTTTAGTGTGTTTTGTTTTGTTTATTCTTCTCTATTGTTGTGTATAATGGTATTACCATTAACAAAGTATTATTATTAAATGAATTAACCTTTGATTAAGCCAACTGTTAAAAATCAAGTGAAAAAGTGAGCATGTAGAATGATTTGAATTGTATTCATCATGATATTTCATTATTCTTACTGAAAGCATTCCATATTATTGTAATAAAGAAATTATTGCTCAGGCAGTATGGATGCAACACTTCAATCCCATGGTGCAAAACATATTTTCCCAGTTCCTGGAGGACTTCGTGAACTCGCGGCTGATATTTCACGGGAGGTAAGATATTATTTTAATTTATTATGCACAAAAATTTCTTTATTGACTATTGAAGTTCTATAGATAATAAATCAGCATTTATATTATTATTATTATTATTATTATTATTATTATTATTATTATTATTATTATTATTATTATTATTATTATTATTGTTATTATTATTATTATTATTATTATTATTATTATTATTATTATTATTATTATTATTATTATTATTATTATTATTATTATTATTATTATTGAAAGAAAAGATTTACTTACCAAAATGTTACTAATTAGTCATTACAGATTGTATATTACATGTTTAAAAGTACAGTAATATAATTTAAATATTCTGTTTCTTATCTCTTCTATACAATTTTCCTTTACTTTTATTGTTTAAACTTGAATGTTAAGAGTACCTAGGAAGTGATATAGAATAATATAATAGAGTATTCTAGGCAGGGTCTTACATTGTGCTGTGTTGTAAGCTGTTTATGTGCCCAAGACTAGAGTCTGTCAGGTGCAATGCATTTCCTACTGCACTTACTTCACCTCCTGTAAGATAATAGTGCAAACTTAAATAATGTCTGCACAATTTGTCAACTCAGGAAGCAACCAACTTCCACCTTGTTCTCTTCAGGTGAGATTTGTAAGGGTCCTTGTCCAGTTGTCTGTCAGTATTTATCTTAAAATGAACAGTGTATCCAATTACCCAGAGTGTAGAGTTGTGTCTTGTCCTTGGGGGTAATGAGGTAATCTAATCTTAAATAGATCTTGCCTATTAATTGCAAAATTTATCTGTTGTAGGAATGTATTTGCTTGCATATACATTGGTCTAACCCTCAGACAAGAGGTCAGTCTGTGAAGTATCAAATCACCTTGAGCACAACATGAGCAAGAGTCTGAATCAATCATTTATATTTGATAGAGCCGCTACTTTGTTGATTAAATGTCATGGACCACCATATACCACGTAGTGCACTTTTTAGTTGGTAAGTAAGGAGCACAAATGTTTTTCCTGAGCTGTTGAAAGTCTGTGTTTGGAGGGATGTGCTGAAATAATTGCATATGTGGTGTAGGGAATCATCACCATCATCTTGAACCAGCTCCAGTTTCCAGGTGTGGTGGGTATAGGGAATATATACAGAATAAATCACCATAAATGTGATGCGTGTCTTGTTTTTCTGGTACTAAGTTTCCAGCAGATAACACCATTCTTGCAGATAAATCCACAGATATTTCATGGCTGGTGGGACATTCCAAAGATTAGATAGATTGTGCAAATCAGTCTCAGTAGACCAATGTTTCAACCACACAGATGAGAAGCTCCATTATTTCATTTGTATTTTTCTTCTATGACTCAGGAAGAGAGCTAAGCATTTAATGGTGACATTTACCTGTCCAAGACCACCAGCTGTTGGCTGAAGATACAAGGTAGTTATAGGTACTCAAAATATATTTCCATGCCAAACGTACCATGAAAATATCTGTTGGGCAAACTTTGAAGGCAATGGTAGTACTTGTGAAAGATACCATAATTGTAGTAGAAGGTATGTTTGGACAGCCCAAATTCTTTGGATGAGATATAAGTCTTGGCAGTAAAGATCTTTTGCATAGATTTTAATCTTGTTAAGGAAAGGTCCTCAATTTTGTTGAAAATGTGAATCATCAGTATCTACTGAAATGTCTGAAATGGCATGGTCTTAGTTCCACATTTATCTCTTGCTAACCATCGTACCCATTGTTGATGGTTACTGTTCGTATGATTGAGGCAGTAAAGTGGAAGAACATCTCAACTAACAATAGTCAGTCAGTTTAGTGTTATTGTTAAGTTTTACATTGAACTTTTTAAGCCATCACATTTTGCTTTTCTCGAGCCTGGTGATATTAGAGCACCCCCTCCCTAATGATTCCCTTTTCCCCCATTCTTTGAATGATCATATTTTCCTTCTCATTTTGGTAGTCATCTTCAGTATCTTCTTGATTAATAGTGGCTAATGACAGATCACATTTGCAGCTTATTTAAACACTTAGAACAATCACCATCATTATTAGCTAGTTGATTACCATGGTGGTAGAACAACAGAGACTCTCTCCGTCAGCAATACTCGCCAATGATGGACTTACAGTAAAATGAAAATGTTAAAGGTCCACCTTTTCAATACCATGAATGTTTATTGATATGAATATATATCACATAACGTTTAGAGAAGGTTGGTACTAGTTTCGACGCTCATTGCGCATCATCATCAGCCAACAAATCAATTGAGCAAAATGCAACTTATCGAATAGCAATGTATAACACATGATAGCGCCTACAAGACAAATGTTAAACTATGACTAGTTGAAATATAAAACACATGACAGCAAATACAAGGATTAATGTTGAAAGCTAAATTGTCAAAAGTTAAAACAATGAAAGCAAAACAGAGAAGGTAACAATAGTTAGGGTATGATACACTGTAACTACCAACTTACCAATAAAGTCTTTATATTCACAAATATCTCCATTAGCTACAATAGCTTATAAAATAAAAATGTATGAAACATAAAAGATTATAAAGAAAATCTTCTATAATTGTCATTATAAGCATTGTTTAGACAGGATTAATATTTCCAGGAATATTAGGAAGGTTGTGGTTAATGTTGTCAGGTTGGTCATGTTGGTGGTTGAGGTAAATGGAGAAAATAAATCTGATTCACATCAGCAAGAGTGAAAATATGAATATGCGATGAACTAGGTGTGTCATAATTATTGAGCGGATTTTTATGTAATTACATATTTTTTGGGGGTAAGTTTTAGCACAAGTTACAAAGTTCATTATTCCTATTGTGCATCCCCAAATGTAAAACTTACAATGATTCCCATAAGGAACTTTCACCCTATCAATGCAGTAAATGAAATTCACAACCTGACTTTTAACCCCGTTTATCATCATACCATTGCCTACTCTCCATCTTACAGCAGATTCTCACAATCTTGTAACTTATTTATTACTATATACAGAATAACATCCTCCGCAAAGAGCCTAACCCTGATTCCACTTCTTTAGTCATATCATTTATATACAGCGTGATACAGCCGCCCCTTCCAATGTAGTTTTATGCAACCCTCGATATTCATTCTGTCCCGAAAACATCTGCCCTGACGGTATGCTCAGACAACACAACCGGATATGTTGGTATTTACCGCCTCACAATGACAGGACTCTGTTATGTTATACTCGTATTAAACACTGGAAGACATGCGTGTGCCTTCTAGATCATATGAACCTGACACGCCTGCGAAACACTAAAATGATATTGCGACCGCAGTAAACCAAATACTTGCTATAAGCTGCCCAACGTGCCATACCGAACCGTAGTATAGTTGGCAAAGGCATGGCGGAGCGGGCTTGCATGTCAGGTGGGAGGTTCGAGTCCGGGGTGAAGATTACAAATTTTTTAAATATTTGTTTAATACATACCGCATGCAATGTAAGTTCATTACCTGCTTTCAATCAAATGGTGTGTGAATGAATGTGTTTGTGGCCCTAAGAAGGGCTGATTAGTTAGCAGGCTGGACATATACAGACTGGAAATAATAGGATCACAACTGCCCCGACAATTTTTTATTGCAGCAAATGCTCGATGAGATGACCATTTTAGTTTATGCACATTCGGGCCCAGTGTCTAATAGATCGTCTTGCGCGCTGAAGCATTCCAGGTGTAATTGCTCAGCAGGTGTCTGTGATGAGTTGCCGCAGCTGGTCGGGGTTTTCCGACGCTTGAGTGTAAATGACGTTCTTCAAATGTCCCCACAAGAAGAAGTCTAATAGCATTGAATCTGGTGATCTGACAGGCCAAGAAAGAGGGCCTCCTCATCCTATCCATTTCCCTGGTAGTTCCTCATTTGGATGGTTATGAACAGATAAAGTTGAATGTGGTGGAGCTCCAGCCTGTTGCAACCATATCGTCAATCATGCAAGGGCACATCCTTCAGGAGCAGTGGCAGTTCCTGATACAGAAAATGCAGGTAGCGTGGGCCTGTCCAATGGCCCTCTAGGAAATAATGTCCAGACAGGCAATTTCCCAAGATTCCACGTCAAACATGCACTCCCCATTGTACGTGAGGATTGCACCCAGTGAGGATTGTCCGGACTCTAATAGTGCATGTTGTGGTGATTGATGTTCCCATTATTGTGGAAGTGCAATTCATTGAAGAACAAGATATATGATATGAATGCTGCATCATTTTCCAGCCTGCCTAATAGCCACCGACAGAACTCCATTCGAGCTTTGAAATCCTGCCCATGGAGCTCTTGGTGTAGCTCAAGATGGTATGGGTGAAATTTATGTTCATACAGAATTCGCCAGAAGAACAGCTGACTGGTGTTCACCTGTCCTGCAGTCGCCCTTGTACTAATGCATGGATTATTATGAGCTGCCTTCAGAATGGCCTCTTCTGTTTCACCCAATGTAACGGGCCTATTGCAGACTGGTGGGTGGTTGGAAATCATGCCTGTTTTCCTTAGGCATTTTTCAACACGGCGGTATGTTTTAGCAGCCGGGAGTTGCCTGTCGCGATACTATTTCTGGTACAGACATAGTGCCTTGCATCATTTTGTCTTGCTTCCCTATAAATGAGGAGCATGTCAACGTATTCCTCTGTGGAAAACATGCCGACAGCAGAGATTACAGTACATTCAGGCCCTAACCAGCGGAGTATGCACAGGCCAAAAGATGAATAACAGCATCATTCTACTGTTTGAATGTGATAAATGTGGGCCTGTGTTTACGTATTCGAACATCATACCGATGCAAAAATATTTGAACGATGCAGGTTTCGAACCATCGCTGGCACATTCCGTTGATTGCTAGGCGAATGCCTAACCACATCTGCTACGCTACACTGCTGGAAGCATGCTGGTAGTACGACGAGAGCAGAGTACATATGCCATCCGGTTCGGTGTTTAGGACATTAATTACTGCACTGTTACCTAGTTTTATGCATTGATTCCCCTCTTCATTACACCCAGTCACGAGGCACGACACGTTAACATAGTTACATGGTGAAAGGATGTTGCTACATGATTTGAAGGTGTCATATTTTGCGAACGGATGATATAATATTTTGCTAGGGTTCAGAATCATGTGCAAAATATGCTCACTGAACATTAGTACCATACAGTACACCTGCAGGGGAATAGCACCCCTATAACCATGTGCACATTAGTTGGGCTGCAGCAAACAATATTGGAAGAGGCTACTGAATCACACTGTATATAAGAAAAGATAAAGGTCCAATAATGCTGCCTTGAGGAATTCCCCTCTTAATTATTACAGGGTCAGATAAAGCTTCGCCTACTCTAATTCTCTGAATTCTGTTTTCTAGAAATGTAGTAACCCATTCAGTCACTCTTTTGTCTAGTCCAATTGCACTCATTTTTGCCAGTAGTCTCCCATGATCCACCCTATCAAATGTCTTAGACAGGTCAATCGTGATACAGTTCATTTAACCTCTTGAATCCAAGATATCTGCTATATTAAGGTCTAGGTACTTACGTTGTTCCCCATGAGGTATTATCACCCCATCAACACAATAATTAAAACTGAGAGGACTTTTCCTCTTGGTGAAACTTACATCTTTACTTTTCATCCCATTTATATTCATATCAATGTCTGCTGTACATCTCACTACATTAAGTCCTCCTGCAGTCGCTCACAATCCTGCAACTCACCTGCTGCTGTATACAGTATAACATCATCCATAAATATCCTTATCTATGATTCAAGATCTTTACTCATATCATTTATATATATGTCCAATAATACTGCCATGCAGGACCCCCCTCTTAATCATTACAGGATCAGATAATGCTTTACCTACTCTAATTCTCTGAGTTCTCTTTTCTAGAAATGTAGCCACCCATTCAACCACTCTTTTGTCTAATCCAATTGCCCTAATTTTTGTCAGTAATCTCCCATGATCTACCCTGTCAAAAGCCTTCGATAGGTCAATAGTGATACAGTCCATTTGACCTCCTGAATCTAAAATTTCTGCTATATCTTGCTGGAATCCTACAGTTCAGCTTCATTAGAGTAACCTTTCCTAAGCCCAAACTGTGTTCTATCAAACCAGTTTGTAATTTCACAAATATGTCTATATAATCAGAAAGAATGCTTTTCCAGAGGTTACAAACTACACATGTCAAGCTGACTGGTCTGTAATTTTCTACTTTATGTTTGTCATCCTTTCCCTTGTACACTGGGGTTACTATTACAACTCTCCATTCATTTGGTATAGCTCCTTCATGCAAACAGTATTCAAATAAGTATTTCAGATATGGCACTAAATCCCAACCCATAGCCTTTAATATATCCCCAGAAATCTTATCAAGCCCAGCTGCCTTTCTAGCTTTCAACTTTTGTATGTTTTTATAAATGTATCATCATAGGTAAATTTCATTATTTTGCCATTATTAGTCACCTTCTCTATCAGGATATTATCTTTATATCCAACTACCTTTACATATTGCTGACTGAATACTTCTGCCTTCTTTAAGTCCTCGCATATACTCTCCCCTTGTTCATTAATGAAACCAAGAAAGTCCTTTCTGGAATCTCTTTCTGCCTTAAAGTATCTTAAAGTATCTATGCATGTCCTTCCATTGCACGGTAAAATTCATATGGCTCTCAATTATGTTTGCCATCATGTTATTTTTAGCATTTTTTTCCCCCCTAGTAAGCTCCTTCAATCTCTCCTTACTCCTGCAAACATAGTTACATGAAAATCTTCATTGACATCCGATACAGCAATGTTGGAGCTATATTTTTACATAATCACCACCAGAACTGTGACACTTGTCATATTGTGGGATCAAATTTTGTATGTCAGTGTTGTAGAAGTCTACCGCATGGGAATGGAAATAGCATGTAACATATGCCTTCAGGTTTTTGTCCATGCTGAAGGACAGGAGTTTCTTGAAGTGCAAGGAAAGATGGGAGTATGATCACGACTGTACGGTGAATGATCAAACACCTCAAAGCCAAACTCCTGCAGAACAGTTGCTGAGCACTGAGCTGTATATGTGTAAGCATTGTCATGGATTAACACAACACCTGAACTGAGCATTCCACGCCTCTTGTTTGGAATGGCCCGTCCCAATTTCCATTGTGTTTCACAGTAATGGTCCGTGTTCACTGTTTCGCCTCTGGGCAGGAAGTCAATAAGCAGAATGCTCTTCCTCTCCCAGAACACCATGCACATCACCTTCCTCACTGAATTAGTCTGTTTCACTTTTGTCCTGACTGGAGATTCACTTTGACACCAATGTGCATTGAATGCTGTTGGTTTCCGGGGTAAAGTGAGCAACCCATGTATCTTTTTTTTTTTTTTTTTTTCTTTTTGCTAATTGCTTACGTCGCACCGACACAGATACATCTTATGGCGACGATGGGACAGGAAAGGGCTAGGAGTGGGAAGGAAGCGGCTGTGGCCTTAATTAAGGTACAGCCCCAGCATTTGCCTGGTGTGAAAATGGGAAACCACGGAAAACCATTTTCAGGGCTGCCGACAGTGGAGTTCGAACCTACTATCTCCCGAATACTGGATACTGGCCGCACTTAAGCGACTGCAGCTATCGTGCTCGGTAACCCATGTATCATCGCCCATGATGATCCTGTTGAGGAACTCGTCGCCGTCATCATGGTACCACTGCAGAAATGTCAGTGCTGCTCCTAAGCGCTGCATTTTGTGGTCGGGTGTCAGTTCCTTTGGCACTCACCTGGCACCCTGTAGTGGTGTGTGCTGCTATCATACTGTAGTGGGTGGTGTACTATTATACAACAGTGATAAGTGATCAGAAGTACGTACAGTAGAGTATAATATGATATTAGCAGTACCGTAGAAAGCTCAGTGTACCAAAGTAAGTAGTGAAATAGACAATGTGAATAATAATAATAATAATAATAATAATAATAATAATAATAATAATAATAATAATAATAATAATAATAATAATAATAATAATAATAATAATAATAATAATTTAAACCAAGGAAACGCACAGTCAGAAGGAGCTAGGCCAATAGGAAGACCAAAAAGATAACGATGTGAATAGAATATATATTTAACAATAAAACATAACAACAAGATAAATAAAATCGAAGATAAATAACAAATGGTGATAGATGAATATACCAGAGTAGAGAAAAATCTGAAAAGTGTGCCACATTTACAAATTGAATATCCAAAAATGCATAAGGGGAAAGCCTAATAAATAATTTACCAATGTACAATAAATATAAAAACTAAATAGGACAGCAGGAGTAAAGATCAGAGAGAAAAGGACAAAAGAAAGGAGGAAGGGGAGTGACATAAGGATTAGGGCGGGGAAAGGATTTTCTTCACCGGGTTATTCCAAGATTTACCAATTTTTACATAGGTCCAAGAAGACACCTGAAATGATTATAAATAATTCGTAATTGTCTATAGCGCATGTTCGTATAGTGATGCGGTCTATGACGTTAAAATGTAGCATACCAACTCGACGGAAAAAAATTTGAACTGGCAAGAGGCCGGATGAAAATTAAAGTCCAGATGAAGATAAATTACAATAAGTCTTGCTCACCAAATAGCTTGAAGACAGAGTCCAGATGGAATATACATGATTACAAGAGGCACAGTAGTTTGGCACTCCACCACTCCGCTATGAAATCCGACTCAAATATGGAGAAGAAGAGTGGGCAATATATAGTGGAATAGAATATTCCAGAAAGGTAGAGAAGGCTACAAGCCATTGAGTTCGAGAAACATGAGGTCACGTGTACACACAGCGCACCGGCAACGGTGAAGTGCAGCGAGGATGACGTAATCACACTGGTAGAGCACAGGTGAGCGGAGTGCTTGATGCGGCGAGGATGAGGTCGAGGCGAACAGCAGTATGTAAGGTAGGGAAATGTACTGTAGATACGGCAATCGTAATAACACCCTTTCTTGAACAGCAGGTGCTTAGTGACAATTTCATGCAACAAGGATTGCAATATCTGAAAAGAATGACTGCTGAGTTCTGTAGACATGAAGCAATGGTTCTTCATCATGCACTGCCGCACCAGCTCCACAAGGTCGTCATTGAAGTGCGACGGTCACCCACGGCCCTCTTGCATGGACATTTTGATGATCTTCCATGGACATTTTGATGACCTTCGGCAAAGTGCCTACACCAGCGACGCACCATGACCTTTGGCTCATAGACCTGACACAGCTGACGATGAATTTCAATCTGCGCTATGTTTCGTGCATTAAGAATCTTTACCACAGACCAAACCTCACAGGTAGCGGGAGAAAGAATACAAGCCGCCATTTTGAGCCACTGCTGCTGTGCTATTGACACCCGGTGGGACTTGTCTGGCTGGTATATCATTGCTAAATCATTGATCTGTCATGCATGTTCACATTTCATGGCTAAATACATTTATACATTTACTTTACAAGAAAAGAAATATGGAAACTCAATTTCTGGATGGCCTATGTATAAGGAAAGATTTTCATTGGGGTAATCACATAAACTGGTTTGTAAATAAAGGTTATAGATCTCCTATTATTATGAGAGTATTTAGAAGTTATAGTAAGGATGTAAAGGACAGGGCCTATAAGTCTTTGGTAAGACCTCAATTAGAGTATGTTTCCAGCGTATGAGACCCACGCCAGGATTACTTGATTCGGGAACTGGAAAAATTTCCAAAGAAAAGCAGCACAATTTTTCTGAGTGATTTCTGACAAAAGAGTAGTGTTACAAATATGTTGCAAACTGTAGGCTAGGAAAACTTGGGAGTAAGGAGACAAACAACTCAACTAACCAGTATGTTCCAAGCTGTCAGTGGTGAGATGGCTTGGAATGACATTAGTAGACATATAAGTTTAGTGGTGTTTCCAAATGTAGGAAAGATCACATGCAGATAAAGTTGGAATTCAAGAGGAAAAATAAGGGCAAATACGGTACTCATTTATAGGAAGAGTTAATGATTGGAATAATTTACCAAGGGAAATGTTCGAGAAATTTCCAATTTCTTTGAAATTATTTAAGAAAAAATAAATGGCATATGGCTTTTAGTGCCGGGAGTGTCCAAAGACATGTTCGGCTCGCCAGGTTCAGGTCTTTTGATTTGACGACCTAGGCGACCTGATGCACCGAGAAGGCGTTGTCCGATTGTAAGGAAATTACGTATGCAAAAACATTCGGACCGAACATGCAAATGATTAAAGTTTCGTGTCCAAACTGTGCATGCATCAGGTGTATATAAGGCGCTATTCTGAAGCGTATGCTCAAAGTAGCTGTTTCATTCAACTGCACTATCTTAACGTCGGGTGTAAAATGCCACGCCGAAGGATTCGTGCTCATTACGAACAGATGTCAGAGTTTGAAAGAGGTCGTGCGATCGGATTGAAAGAAGCTTGTTGGTCGAATCGAGCTGTCGCTGGACATTTGGGTCGAAGTGATGTGGCGATCAGATGATGCTGGCAAGCGTGGGTCAGCAACGGCAGGCATCAGCGTCAGGACAGCAGTGGTCGACCGAAGGCCACAACAGCACGGGCAGACAGAGCGATTGTCAGAACAGCTGTTACAGTACCGGAGTCGTCGTTATCAATGATCCAACGTGTGACCCGCACACATGTGTCCACCATGACCATCAACAGATGCCTGAGCGAGAGGAATTTGCACTTGCGCCACCCGTTACGCCACTTACCACTCACGCCTGTCCACCGACAAGCCAGATTACAGTGGTGCCACACTCGGGCAACGTGCAACTGTGCTGACTGGGGACGTATAGTCTTTACTGAGAGTCCCTTTACCAACAGTGCCCTGACGACAACCACAGACATGTTTGGAGATGTCCAGGCCAGCGTGGGGATCCTGCCTTGACTATCGCACACTACACAGCCCCACAACAGGGAGTGATGGCCTGGGGTGCCATCTACTTTGATAGCCGGACCCCTCTGGTAGTCATTCCTGGCACACTGACAGCACAGCAGTATGTTGATGACATTCTACGGCCGGTTGTGTTACCATTCCTTCAGCGACATCCAGGCCTTACTTTCCAACAGGATAATGCCCGACCGCACATGGCACGTGTTGTTATGAACTGTCTTGAAGCTTGCCCTATCCTTCTTTGGCCAGCTCAGTCGCTGAATCTCTCTCCCATAGAGCACATTTGGGATGTCATGGGAGGGCAATTGCGAACATCCTGGAATGTCGCTGATTTATCCCAACAGTTGGAGACCATTTGGCACGAAATTCCACAGGACATCATCCGGGAACTTTATCAGTCTATGCCACGTCGAGTGACAGCTTGCATCCAGGCCAGGGGTGGACCAACACCTTATTGACGTCCTCACTTTGTAACGCTCTAACTCTGCAATAAATCATTCAATTGTTCTGCACTTTTGATCGTTTGTTTTTCTACGCCTGTTCCTCACGTCCACTTATTTTTATCGCCATCGGACAATTCCTTCCTAGTGCGTCGTTTCTTTTGTTATACAGTGTAGTTTAGTTTCCTCTAAAAAGATGGTAGAATTTGTTTCTTCTCTGTTAATAGTCATCTCCATGGTTTTAGTTTTGCTTATCTTAAGACCAATACTTTAAACCTGCTGTTCCAACAATTATTTGCTCTTCTACTTCAGTCTCTCCCAGTACCACAGTATTATCTATAAATATCAGGATGTTATGTTCACTGTAGATTTCTTCAATGTGTTTTATGATCTGATCTATTTCTATGGTAAAAAAGAAATGATGACAATGGGAGAAAAATGGAGGTACAAGAACAAGTTATAATATGGACTCAGGTGATAGAAGAGTTTGGAACGAGAATAAGCATAGACAAGTGTATAACAGTAGTGATGACAAGAGGAAGGAAGGAAGGAAGGAGGGAAGGAAGGAAGGAAGGAAGGAAGGAAGGAAGGAAGGAAGGAAGGAAGGAAGGAAGGAAGGAAGGAAGGAAAAGTTCTGTATTCAGCCTATTATAAACCAGTATTGACATATCAGTAGGTACATGGACAACAAAAAAAATGAGATGAGAATAGAGTTCAAGTGGCTGAGATGTACTTCCTTAGAGGTATTGTAGGGAAGACAAGAAAAGATAGAAGAGATTAGAAAGAAGATTGAAGTTTCAAAACTACAGGACAGGATGGAAGAAACAAGCAAGCTGAAACATTATGGATACATGATGTGAATGGAAGAAGACTGAGTTCCAGAGAAAGTATTTACAGGAAAGGGATGACTAGGAAGCTCTTGAAAGAGGTAGAGGGATGCAGTGGAGGAAAGATAGAAGAAATATTGGAAACAGGAAAAGATTGGTGGAGAGACATAATTCATAACCTGACCCAAGAGAGAACTGGAAACGGGAATAGAAGAAGAAAAAGAAGATGCTTAATTTTTAACCTGGGAGAAAGCGCGCCATGGTCTTCTCAACAGCACCAATATTTGTTTGTTTGGCAGTTATTAAGTGATTGTTGAACAGTTCCCTCATCCCAATCATATCCTACAAGGAGGTGCTGGGTAGCATGTATACTGCATTGTAAATTCCTTGGTTATGATTGTGTTAATGCGGTGACTGAACATGTATATTAGCTGTGCTTTCAACTGTGCACTCCCTGTGGCTTACTGAGTTTCTGACATTTTTTAACATCTTAGTCATATATTTTCATAGTTTTGTTCAGTTGGTAGATTGTATCTTTGATTTGCGTCTGGCTCCATGGCTAAATGGTTAGCGTGCTGGCCTTTGGCCACAGGGGTCCCAGGTTTGATTCCCGGCAGGGTCGGGAATTTTAACCATAACTGGTTAATTTCGCTGACACGGGGGCTGGGTGTATGTGTCGTCTTCATCATCAATTCATCCTCATCACGACGTGCAGGTCACCTACGGGAGTCAAATCAGAAGACCTGCATCTGGCAAGCCGAACTTGTCCTTGGACACTCCCGGCACTAAAAACCATACGCCATTTAATTTATCTTTGATTTGGATCACAAAGAACAGGAAATAATAAATAAACTTCTTGAGAGTGCTGAATAGCAAGAGACATGGAACGAAGCACTGACAAGAGAACAGGGCGCATTTTGCTGGAGGCTTTTTGAAGATGCTATCAAACAAAAATCTGCATATGTTTCAGAAGAGGAAGAAGATGACAAAGGAGATGATTTTGAGGCTATTGTTTATTAGAATTTGTGATTACTTACCAAACAAGGAGTTGTTATACTAGCATGAAATATATAATCATAAGTTTACACAGTTTGTTCAAATAAAAGAGAAATCGTTATTGTATGAAATGTAAAAGAAATGGCAGCCCTGCCATTAAAAAAACCATAAACAAACAAGTAAATGTATAAATCCAGAAATATACAACAATGAAATTTGATCGCTGTGATTGAATATAAGATGCAGTCTTTTAGAGCCACCCATTTAAGTTCTGGCCACGTGCCCTCTCCCATTTTAAATACCAGTAATAAAGCTGCATCTGTGTATTTGATAATAAGTAATCATTTTTATTGCATATTATTTATGGCAGGAGCCTCCGTGGCTCAGACGGCAGCGCGTCGGCCTCTCACCGCTGGATACCATGGTTCAAATCCCGGTCACTCCATGTGAGGTTTGTGCTGGACAAAGCGGAGGCAGGACAGGTTTTTCTCCGGGTACTCCGGTTTTCCCTGTCATCTTTCATTCCGGCAACACTCTCCATTCTCATTTCATAGCATCTATCATTCATTAATAAATCACTTTGGGAGTGGCGACCCCATCATACTAACAGCCTATATATGATTCGTTCATTACATCCCTGACCCGGTCAATGACTGGAAAACAGGTTGTAGGTTTTCATTTTCATTATTTATGGCAAATATATTTTGAGGTTGTATAGTGTTAAAGGCTAGGTTGAAAAATTAAACTAAAGTCATAAAAATGACTATTTATATACAACTTATCCTGAAAATGGAGGAGAAAACATATCTCTGTGCAGGTCATGGACACCTACTAAAGAAAAGTTCTTCACGATCTTGGCACTAAGTAGGATACAGTGTTTAGTTCTATAATTGGTTGCTCGAGTCCAAATGGAAAAACCTGGTCGTCATTATTGTTATGATTCACAATTAAGTATTTATTTATTTTCCACCTAGTCGATACAATGATTGCTTAAGGCAATTTTTAATGGTCAAAAGTGGTACATGTTTCGTATATTATCAACATCTTCAGCCACATAACACTGTTTAGATGAAAAATATATAAATTGACAAAGTAATGCTTTAGAGGAAGTGTCCTTAAAATTAATATAAGATTGACAACATTAAAACAAACAATTTCTCTTGAGTTATTTGTTTGTTTTAATGTTGTCAATCTTATATTAATTTTAAGGACACTTCCTCTAAAGCATTACTTTGTCAATTTATATATTTTTCATCTAAACAGTGTTATGTGGCTGAAGATGTTGATAATATACGAAACATGTACCACGTTTGACCATTAAAAATTGCCTTAAGCAATCATTGTACCGACTAGGTGGAAAATAAATAAATACTTAATTGTGAATCTATTGAAGTGCGATACGGACCATGAAGCTGATTTTATGTAATTATTGTTATGCTCGAATCCTGGTCTACATGAAAGTTTAAACAGGCTACAAGTTAGCATTGGGAGATCCAAAAACAATCAGAAGAAATATGGGGTTTTCTGCAAGAAGGATAGTAGTAAACATCAGATGACATGGCACCCATAACAGTTGTAATGTAAATAAAATATAAATAATGAAATGAATACCAAAATTAGTTATATTATGGGTGCCATCTGCAAAATACTTGCAGAAATAAGTAACTCTTTTGAGCATGAAAGAACTTGTACCGGTAATTAATACTGTCGCACATGTATATATAGTCTTGCTCCACATGGCTATAGTGTTTCCAGAAGTTCACTGGTAGCAATGCTCTTCCGGACAGTTCTCCAAGCATCTCTCACACAATGGAACTTCATTCAGAAGCAAAGCCCTCGCACTGGCTATCGTGCAGCCAATACGAAAATCAGCAAACTCTCAATTCATCCATATGGATGAAATATAATCTTCAGCCTATACTTCCCAACTGTAGCCCTGGGTTTTCAAACCACTTGCTGCAACACTTTCACCTGACTTCAACTGTATTTACCGATATAGTTACTGTTTCCCATGTTGCACAATCTTGAGCAATCTTCACTGCTATGCTATTACAGATTCTTACCCAAATTAAAATTATAGAAGTATAATGATATACATGTTCAATACTCTCAAACTACAAATTATTTTTATAACACTATGTTCACACATCTTAATTAAACAAACTCACATGGTATTCACTACTTTATATTACAAACTTAACTTAAAATCGGGAGATTTATATGGTTACACAGTGGTGTCATATCTTGATCTGTGTTTCGTCAGCACCAACCAACACCATAAACATTTCCATATTTTGGACTGTCACATTGAAAATATGATTATATAATTTTGTATTATTGCTAGTGTTTTAACGTCACACCAACTGAGTTATGTTTTTTGATGATAATGGAAAGGACTTGATTTTGGAAGGAAGTATCTGTAGCTATAATTAAGGTACAGCTTTTGTCTGATGTGGAAATGGGAAACCACAGAAAAACATCTTCAGGGCTGCTGACAGTGGATTTCTAACCCACCATCTCCCAAATGCAAAGTTACAGCTGTATGGCCTAAACCACACAGCCAACCCTCTTAGTAGGATGCTACTGATGTGAATAAGTAATTATCATTATTATCATAGGCTAATTTAAGGATCTATAAGATGGGTATGCTTAGCTGCCATTTTGGTTCATACATGATCAATGGGCCATGTGATCAAACTCTAGTTTCTCCTACCAGCGCTCGCTTCGTCACATTGAACGTATTGCTTTAATCACCGCGTGCATGGACAGAACAGTGCTATATTTGTGTGGATATTTATTACATAATGGTGGGTTGTTCTGCACCTAATTGTAGTAATGTCTCTACTGCGGGATACAGATTGTTGGACAGAACAGTGCTATATTTGTGTGGATATTTATTACCGTACATAATGGTGGGTTGTTCTGCACCTAATTGTAGTAATGTCTCTACTGCGGGATACAGATTGTTGGACAGAATAGTGCTATATTTGTGTGGGTATTTATTACATAATGGTGGGTTGTTCTGCACCTAATTGTAGTAATGTCTCTACTGTGGGATACAGATTGTTGGACAGAATAGTGCTATATTTGTGTGGATATTTATTACATAATGTTGGGTTGTTCTGCGCCTAATTGTAGTAATGTCTCTACTGCGGGATGCAGGTTGTTTAGATTCCCTGCTGATCTGCATTTTGCCTCCTCTGCCTCTGGTACACCTTCTACTTCAACTGCTGACTTAAACCTGCATCCAGCTTCCACTGACATTACTACACCCCTTACTTCAGTCACATTGATCATTCTATACAGTATTCTATTCTGCCCCCAAAGTCCGGGAACAGGAGTTCAACATCCAAACACCACAGTTACAATATCTGTCAAAACTAACTTCATATGACAGACATAATTTGCTTAACATTGGTGGTAGTACAGCAAATCCATTATTGAAAACCAAGACCCGTGGTAGGTCTATATGCAAACAGGTTTTAAACTATGAGCTTTCTGACTCAAGCTCGGAAACATTCGTATTTTTTTTTAATTTGGGTGGTCTAAAGAAACCAAACTGTGAAGTTATGAAATTGATTTGTAACTGTGAGATCATCTATAAGGACTATAAGCAATATATAATGAAAAATGGTGCAAGTCTTGTAATGGAGAAAATTTTGAATGATAAATGTACCGGTACATGTTCTCCAACGTGCTGTAATATAAAAGAAAAAGGTTTTAGACACTTTTTCAAAATTCGATCCTATGCTGTTGTGGACTTTAACAAGAATGTACGGAAACGATATAAAATGTATGGGACTGTTTCGGAAAATAAGAGAAAAAATGTAAACAAGGAATGGAATGTTACTGTTTTGTAAATAATGTAATAAAAGGAGACAGTAAATTAGTAAAATACTACTTAAATATATTTTTAAAAATGAAATGTACTGCCAGAGCAAGTTAACCAATGTTGCAACCCTTTGAAGTTTAATAAGGTGAGTCGTGTTGAGAAATCATACTACTTCTTCTCAAAACACAGGAATCTCTGTAAACAAAAAAGTACTGTTGACTTTGCCAAAGTCAAAATTTTTTAATATTCTCCACAGCTCGTGGGTCTCTTCCTTTACAAGTCACTGGCAACTGATTATCAGTGCAATACTTCAGGTTGGGAGAGAAGATTCAGCTATAGAAGCAGTTACTCTATTCCTATTTTCTTCCCGAATGTAATTTATAATAAAATAACATTTGTTTCAGGAATATTCGGTTGAATAAATTAAATCCATCTGTTCATTACAACTGCATAAACTAATGAGATTCATAGCACTCACCAAAAAGTAAGTTTATTTTTCACACAAAATGTATTTTTTTAAATACTGGTAAATAAGAAAAGGGACTCATTTTATAAGAAAGAAATAAACTTAAAGAATCCCAGTTACTTGGGTGTGTTCATCTTCGTACATCACATTTCAGCGTTATTTTTGTTTGAAGAATATTTTTCTTATTATTTCGACAACATTGAAAATAGTGCTAAATCAATTTCACGCAAATATGAAATGCCGACTGAGATCATTTGATATCAAAATCTTCTATCACAATTTATATATCTTTGACACTGACCGATTACCACGTCAAATTCCTCGATTTAAGAATGGCAGTAGCCTATATCAATACCACGGTGTCCCTAATTTCGTTTGACGCTACCACGGCGCATAGCTTACAAACAGCCTATTCTACTTATCAAAATCCGATTTATTAGTAAGCTATTTTTTCTAATATTTCTCAACTGAGAGTACATGCCTGGTTTGTTTGTTTGTTTGTTAAAAGGCAAATTATCAACGACCTTGCTATTACAATCACCGTCTCGAGTAAAAATTACACAAGGGTGTACGAAATATACTACTATTTATGTTGAGTAACCGTTTGAGTAATATTGAGAATGAGTATTTTTACAGTATGTTAGTTTAGCATTATTTTCTAGCATGGAGAACAGTAAAAAAGAGGGATGTACAAGGCTGGGGCGGTCAACTGCTTACCAATGTAGTGCAGGAATGAACCAAAATGGCGGGCGAGCATACCTAGTCTTTAGAGAGCCCTAGGCTAATTGAATTCCAGGACCATGTGCTACTCCAAAAGTGGGGAATCTATGTCCTTCCAAGAAAACCAAACATGCCTTTACCATCCTAACTAGGCAGCTCACCCCCTGCAGAGGAATTTCTGAGGTGATTAAGAACTAGAAGCAGCTTTCAATGTTCCGCTATATGTATTACCACATTGGCTTATTTGGTAAAGAAAGTATATAAACTTTCTTTGAATATTTTTGTATTTAGTTTCTTGTACTGTTTGAGTTCACCATATTTTTAGGGAACTGTCCATTGTGTAGAGGCAGACGAACAATTAATTTTACATTGGAAGAAACTAGAGCAGATCTATTTCAGTAGTGTAAATTTACAATGATTTTCTTGTTGCAGGTTTTACGCGTTCAGCCTGAAAATATTTATGCATTCATAGCAGATTATTGCGATGCTTTATTGAAAGCACGTGAGGCCGCTTTAGGTAAGATAAATTTTGTATATTGGTTTCATCTTATTATCAACTGCAATTATGGTTCTTACTAAAGTAGATTCATATAGTGTACATAACAACCAGACTGAAATTGAATTGTAGCGTCAAGATAGGTTAAAGAAAAGAAAGAAAGAAGATAATGTAAAAGAGAACATGGTGTAAAGAATAAGCATAATAATCAAACGTATAACATAGTGTTGATACTAAAGGAAAACTGATAATGGTAATATTGTATAAAATCTTTATAATTCTAGAGGTTCATTTTAAATATGAAAGTAAATCAAGCATTATGCTGGTAAATCCTCAGGCTTAAAAAATCAAAATACAAAAACAACTTGCAAATCATATTTCCAAATGATTATGACAACTTTGTCCATGATATTAAATTTCCTTTTAACCATAATATTGCTGAACAGGACATGATACAAGGCATAAAAAGCTACAGCCAACTGTATAGTTGAAATCATATAAAAGCAGTTCCTAAAAAGCAAATACAGTAGAAGTCCGTTATAGCGAGAATTCATAATAGCGAATTATTTGCTCGCTATAACGGATTGTCGTTATATCCCATTTTTGTATTAAAGTCGGAAAACCCCCCAAGCACATTAACATCGGTATGAAACGGCAATCAGTTTGTTCAAAACTTGCGTTTCCGCAGATGATATCCACACTATGGCTTACTTGTTTGTTATTTTTCGTAATCCGATACTACTTGAAAGTATGTTTAATTTCATTCTGAAAAAAAATATAGTACCGTATTTCTCCAAATCCAAGATGAACCCACTTTTTCCTTCAAGAAATTTAAATCAGGCTCAAAAAGAACTTTGTAAAATCATATGAATGCCTTGTTGTACAGTAGGCCTACGCATTTTTAGACGCCGAGCATTGACTTTCGTCACGCCGTATCTTTTTTTTTTTGCGGGTGCACAATTATTCTTCATTTCCCGCGGGTTTAAGGACCATTAACTTCACATTGGCATCATAATACCGAAGTGAACCCGCTGAAAATTTTCCGGCAATACCTATTCCATGCGTCTCTACAATACAGTGATCCATCAGGAAATTATTCTTGCTGTCTATAAAACTGTTACCGGTACTCTTACGCAGCATCAGATATAACCAACTACAGCTACACGCACGTCTCGCTTGCCGGGTTCGGCCAAATTCAGCGGCTAGCGATATATAGGCGTAATCGCGGACGTTGAAAGTCAACGAACGAGTTTATATCGCCACGGTATGGCCATTTCATCCTTGCACTTTTCGTGCACACACCTCACAATTTCATCTTCGACTTCTTTAAAGCGTCCTTGTTGCGGACCACTGAATGCATTTTTTTGTACAATACGCATTTTTTTAGCTCTTTGTATTCACACTAACATCAAATATTGGCTTCAATTAGGCCTATGCCGTATTTTCTTGCGGCTGCACAATTATTCTACATTTCCGAGTGTTTAATAATCATTAACTTAATCTTCGCATCATAATATCGACTAGAACCCGTTGAAAATTTGCCGGCAGTACCTTTTTTACGTATCTTTACAATACGACTATCCATCACGAAAATATTCCTGCTGTCTATAAACATTAATTTTACTATGCGTCGAGTACAATAGAAGCGTTATAACTCTGCCACTGAGTAGCCATGGCTTTTCTAAGAATTCGAAGGGTCGCATGTTTTGATGCCATTCTGCAGATTTGAGAAACACTCAGGCACTGTACAACCGGTTGTCGCGGCTAGCGATGTAGGCTATAGTAAAGAGGCGGTCGTTTATTGTCAACGAGTTCTGTGCGCGTCCAGCATGGATACCGCGGTAGTTGTCAGTGGTATCAATTAACTTACTGTTAGACGCGAATGCAACAACCCTTGAGTTTTCGCATGAGATTCTGAGGAAGAAAGTCTTGTATTCGGAGAAATACGTTATCACTCCAGAGATTTCTGTAGCAAACACCTCAGCTTTCTTCTTCAAACAGCGTCACTTTACCTAACCGTATATGTATAATGAAAACATATCAAATCAAATCAAAATCTCTTTATTTGCAAATGAGGTGTCTACCTCGGTGGCAAATGGTACACTAAAATACATTATTGTCAAGCACTAAATATTAAATTAACAAGAGAACAAAATTTTTCCTATAATACAATATTATACAATTTACGCTAACAATGTTTTCTATTAAACACACAGCTCATCCTTAATAAATTTATATTGTTTACAAAATTCTAATTATAATATCTCCTGTACTACTTACAAATATAGTCAACTGATATACAGTATGTGGAATTGCTTCAAATGATACTATAAAACTGGTATAACATTAATATTTACATTGCATTTATTTATTTACTATTTTTTTTTTTTACCCGTTCTGGATCCTAAGTAGCATAACGACCTGCTGCGTCTTAACCAGAGCCCCTTTTGCCACCACTTTTCAGAGTTCCTGAAGGGCCTTCACAGCTACCGTAGCGGTCCCAGGGCCCTCGAAGTCCCCACTGTACTTCACCCCTACAGGCAGTCCCCTACTTGGGCTGTCCAAACTCCTTAGACCAGGGGATGGAATTAATTTATTCACACACATTTTTTTATATTTACAATAACCTGCACCGGTCGAATGCCCTCTAACACTTCATTTATTTTCTCTGTTGCTGTTTATTCTCTTCTTGAATATCTGTACAGATTTTGGAAAAGGATCAAACACTACCCCTGGTAAACTGTTCCACTCCTTCACACCCTTCCCAATGAATGAAAATTTACCCCAATCGCTTCTGCTAAAATTCCTTCTAATTTTATATTTGTGGTCAGTCCTGCCGATATAATTATTTTCCAACTGAAGCCTCTCACGGATATCTCCCCATGCTTCTTCTCCTGTATAGGCTCTATATAATCCTGTAAGTCTAGTTTTCTCCCTTCTCTTACTTAAAGTTTCCCACCCAAGTTCCTTTAACATTTCTGATACACTACTCTTTCTCCTGAAATCCCCTGTTACAAATCTTGCTGCTTTCCTCTGCACACTATCTATTTCTTTTATTAGGTATTCTTGGTGAGGATCCCAAACACTGTTTGCATATTCCAATAATGGACGAACCATACTCAGGTAACTTTTTTCTTTTAATTCTTTGTTGCATCCTTTAAGTAGCCTCATTATGACATGTAATGATCTGTATGCTTTCCCAACAATGTCATCAATATGACCCTTCCAGTGCAAATTACTTTCAAATCTCACACCTAAGTATTTGCACTTGCCATCTTTTGGGATAACTACCTCATCCAAAGTATATTCAAATTCAGTTTTAAAGCTCCTGTTTGTAAAAGTTGTAACAGTTGATTTGCCTGCATTAACCTTCATATTATTTTCTTCAACCCATTGTTGGATACTTTCAAGGTCCCTTTGTAATTCTGAACAATCCTCAATGTTGTTTATTTCTCTATAAACAATTATGTCATCTGCATACAATCTTATTTTTGATGTTATATTGTTCCCTAAATCATTTGCGTATATTAAGAAAAGTAACGGACCGATTATACTACCCTGTGCAATTCCCTTCCAAACTTTCTTTTCCTGCGATACATTATTTCCTACTTTGACTTTCTGAACCCTTGAATTTAGAAATGCTTTTATCCAACGTGTAACCCTTACGTCCAATCCTATTCCCTCCAATTTCTTTAATAATATTCCATGTTCCACTCTATCAAAGGCTTTGGAAAGATCTATGGCTATGCAATCTAACTGACCTCCTGAATCCAACTGATCTGATATGTCCTGCTGAAATCCCACCAGTTGAGCCTCACAAGAAAATTTCTTTCTAAATCCATACTGGCTCCTCATGAACCAATTTTTATCATCACATATCCCTCTGATATACTTCGATATTAAACTCTCCAGAATTTTACAAACTATACTGGTCAGGCTGATTGGTCTGTAGTTCTCTGGTTTCCTTTTATCACCCTTTCCTTTATAAATTGGTATTATTATAGATTCCTTCCATTCCTTTGGTATTACACTATTATTTATGACATAGTCAAAGAGAAATTTTAAATAAGGCACTATGTACCACCCCATTGTCTTTAATACCTCCCCAGTAATTTGATCACTTCCTGCAGCTTTTCCTTGCTGAAGCAGTTGGATTTCTCTGAAAATATCTTCGTTTGTGAATGAGAAGCTTCTTGTTTCCCTCTGTCTCTCTCCCTCTCTATCTTCTGTTTCGGTTTCCAACTCTTGACAATCATCTACTGAATCTCTAAATTCCCTACTAAATAGGTTTGCTTTCTCAGTATCTGTTAAATAGTGTTCACCCCCTTCTCCCACCATTGTAGGAATTTGGACTCCTTTTCCTTTTTGATTCCTGATATATGAATACAGCTTTTTCCATTTCCCTTTGTGGTCATTACCCTCTTGAAGTATGCCATTCATATAATTCTCTTTTGCTTCCTTTTTCACTCTATTCAGTTCCCTCATTAGCTGTTTTCTAGTTTCTCTACTCTCCCTACCCTCTTTGATTTTCCTGTTTACTATTCTACATTTTCTTTTTAATTTTCTTATTTCCCTTGTATAATAAACAGGGTCTGAGGTCATTTTACCCTTCTTAACAGGTACAAATCTCTTCTCTCCTTCCCAAATAATTCCTTTAAATTTAGCCCAAAGTGTATCCACGTTACTCCTTTCACTTATCCAACAACTGAATTGTGATTTAAGGTAAGTCCCAAATTCATCAACTTTAGTTTTCCTGTACAATTTCTTGTCTTGTGTAACCCTCTTATTAAGCCTTTTTGGTACGAGTCCTACATCCATTATTACAGCCTTATGGTCTCCTATTCCTTCAATTACCTCAGTTTTATCAACAATTTCCCATGGTTTAACCAAGAATACATCTAGTAAGTTATTGAGACGAGTCGGTTCTGGTACTACTTGTGTAAGTCCTCCCTCCCAAATTAACTTATTTGCCAGTTTCTGTTCATGGGCTTCACTTGCAGCTCCTTTCCATTCAACTTCAGGCAAATTTAGATCTCCCCCAATTATTACCATATCATTATTATTGTTTTTATGAGTATAATCTATTATTTTTTCAAAGATTTCCATGCCTCTTTCCTCTCTTCCAGGCCTGTATGTTCCTATAATTCCCACCTCCTTCATATTATCACAAACTAATTTTATCCCTAATATTTCATCCCTTTCATCGGTAAACCATTCATGTGAACAGTAAGTTTCCTTCACCAGAATAAACACCCCCCCCTCCCTTTTTATCTCCTCGGTCTCTACGATAGACTGTGTACCCTAAACGCATGTAGAGAAATAACCTCCTCGCGAGAAATTTACATGGAAATAGCCGTAACTAGACGCAAGAAGATATGAAATATCCTCTGAAATCAGTGATGTACTCTGCCATATCTTGAGGTGTATCATATTCTTACTTAATTTCCATAATAACATTAAAATTAAGATATCGTTTACTTCAGTCTTTACTTTTAACGAGTTAACAGCTGCTATCGGCCACGTTATTTACGCATTTATTACGAAAACGTGTTATCCTCTTTCATTTCGAATTTTCTTTAGAGAACAGCAGTCTATGGGTATTATTAATCAACTCCAACATCACCTTTGAATGTCAACGAGAGAGCTCGCAAATGCACAAAGTGAGAAAACTATACCGTACCGAAGATGATCGATCTCATTTTGTTGCAAACGTTTCAGTTTTCTTATTCAAACAGCATCACGTATCCTAACTTAACCGTACTAAACGTATGATGAAAACACACTTCAAGCGCCATTAGAGAAATGATAACTTTCTCGCTATAAATTTTCATAATAGCCTTTCCGTAATTTAACCGACGCGACAAAATATAAACTAACCTCTGAAATCAATTAAGCACTCTGCCATATCTCGAGGTGTATCCCATTCTTACTTAATTGCAGTATTTGGCCTCAAAAGTAAGCGGTCGTTTAGTCAGCCCTAATTATTGACGAGTTAACAACCGTTATCGGACACGTTATTTACGCCTTTATTACGAAAATATGTTCTCTTTCATTTCGAATTTTCTTTACGGAACAGCTGTCGATGAGTATTACTAATCTACTCCGACATCGCCTTCGAATGTCGACGAGAGAAATCGCTAGTGCACATAGTGAGGAAACGATACCGAAGGTAATCGATCGCATGCAATATCATCGCTGGGGTGCATAAATATCGGTAACGGAAAAAATCGTGCACGCTTTATCGCTCGTAATAACGGATGCGTCAGTGACAGGGTTCTCGCTGTAACCGAAGGACAAAACACAGTTTAATATAGGAATTTCGAAGGGGCAGAAAAAAGTCGTTGCTATAACGGAGTTCTCGTTATATGTCGTACTCGGTATAGCGGACTTCTATTGTATAGCAGGCTTGGGTAAGATCCATCATTGCTGCCAACTTAAGAAAAATCACCAGACATTATCAAAACAAACCATATCTCAATGCAAGCTGCAACTGTAGGGGCTCACTTGCTTGAGTAAGTTATTCATGAAACTTAATATGTAATCCTAAACCCACCAAGCTATTAAATACATCATTTTTACATGCACTTATTGTACTTACCTGATGCCCTAATCCTAACAGCACATAATATATTAGCCGATTGCATTCCAAAATATACCAGTAGTGATTTTCATGATATGTCAATGTGAACATTGGCAATAATTCAAGTCCTAGCAAATCATGAATGCTACCAACATGAGAGTTAAAAGATAACAGCAAAATATTGCACTGGCAACCAGGATCTCTTCACTGTAAGGATGGCAATGCAGAATACAACCCAACAGTCAGAAAATAACTACTCTGGTTGAAAATAATATCCAAACACCATAAAATAAGGAATGTAGAATACGGGGTAACATATTTAATTGATTAAAGGTACAAGACTAAAGGTTAATATCCGTGTGAGAAAAGCCATTACAAATGTGCCATGCTGGTCCATTAATAACCGGCAAAATCGCCTGACTGTTGAATGCAGGCATGCAAACGTGGATGCATTATGTCATACAGGTACTGGATGTCAGTTTGCGGGATGGAGTTCCATGCCTGTTGCCCTTGGTCAGTCGATACAGGGACAGTTAATGCTGGTTGTGGATGATGCTGGAGTTGTCATCCAATGATGTCCCATATGTGCACGATTGGGGACAGATCGGCGGATTGAGCAGGCCAAAGCAACATGTTGACACTCTGTAGAGCACTTTGAATTACAACAGCAGCATGGGGGTGTGCATTTTCCTGTTGGAAAACACCCCCGGGAATGCTGTTCATGAATGGCAGCACAACAGGTCAAATCACCAGATGGACGTACACATCTGCAGTCAGGGTGCGTGGGATAACCACGAGAGTGCTCCTGCTGTCATAGGAAATTGCTCCCCAAAGCAGAACTCCCGGTGTAGGTCCAGTGTGTCAACACCACAGACAGGTGGAATGCAGGCGCTCACCTGGCTTCCTTCTAACTAACACACGGCCATCACTGGCACCAAGGCAGAACCGGCTTTCATTGGAAAACACAACGAACCTCCACTCCATCCTCCAACGAGCTCTCGCTTGACACCACTGAAGTCGCAGACGGCGGTGGTTTGGGGTGAGTGGAATGCACGCCACAGGGCGTTCGGCTCGGAGCTGTCCTTCAAGTAAGCAATTTTGAACAGTTTGTTGCATCACTGTGGTGCCAACTACCACTCAAATTGCTGTTGCAGACACAGTCCATTGCACCACAGCCATACATCGAATACGGTGGTCCTCCCTCTCAGTGGTGCCACGGGGACGTCCGGAGCCTGGTCTTCTTGCGAGCATACCTTCTTGTGACCACTGCTGCTACCACCCATGCACAGTGAAGACATTTCTGCCAAGTTTTCTGCAATAGCGTGGAAGGAAAATCAACCTTCATGTAGCCCTATTATATGGCCTCGTTCAACTGCAGTGAGCTGTTGATACTGGTCTCTTCGTCATTGTAAAGGCATTCTTGCCCCACTCACAGTTACTCCATCCAATCTCGCAGGTAACTAATGCTCTCGTACAGTACAGCCTGTGTTTAAAGCAAACCTGATGTATAAAATCATGGGGCCACTACTAGCACCATGCTGATGCGATATGCGGGAAATTTCAATCAGTGTCATCTTTCAGATGTATAAACACGCCTACGAATGTTCGTTAATCTAGCACAACCCCTTCTTGGCATTTGGATATTTTTTCACCAGTGTATAAATCATAGCTTCACACTAATAGGAGAGAAATAGTAAGGTCCATTAGGGAATACTGTCAAATGATGCCAGCTATAAGAAAGTAAAATGTATAACGGCACTGATAAGTAAATGCATGAATAAAGAATAATAAAACATTTATAATGTTGTTAAAACAAACAACAAACCCCATGGCACTAGAGTCCTGATGGGCCTTGACCTACCAAGCAACCACTACTCAGCTCGAAGACCTGAAGATAACGAGGTGACATGCGGTCATCGCAACAAATTCTCTCAGCCATTATACTTGGCATCCCAGACCGAGGCCGCTATCTGACTGTCCGCTAGTCCCTCAATTTTTCTCACGTAGGCTGAATGGACCCCGAACCAGCCCTCAGGTCCAGGTAAAAATCTTTGATCTGGCCAGTAATCCTTGTAAGAGGCAGGCTCACTACCCTTAGACCACAGAGCCAGATTATAATGTAATTTACTTCACATTAAAATAGTTTTGGTTTGAATTTCAGTCATAAATACATATGACCAATAATAATGAGATTAAAGGTTACTTGTTGACAAGGAAGTGGAAACAACGATTCAGACAAGGCTCTCATCCCAGGTGGCAGACTTCTATGATGAGGGTTTGCAAAAAATTCTCATGATATGATAAATGTTTGAAGTAAAATGGAGAGCGGATAAAACATAAATTGCCTAAAAAGATACAGTAGTTATTGTTTTATTGCAAAATGGTCCTTACCGAAAAGATAGCCCGCGTATCATTATTTAGTAGTAGTAGTAGTAGTAGTAGTAGTAGTAGTAGTCCTAATTCGTGAATTATGGGCTATGGCCGAGTGGCCTACTTGATCCTCAAAGTCAGAATACCAGTTGCTGTGAAATAGGGGTGGGGCATCTTGGACACATTCTGAGTGGCGGCCCTCCCTGTGTTTAGATCATGTTAGGAAGGGACCAGATTTTCAGTGTTGTTGTTGTTGTTGTTGTTTGAGTCATCAGTCCATAGACTGGTTTGATGCAGCCATGCATGACACCCTATCCTGTACTAACCTATTCATTTCTACATAACTATTCCATCCTACATCTGCTCTAATCTGCTTGTCATATTCATACCTTGGTCTACCCCTACCGTTCTTACAGCCTACACTTCCTTCAAAAACCAACTGAACAAGTCCTGGGTGTCTTAAGATGTGTCCTATCATTCTATCTCTTCTTCTTGTCAAATTTAGCCAAATCCATCCCTTTTCACCAATTCAATTCAGTATCTCTTCATTCATAGTTCGATCTATCCATCTCACCTTCAGCATTCTTCTGTAACACCACATTTCAAAAGCTTCTATTCTCTTTCTTTCTGAGCTAGTTATCACCCATGTTTCACTTCCATACAATGCTATGCTCCAGATGAAAGTCTTCAGAAACATCTTTCTAATTCCTATATCAATGTTTGAAGTGAGCAAATTTCTTTTCTTAAGAAAGCTCTTCCTTGCTTGTGCTAGTCTGCATTTTATGTCCTCCTTACTTCTGCCATTGTTAGTTACTTTACTATCCAAGTAACAATATTCATCTACTTCCTTTAAGACTTCATTTCCTAATCTAATATTTCCTCTATCACCTGCCTTCGTTTCACTGCACTCCATTACTTTTGTTTTGGACTTACTTATTTTCAATTTGTACTCCTTACGCAAGGCTTCACCCATACCATTCAGCAGCTTTTCGAGATCTTCTGCAGTATCAGATAAAATAACAATATCATTGGCAAATCTCAAGGTCTTGACTTCCTCTCCTTGGATTGTGATTCCCTTTCCAAATTCCTCTTTGATTTCCTTTACTGCCTGTTCTATGCAAATATTGAAAAGGAGTGGGGGACAAACTGCAGCCTTGCCTCACTCCTTCCCGGATTGCTGCTTCTTTTTCAAAGCCATCAATTCTTATGACTGCGGACTGATTCTTTTTTTTTTTTTTTTTTTTTTTTTTTTTTTTTTTTTTTTTTGCTATTGGCTTTATGTCTCACCGACACAGATAGGTCTTATGGTGACGATGGGGAAGGAAAGGGCCAAGACTGGGAAGAAAGCGGCCGTGACCTTAATTAAGGTACAGCCCCAGCATTTGCCTGGTGTGAAAATGGGAAACCATGGAAAACCACTTTCAGGGCTGCCAACAGTGAGGTTCGAACCCACTATCTCCCGAATACTGGATACTGGCCGCACTTAAGCGACTGCGGCTATCGAGCTCAGTAGACTGATTTTTATACAGATTGTAGATAATTCTTCGTTCTCAGTATTTGATCCCAATCACCTTCAGAATCTTAAATAGCTTGGTCCAATCAACATTATCAAATGACTTTTCTCGATCTACGAATGCCATGTACGTGGGCTTGTCCTTCTTAATTCGATCCTCTAAGATCAGATGTAAAGTTAGGATTGCTTCACATGTTCCCACATTTCTTCTGAAGCCAAATTGATCTTCTCCCAGCTCAGCTTCAACTTCTCTTTCCATGCTTCTGCAAATAATACATGTTAAAATTTTGCAGGCATGAGATACTAAAGTAATGGTGCGGTAGTTTTCATACTTGTCAGCACCGGCTTTCTTGGGAATAGGTATAACAACATTCTGCCGAAAACCAGATGGCACTTCCCCTGTTTCATACATCTTATACACTAGACGGAATAACCTTGTCATGCTGGTTTCTCCTAAGTCAGTCAGTAATTCAGAGGGAATATCATCAATTCCAGGTGTCTGGTTCCTATTTAGGTCTCTCATAGCTCGGTCAACTCTGACCTCAAAATTGGGTCTCCCATTTCATCAGCGTTAACATCCTCTTCTTATTCCAGAACCAAATCATCTACATTTTTACCTTGATACAACTGTTGGATATGTTCTTGCCATCTTTCTGCTTTGTCTTCTTTTCTTAGAAGTGGCTTTCCACCTGAGCTCTTAATATTCATACACCTAGATTTCCTTTCTCCAAAGGTTTCCTTGATTTTCCTGTATGCAGCATCTACCTTTCCTAGGACCATACAACCTTTGACATTCTTGCACTTCTCCCTCAGCCTTTCTTCCTTAGCTACCTTGTATTTTCTACCCATTTCATTCTTTAATCGCCTGTATCCTTTTCTGCCATCTTCATTTTTAGCATTCTTGTATTTTCGTCGTTCATCAATCAGATCTAATATCTCCTGAGTTATCCACTGTTTCTTAGTTGATCTTTTCTTCCTTCCTAACATTTCTTCAGCAGCCCTACTGACTTCATTTTTCATTACTATCCACTCTTCCTCTATTTTGTTTCCTTCAGCCTTTTCATTTAGTCCTTGTGCAACATGTTCCTTGAAACAATCCCTCACACTCTTTTCTTTCAATTGTCTAGATCCCATCTTCTTGCATTTCTTCCTTTCTTCAATTTCTTCAACTTCAGATGGCAATTCGCGACCAACAAGTTGTGGTCAGAATCCATGTCTACTCCTGGGAAAGTTCTGCAATTGAACACCTGATATCTGAATCTCTACCTAATCATAATGAAGTCTATTTGATACCTTCCAGTATCTCCAGGTTTCGTCCACGTATACAGCTGTTGTTTGTGGTGTTTGAACCAAGTATTGGCAAGGACTAAATTATGATCAGTGCAGAATTCAACCAGCCGACTGCCTCTTTCGTTCCTTTGTCCCAACCCAAAGTCCTCTACTGTATTACCTTCTCTTCCTTGCCCTACCACGGCATTCTAGTCTTCCATCACAATTAGATTCTCGTCATCTTTTACATATTGTATTAAATCTTGTATCTCTTCATACATTCTTTCAATTTTCTCATCATCCACTGAACTAGTAGGCATATAGACCTGCACTGTTGTGGTGGGCATTGGTTTGGTGTCTGTCTTGATGACAATAATTATTTCGCTATGCTGATGACATGCCTGCCCTTCAGTGCATGATAAACTCCTTAGTTCAGCACAGTGAAGAGTTTGGATTATATGTTAACCCCTCAAAGACGAAACTGATGGTGTTCTCTAAGAAGACAATTCGGACAAATCTCACAATAAAAGATAAAATAGTAGAGCAAGTGTCTTCTCTCAAATATCTGGGTACCATTTTGGATGACCAATGTAACTCCAAACGGGAGATAATATCTAGACTTGAGCAGGCCAGGAAACAATTCATTACCATGAAGAAATTATTTGTGAGGTCAGATCTCAGTCTCCAACTACGAATTTGTATGATCCACTGCTATATATTTTCTGTTCTCCTATATGGATGTGAAAGCCGGACTCTGGATCCAATCATAGAAAAACGTATTGATGCCTTCGAAATGTTCCTGTATCGCCGTCTCTTGCGGATATCCTGGGTAATGAAAATCTCAAATGCCGAGGTCCTTCGTCGGATGAAAAAGCAAAAAGAACTACTGCTCACCATAAAACAGAGGAAAACGCAATATCTAGGACATATCATGAGAGGTGAGAGGTATCAGTTATTAGAGCTTATTATCGAAGGGAAGATACAGGGGAAGAGATTTGTTGGGAGAAGAAGAAATTCATGGCTGAAAGACCTTCGAAGATGGCACTGCTGTACTTCAGAAATGGCATTCCATTCTGCGCTGTCAAGATCAGAGCTAGTTACGTGGTTAATGGTTATGAATTTCATGTTTTTGGTCCATATTGAACTGAGAATATAAGTAATAATAATAACAACATAAACGTTTCCACCTTTTCAATACTAAAATATATTCACAAAATTATAAATTACACGGTACTAGTTTCGACCCATCTAGGGGTCATCATCAGCCGTATTGGATCGCCAACCTCCGCTCGGAGACGGCGTCTTAAGAAGAAGAAGCTGGTTGTAGTAGCTTACATGCTGCCGTATTTTCTTATTCATTATTAAACCAAATCCTGCATTTTCCCTATTTGATTTTGTGTTGATAATTTGGTAGTTGCCTGACCAAAAATCCTGTTCTTCCTGCCAACGTACATCACTTATACCAACTACAACTAACTTTAGTCTATCCGTCTCCCTTTTCAGATTCTCTAACCTACCACAATGATTCAAACTTCTAACATTCCATGCTCCAACTCGCAGAATGTCAGTATCCATCTTCCTGATGATCGCCTCCTCTCGTGTAGTCCCCACCTGGAGATCCAAATGGGGGACTAGTTTACCTCCGGAATATTTTACCCGGGAGGAAGCCATCATCTGTACATTATTCATACAGAGAGAGCTGCATGTCCTCGGGAGTTAGTTACGGCTGTAGTTTCCCATTACTTTCAGCTGTGTAGCAGTATCAACACAACTAAGCCATGTTGAGTATTATTACAAGGCCATATCAGTCAATCATCTAGACTTCTGCCTTGGAACTTCCAAAAGGCTGCTACCCCCCTTTTGATGAACCATTCATTAGTCTGGTCTCTCAACAGATACCCATCCGATATGAATGCACCCGCGAGTTGGCTATTTCCTTCATTGGGACACGCAAGTCTCTCCACCGTGGCAAGGTCACATGGTTTGCAGGGGAGGAGATTTTAAGATTTTCAGTATGTGTCAAATAATTGAAAAATGCTATGAGAAGAAATGTTAATGTTTCATAGACCTAGAAAAGGTATGTGATAGAGTACCAAGGGCAAAGATGTTAGTTGGACTGGTGGATTATTGTATTAGGAGGAAGTATTAAGAGCAATCCAAGGCATTTATGTAGACAATTTAGCTGCAGTGAGAATTGATGGTAGAATGAGTTTTTGGTTCAAAACAGTTACAGCGGCTAAACAATCTTTCACCTTTGTTGTTCATAGTATTTGTGAATCATTGATTGAAAGGTATATTATGGCTGGGAGGGACTCAGTTGGGTGAAAATGTTTGTCCTATGTCAAAGACATGGTGTTAATGGCAGACTGTGCTGGAAACCTGCAGTCTAGTATCTTGAAGCTTGAAAAGTGGTATGGCAAGTGAGATATGAAAATGAAAGACTAAAGTGATGCTAGTAGGAAATAAATCTAAGAGGATGGAATACCTGGTAGGGAATAAGAAACTGAAACATGCAGTTCGTATCAAGTAATTAGGATGTGTATCCTCCCAGGATAGTAGTATTAAAAAAAAAAAAAAAAAGCAAAGTCATCCCCGTACATGCCATGTAGGCCCTTGGAGGGGTGGAAGGTAAAGGCTTCCACTATTCATAACCTCGGCACTTGATGGGGTAGAGAGGTTAGCTCTACGCCCGGCTGCCCTTGTCCCCAGGAATTAACCTGGTACTCATTTTTGGTGTAGGCTGAGTGAACCTCAGGTGCACACCTCCGGAAGTGGAAATCTCGTTTTTTAAATGTTGCGACTTCCTGACGGGGATTCGAACGCACGTCCTTCTGGGCGAACTGAGTACGCCTTTACCGCCTCGGCCATGCAGCCCCTATAGTAGTATACTAAGTGAAATTGAATCAAGGTGTAGAAAAGTAAATGCAGTGAGCTCACAGCTGTCTTTAATGGTCCAGTATTCTGTAAGAAAGAAGTCAGTTACTGGGCAAAACTGTCTTTATGTTCTGTTTTCAGACCAAATTTGCTGTATGCTAATGAAAGTAGGTTGAACTCAAGATATCTTACTCATAAATTAGAATTAACAGACATGAAACTCGTTGGCTGAACGGTCAGCATACTGGCCTTCGGTTCAGAGGGTCCCGGGTTCGATTCCTGGTTGGGTCGGGGATTTTAACCTTAATTGGTTAATTCCAATGGCACGGGGGCTGGGTGTATGTGTTGTCTTCATCATCATTTCATCCTCATCACGATGCACAGGTCGCCTACGGGGGTCAAATAGAAAGACCTGCACCTGGCGAGCCGAACCCATCCTGGGATATCCTGGCACTAAAAGCCACACGACGTTTCATTTCAACAGACATGAAATTACTGAGAGGGATTGCTGATACAAACAGGTGGGGGCAATAGAAGAAGGATACTCAAGATGAGGAAATAAAGGCTGAGTTAGGAATGAAATCAATGCGTGAAGCTCTGTGCATAAACAGGCTTTGATTATGCCTGTCATATGAGGTGAATGGAGGAGGACAACTTACGTAGGAGAATAATGAACTCGGCCATGGAGAGTAAGAGAAGTAGAGGGAGACCAAAGCAATGAAGGTTAGAATCAGCTTTATTTATTTTTATTTATTTATTTATTTATTTATTGTCTTGTTTTATATGGCGGGACTCAGGCTATGAAGCCTGCTATTCTATCTGACCATACATATACTTACATGAAGAGTTAAATATACACTAAATTATCTACAGTTTAATATCTTAAGGTATCAATTAAATATTTTAATTAATCTAATACTTAGCTATGAACTAATCCTACTATGTTATAAGAAATTATTATTATTTATTAACCAGGTTTGACAGAGTTTCTTAAAGCGGAGGTGGTTTGACACGCTCCTAATTTCAGCAGGTAGGGAATTCCAAATTCGGCTGGCGGCGACTATAAATGATCTACTGTAGCCAGTTGAGCAGTGAATGGGAATGCTTAGTACTGCGGTGGATGATGATCTGGTAGGAATACTAGAAGGTGATGCTAGGTAATGGAATTGTGTGGCAAGGTATTCAGGTGTGTTAAGGTTCAGTATACGATGTAACAGGGAAAGAGTGTGTAAATTTTGTCGCTCTCTTAAGCGTAGCCATGAAAGCCTATCAAAAGCGGGAGAAATATGGCTAAACCTTGGTATATCTGAAATAAATCAAACGCATGTGTTATGTGCCTTTTGGAGCTTGACGGAAAGTGAGGCGTTCAGGTTACTGTATACTATGTCACAGTAGTCGAATATTGGCATTACCATGCTTTAGATAAGCAGTTTTCTTACATTTTGGGGGAGTAAATCTCTGAGTTTTTTAAGGGAATGTAAGGAATAAAACACTCGCTGACATATACCTGTTACATGATCGTTCCAACTAAGGTTTTTATCCATTCTCATCCCTAAGTTTTTAACTGTGTAACTGAGTGCCTCTTAATGTTAATGAGTGGGTATGGATATCTGTAAGTCGTGCATGGGTTTTTTGGGTAGCTAAAAGAATACACTGAAATTTTTGGACATTGATTTTTAGTGCATGGTCATCGGTCTACCTACATATTCTTCCTAGGTCGTCGTTCATATTATTTATTGCAGTCGGTAAGTCACAAGGATGTGCATGTGTATATATCTGTATGTCGTCTGTGTACACATGATATTGACAATGTTTAATTACTTGTGTTAGTCCTGAAATGAAGATTGAAAATAGGAGTGGCGCTAGCACTGACCCCTGTTGTATTCCAGTCTCTACAGATTGCCGTGAAGACAAATTTTCACCTGTAGATACACACTGCCGGCGATCAGAGAGATAGGAATACATCCAGGATAGTGTGCTTTGTGAGAAATTAAGAGCACGTCATTTTGCTATTAGTATGTCCGTGTCAACACAGTCGAAGGCCTTACTAAGGTCTAGAATCTTGAGTTAAAACAGTAACTTCTCCATTATCCATAGCTACTCCTATGTCGTTTGTAACTTTAAGCAGAGCAGTAGTTGTGCTATGATTGCTTCTAAAACCAGACTGGTATTTGTCAAGAAGTATATTGTTATTTAAATATGCGGTTATTTGTCTGTGAACTATTTTCTCCAAAATTTTGGACAGAAATGGTAAAATGCAAATGGATCAAAAGTCTTTGGGTTCCACGGGATTGTTGGTCTTGGGGAGTGGGTGAACAATTGCATATTTCCAAAGGGAAGGGAATATGCCGGTTATCAGTGAGGTATTTATGATGTGGGTTAGAGTTGGTAGGATTACGTCTAGAGTTTTTAACAGTACTGTGGAACAATCTTGTCACATCCTGTCGCAGTTGTCTTTATTGATCGTGCAATTTGTCTCACTTCTGCAGGAGTTACGAGGGAAAAATATAACTCTTCTCCTCCATTGTTAGTATTGCCATTGTGTAGAATTTTGTTAATCATCTGTTCTTTTGTTGTCTCGTCAATGTTAACAGGTCTTGTAGTAAAGTATTGGTTTAAATCATCCAGTGATATTTTAATATCAGCAGTATGTATTTTATTTCCGCTTATGCCCATTTTTTTAACGGTTTTCCAGATTGTTGTCGTGTTTCGGGTTAGCAAAATGTTCTGTGAGTGTCTTATTTTAGCATTCCTTACGGCCTGTGTGGTCCTGTTACGAAGGGTCTTGTACAGGTCAAAATCATTTGGTACCGTATTTGGCTAGTTTTAAATTTTCTGAAAGCTTTGTCTCTCTCTGTCATTCAGCTTTCAATGATTTAAAGCTGTATGGAATTAAATGAGGCCACAGAGCTAGTTACAAATAGAGGATTGTGGAGATGCTTAGTTAATTCACAAAGGCTTGCAGACTGAATGCTGAAAGGCTTAATAGTCTATAACGAAAATGTATTTTTTCTTTCTTTGCAAGTTGCTTTACGTCGCACCGACATAGATAGATCTTATGGCGACGATGGGATAGGAAAGGGCTAGGGTGGGAAGGAAGCAGCCATGGCCTTAATTAAGGTACAACCCCAGCATTTTCCTGGTGTGAAAATGGGAATCCATGGTAAAACCATCTTCAGGTCTGTCAATAGTGCGATTTGAATCCACTATCTCCCGAATGCGAGCTCACAGCTGCGAACCCCTAAGCGCATGGCCAGCTCGCTTGGTATTATTATTATCATCGTCCCACTCATTGGCTGAATGGTCAGTATTGAGTCCTTTGATTTAGAGGATCCTGGGTTTGATTCCCGGGCAGGTCGGGGATTTGAATCACCTTTGATTAATTATTATGGCTCGGGGACTAGGTGTTTGTCTTAGTCCCAACACTCCCCTCTTCATATTCAGACAACATACCACACTACCAACCACCACAGAAGCACACAATAATGATCACATCCCTCCACATAGGGTTGGCGTCGGGAAGGGGATCCGGCCATAAAACAGGGCCAAATCCTCATGTGCAATGCAGTTCGCACCTGAGACCCTGCATGTGTGGAACAAATGGAAGAATATTATTCTGATTTTTTTTTTAATTTTACGTCGTTATGTCCTACTCACGAGCATGGTTGAACTTACTTAGCTGATGTGTTGGTCTTCTTTTCCTCCCAAAATCTCTTCATCCTCTCGCTGAGCTTCTTCCTTCATTCTTCTGTCCAAGTTATGGTAGCTCTGGTGTTGGGTTTGTCTTCAAAGTGGTGATTGTCGATTTTGGTTGTGAATTTACATCTGTCCTGTACAATGTCTTCTGAGATGTTGATTTCCTGGAGATCTGTTTCAATTTCACAAAGCCAGCTGTTCTTGATTTTAGACGAAAGGGCCAGGTTGAGAATCATCATCATCATCGTCGTCGTCGTCATCATCATCATCATCATCATCATTATTATTATTATTATTATTATTATTATTATTATTATTATTATTATTATTATTATTATTATTAAATCAACTTGGACAGATTTTAAAATAAAATATTTATAGGGTAGATTTTATCATTATCTTACAAAAATGCTGCTAAATAGTCTCTTCAAATGAAGAGTATGTGGCACTAAATTAATAGACTCATCCATACTCCCAAAACAATAAAAACATTGAGTTAACCAACTTGGTAAACTAATTTATGGCACTGAAATGCAATCTCCACAGCACAAGTGTAGTCTAAAATGCTTACAAGCTCTATTGTACAACTGAGTCAAGCAAGAAAAAAGGCTAAGAAAACAACAGATAGGGAAAATGCCACCTGGGCGACTGCCCTAAATGCAGATCAGTACTGACTGACTGAATGCTAGCCTACCCTCCTTTAAAAAAAAAAGAAAAAAGTCACTTTTGCAAGATAAATAAACCTGCCTTCCCTCAACAAACTGGTCAAAATGTAATGGAAAAAAGCTTGTCACATTGTTTGAGACTGTGACCATTCCAGTCTCAACTCAACTTTACTGCTCTATTATCCAACTTCAAGGTTGGCTAAGCATAAGGCACCAAGAGATAAGGTATGTATTGTACGCACACTTTTTTAGTGATAGATTTTGGTAGTGGGTTGAGGAGTAAGGAGGGAGCACTGCTGGTTCCGGTAATGCTGCCAACTGAATGGAAATGAAATCTGAATTGAATTGATAATATGATCAATCGATGCATAAAGGAAAAATATCCACTGATGACAGTACAGGATAGGTCCAAATACAAAAAGCTCGTGGAAGGTCACAGATGGACAGACACCAGGATCCAGATTCAGATCACGGAAGCCGAGAGAAAGAGGAGGAGTGAGAGAATGAAGAGGTGTTGGGAAGAAAGAAGACGTACCGAACAAGTCACTCGTGATCCTCAGGGGTCGTAACGAACCTAATAATAATAATAATGATCAATCGATATGAATTTTCTAAACCTTTATTACCTTACGCCAACAGCTGTGTCACACAGACAATATATAATACTTTATAACATTTCTCGATACGAAACTTGTTCCTAGCATGAATTCTATAGTTTGGCTTTGCTGTGTAAAGAACAACAGTACGAGTACGTAAAGTGTACGCCAGATATCGCACAGCGATCATAAACGATCCTTAGTTTGTGTTCAAAAGGTTGCCAATACGAATCTCAAAGATAACTGAAGTCGACCGATTCAGCACTAGGGTGTAAATCTATCACTAAAAAGTGTGCAGATAATAGTAGTAACTGTAGTAGTAGTAGTAGTAGTAGTACCATAAGATGGGGTGAATAGGATCAGTTCTGAAGTTTGAAACTTTATAACTTTAGAACTGCTTGACCTTTTTCCATTCTCTTTGCACTGAAACATGAGTCTTTAGTTGTGAATGAAGACTACTAGAAGTTTATATCCAGTTTTGAAAAGTATTGGAGACAGATGAAGTATTCATGCCTTATTTAGTTTTCATGTCTGACCCTTTTAATATGCCCTGTAGGGTGAACAGGATTTCTTGCTGAAGTTTCTTGAAACAATATTGTTAAACCCCACTCATCATCATCATAATAATCATCATCATCATCATCATTTCCCTTTATCCAGCTGTAGCCGGGTAGGGGCAACTATGGTTCCTCTCCACTTTCTTCGGTCTTTCCACCACTCCTCCTCCAACACTGTGTCCCAGTCCAGGTTTCTTTCTATAATGCTGCGTTGTATGGTATCCTTCCATCTCAATCGTGGTCGTCCACGGCCTCTCCTTCCTTGGATTTGCATTTCCATCACCTTTTTTGGCATTCTTTCGTCGCTCATTCGCTTTATGTGCCCAAACCATCTTAGTCGGCTCTTCTCTATTCTACCATTCATTTTTTCCACTCCAATTTCTTCCCGGATTTTCTCATTCCTTATTTTGTCTCTTCTACTCTTCTGTATCATACTCCTCAAGAATTTAATTTCAGCTGCCTGTATTCGACTCTCATCCTTCTTTGTCATTGTCCAAGTTTCTGCTCCGTAAGTTGTTATGGGTACGTAATACATCTTGTACATAGTATCCTTTGCTTCCATTGGCACATCTTTGTCCCATAACATATTTCTTACACTATGATAGAAACAACTTCCAGCTTGAATCATTTTACTAATCTCAGCATCCATTCTCCATTAATTCACTCCCCAGGTATTTAAATGTTTCCACTACTTCCAGGGGCTTGTCTGCAAGTTTAATCTGACCTTTCCCTTCTTTCTCCCTTCTAGTCATAACAAGAGTTTTACTCTTTTCTACACTTATTTTCAATCCACATTCTTCAATCTTCCCATTCACCACATTCAACTGTTCTTGAACCTTCCTGTCGTCTTCTCCCCAAATCACAATATCATCTGCAAATAACATCATGTTCATTTCTCTTCCTCCATATGCTGCTTTTGCTGTTCTCATGATGTCATCCATTAGTATTGTAAACAGGATTGGTGATAGAACACTTCCCTGTCTCAGCCCACTAGTCATTTTGAACCAACTTGTCCTGCCAACTTGTGTTTGCACGCAACTACAACATTCCTTATACAATGCCATGATCATTTTTATTAATCCCTGTCCAATTCCTTTTTGCACCAGACTGTCCCAAACTTTTATCCTAGGGACACTGTCATATGCCTTTTCAATATCAATGAATGTCATCACCATATCATTCCTGTACTCCCAATGCTTTTCCATTAGTTGTCTCATAATGAAAATGGGTTCTATTGTTGACCTTCCACTTCTGAAACCAAACTGATTTTCCTGTATCTGCTTCTCAACCCTCAACCTTATTCTACTTTCCAGTATCCTTTCCATTATCTTAGCAACATGGGATATTAGAGTAATTCCCCTGTAGTTCTTCAAAACTTTCTTATCACCTTTCTTGAAAATTGGGATGTTTATTCCTTTTTGCCAATCCTCAGGGACCTCCTTATTCTCCCAGACATTCCTGAGAACCCGATATGTCCACTGCAGGCCTACAGCTCCAGCTGCCTTTATCATCTCCACTGAAATTTCATCTATTCGAGCAGTTTTTCCATTCTTCATCTTTCTTACTGCCATTTCAATTTCATTCATTGTAATTTCTTTATCCATTCCTTCGTCAACTAATTGCCTTTCCTGGTGGTCCATTGAATGACTCATCCGTTCTTATGTTCAGCAGCTTCTGAAAATACTCTCTCCATCTATTTCTTATTTCTTCTGGCTTTGTTAAAATTATGCCACCTTCATCCTTCACAAATCTGGTGTTTACTTGATCTCTCTTTTTGTTTCTTAAGATACTATACAGTAATTTCTTGCTGCCCTGCGTATCATCTCTCAATGTCTGTGTGAATAAGGCCCAGCTTTTCCTCTTTTATTCCTCCACTACTTTCTTGGCCAAATTTTTTGCCTCCACATATTTTCTTCTACTTTCTTCAGTCTTAGATGTTTTCCATGCTTTCCATGCCATTTTCTTTTCTTTCACTTTAATCTTTACCCTATCATTCCACCAGTGTGTTTCTTTGTCTTTCACATTTCCTGATGTTCTACCACACACCTTTTCTGCACATCCAACCAGTGCTTCCTTAAATCTTTTCCATTCCTCTTCAACATTCCCCACCTCTGTCCTGGGTACCAAGGGTATTATTTCCCTTTGAAATTCTTCTTGTATGCTTTTCTCCTTCAACTTCCATACTTTAATTCTTTTCTCTCTTCTTAATTGGGGTTTTTCAATCTTTCCAACTTTCAATTTTCCTATCACAACTCTATGATCTCCACTAAAGGCTTCTTCAAGCATGGCTGTTACATCTACAAGGTTCTTCCGGTGTTCTTTCTCTATGATTATATAATCAATTATGGTCTTTGTTCGTCTGTCTCCCCAGCCTTACCTTGTAATCTTCTTACTTAACAATTTTGAGAACAGCCTTGGGAATATATCCTTTGGAATTAATGTCTCTTTCATTCCAGACCCTTGCTTCCATTTCAAAAGGACATCCCTCCAAGCCATTTTGAGTGACTTAAAAAAAAAAAAAAAAGGCCACATGAAGCAGTCGAGTGAGTTGTGTTAAATTGCTTAGAAGAAACACAAAGTGAATATCATACTCTTGGCATAGTCTGATGGATTCTGGTAATAAAGACAGATTGTCCCCCTAGAGTATTTTTTCCCCTGTCTTATCCTTGAAATATGGAACAGCAACACATCTCATCCAATCCTCAATATTCTTACACCAAACCGACGACTGGGAGTACAATTGAATCTTGTTCCCTTAGGAGCCCCTTCTGTACATGTTGTGTACAAATGTTTCGACTTGTAAACAATGTAACATGGAAATGGAGGACTTAGTGTAATTTAAAATCCTCTCAGGATGCTTATATCTGTGTTTCACAATGACTTTACTCCGACCAAGGTTGTTTGTTAGATAGTCTCGTCAAAGTTACTATATGGGTAGCAGGAACATCTGTAATGTTCTCTCCTAAATTATCAAAGTATTGGTTTACTGTCTCTGGAGAAACACCCACTCTAGCATGTTTGATATTTTGAATGAATCGTTCTGAAATCTTATTCTTGTGTCGCTCCTTAAAACCAATTGCAAAGTCTCCCCTGGGAAGGTTATATCAAAACTGTTTAATCACTTTATTTCTACCTCTATTGTTTAAATAGCTCTTTACAATTAAATGCAGACCATACAAATCAAGGGGATATCCCCACTCAGCACACACTACAAGTCTTCTTCCTCTTCACTCAAAGTTGTCTGCCCTCCAATCTTTTTCACTTTTTTTTTTTTTTTTATGACTGTCTGTGTAAAACAATATATGGGATGCCATGTTGTATTGCAGCTTTTCTAATATTCACATTTCCACATCGTACATCATTCTTTGCATGCTCAATTTCTTTGAAATTTGGGTTTTTATGCACCTTCTTCCAAGGATCAGGTTTATATATCCTTGGCATAGCTGATCCTATTCATACCGAAGTCTGAAAAACAACCATGAAATAGAAAAACAATTGCAACAAGACAACTAAATATACAATATTAAATAGAAGGAAGGATCCACCTTTCAATACTCTGTTGTTAAGTTGAACCAAATAGAAGTTACAACCTGTTCATTTGGGATCGGTTTCAACACATTTAAAGTGTCATCATCAGTCAATTAGCAAAGCAGTGCAAAAATTAAGCCATAAAGATCTAAAGACAACTATCACAATGATCACAGGCAAAAAATTAACACTATTAACTTTAAAAAGACAACTAAAAACAATAAAGTAATTATATAGCATAAAATCTACAATCAATAATCCCTAATAAATACCCATTACAAAACAAATTCAAGACATTATCAACAAATATTGTCAGACTTCAATTTCAACAAATTCTTCATCAGTTGTTGACAGAATGGCGGGATGAAATACTTTCAACTTATGAATATTGAAATGTATCTCAAATGTTTATATGTATATGGCCAGACATTGCCAATTACTTTCAACTCTCTTCTGTGCACAGTGATAGTTAAAACAGCAAAAAACTGAAAGCTGGAAGTTTTGATCTTCACTGATCCTATTCACCCTATTTTACGGTAGTATTGGGTCTTTTATAAGTGTGTGTAGACTCATTCAGTCACGTGAACGCAGGGTGTGTAACCAGATGTGTTTAACATGGACATGACACGGAGTGCCAAGGATATAGCCTGCCCTTTAGTAATTGGCTATCTTGGTCAGGATCAAATCTGCAATCTTTTATTCATGAGTTGAATGCTGTACTTCTGATCATAAGGTAGCTCCATAAACGTACTTTCTAACAGACCTTCTACAGCAATTACAATATATTTTTGAGATTTCAAATCACAAAGTTCTGCAATTCTTATGATGTAGAAATAAATAAAAGACTCATCAGCAGAAATTTATGTAACCTAAAAGTATGATGTTGAGAGTGAAGGTTAAAAGTAACTAATTTATGTTGCATCCATTACTAGAAGAAGTGAAATTAGTGAAATATGCTTTGTAACAATTAGGTCTAATCATCAAATTTTTCCATTAGAAAAACATGTAGTATTTGAGTTTTAAATGTTTGCTGGTTTTATAAAATTGTATGATTAAAGCAGTAATTTTAAGCTTCATTGACCTCATGTACATCTTTGTCAGTTTTGGTGGCAGTAAACTTGTATTTCACTGAAGTTTAATAATTTTTACCAGCATTGATAGCTTTTAATAATACTGTACGCTGGCAGGGGAAAAAAATCCAAACACCAAGAAGGGGTTGTGTTAGATTAACGAATGTTGGTAGGCTTGTTTATATACCTGAAAGATGATTATTCAAATTTCTCACAAATCGCATCAGCATGGTGCTTTAAAAACAGGCTGTACTGTACGAGAGCATTAGTTACCCGTGAGATTGGACGGAGTGAGTGTGAGTGGGTCAAGAATGCCTTTATGACGATGAAGAGGGCAGTATCAACAGCTCACTGCTGTTGAACGAGGCCGTATAATAGGGCTACGTGGAGGTCGATTTTCGTTCTGTGCTATTGCAGAACGACTGAGCAGGAATGTCTTCACTGTGCACATGTGGTGGCAACAGTGGTCAAGAGAAGGTACACTCGCAAGAAGACCGGGCACCGGATGTCCCCGTGGCACGACCAAGAGGTAGGACTGCCATATTCGGTGTATGGCTGTGGCACAGCGGACTGTGCTTGCAGCAGCAATTCAAGCAGCAGTTGGCACCACAGTGAGACAACGAACTGTTGGAAATTGGTTACTTGAAGGACAGCTCCAAGCCAGGCGCTCAGCAACAAGTATTCCACTTACCCTAAACCACCGCCGTCTATGACTTCAGTGGTGTCAAGCGAGAGCTCATTGAAGGATGTAGTGGAGATCCATTGTGTTTTCCAGTGAAAGCCAGTTTTGCCTTGGAGCCTGTGATGGCCATGTGTTGGTTAGAAAGAGGCCAGGTGAGCACCTGCATTCCTCCTCTCTGTGGCATCGACACACTGGACCTAAACCGGGAGTTCTGGTCTGGGGAGCAATTTCCTATGACAGCAGGGACTCTCTCGAGGCTATCCCATGCACCCTGATTGCAGATGTGTATGTCTGTCTGGTGATTCAACCTGTTGTGCTGCCATTCATGAACAGCATTTCCGGGGGTGTTTTCCAACAGGATAATGCACGCCCTCATGCCACAGTTTTAACCCAACGGGCTCTACAGAGTATCGACATGTTGCCTTGGCCTGCTCAATCCCCTGATCTGTCCCCAGTCGAGCACATATGGGACATCATTGGATGAAAACTCCAGCGTCATCCACAATCGGCATTATCCGTCCCTTTATTGACCAACCAAGTGCAACAGGCATGGAACTCCATCCCACAAGTTGACATCTGGCACCTGTATGACACAATGCATGCACGTTTGCATGTCTGCATTCAACAGTCAGGTGATTACACTGATTATTAATGGACTAGCATGACACATTTGCGATGGCTTTTCTCATGCGGATATTAACCTGTAGTCTTGTAACTTTAACCAATTAAATACATTACCTCGACAAATATATTGCCAAAATCTCCGTATTCTACATTCCTTATTTCATGGTGTTTGGATATTTTTTTCCACCAGTATATTATTAATCTTAATCCATTTTTTGTGTGGGAGATGCAAGTGTATGTATGTCCTGAAATTCCTACATAATATGATATAAAGATTTTTAACAGTTTTAAAACTGAGATCAAACATATTGCAAACTGGAGTGTGTATCATAGAGATAGGATAGGAATGGTAGGCGGGGGAGTATTCATTCTGGTGAAAGAAGAATTTGTAAGCTACAAAAAAGTTAAGGATGAAAAACGTGAAATTCTGGGTGTAAGGCTCATCTCTAAAGATAATAGGCAACTTGATATCTTTTGAGTGTACAGACTGGGAAAGGGTAGCTATGTTGGAAATGATATGGAAAGGAATGTGATAGTAGCAGGTGATCTCAATTTACCAAATGTCAATTGGGAAGGTAATGCGAACAACAGGAAGCATGACCAACATGTGGCAAATAAGTTACTATGGGAAGGGGAGCTGATTCAGAAAGTGATGGAACCAACTAGAGGGAAGAATATTTTGGATGTGGTGCTGATAAAACCAGATGAGCTCTATAGAGAAACCGAAGTAATAGATGGTATTAGTGATCACGAAGCTGTTTTTGTCGTAGTTAAAAACAAATGTGAAAGAAAGGAAGGTATTAAAATTAGTACTATTAGGCAGTACCATATGGCTGACAAAACAGGCATGAGGGAGTTTTTAAAAAAGTAACTATGATCTCTGGAAAATGGTAAAAAATGTAAACAGACTCTGGGATGGGTTTAAAACAATTGTTGAGGAATGTGAAGATAGGTTTGTACCTTTAAAGGTGGTAAGGAATGGTAAAGATCCACTATATTATAACAGAGAATAAAGAGATTAAGAAGGAGGTGCAGGTTGGAACAAAATAGAGTTAGAAATGGTTGTGGAAGTAAGGAGAAATTGAAGGAACTTACTAGGAAATTGAATCTAGCAAAGAAGTCAGCTAAGGATAACATGATGGCAAGCATAATTGGTCATACAAATTTTATTGAAAAATGGAAGGGTATGTATAGGTATTTTAAGGCAGAAACAGGTTCAAAGAAGGACATTCCAGGAATCATTAATGAACAAGGAGAGTGTGTATGCGAGGATCTTCAAAAGGCAGAAGTATACAGTCAGCAGTATGTAAAGATTGTTGGTTACAAGGATAATGTCCAGATAGGGGAGATGAGTAATACTAAAGAAGTATTAAAATTTACCCATGATGAAAATGACATTTACAGTAAGATACAAAAGTTGAAAACTAGAAAAGCAGCTGGAATTGATAAGATTTCTGGGGATATACTAAAGACAATGGGTTGGGATATAGTACCATATCTGAAATACTTATTTGATTATTGTTTGATTGAAGGAGCTATACCAAATGAATGGAGAGTTGCTATAGTAGTCCCTGTGTATAAAGGAAAGGGTGATAGACATAAAGCTGAAAATTACAGGCCAGTCAGTTTGACATGCATTGCATGTAAGCTTTGGGAAAGCATTCTTTCTGATTATATTGGACATGTTTGCGAAATTAATAACTGCTTTGACAGAAGACAGTTTGGGTTTAGGAAAGGTTATTTCACTGCAGCTCAGCTTGTAGGATTTCAGCAAGTTATAGCAGATATCCTAGATTCAGGAGGCCAAATGGACTGTATTGTGATTGACCTATCTAAATTTAAATTATAATATAAATTTTTATAATTATCAGAATTTTTAAATCTTACTTTAAAACCCATTAAGCTACTATGCTACTGCAAGAAAGAAGTGAAAGATACAACTGCCTATCATCCACACTCCTGAAGATTACTGCAGTTTTTGTTTTGTGATATGAATGGTATTGCTAATTTTTTTTTTCTTTCTACAGTGGCAGGTGATTTGGTTGGTGATATGCTAATTCACCAGGTGACTTATGATGCTCTACTAGTCAAACGAGGAGTTACCATGGATGAAGCTAACAGAGCCGCTACTGTTATTCAAGTAAGTGAACTTTGAAATACTGTACTTCCATTCTAAGAAATATTAAATTATCATATAACATGCTTGAATGATTATTTCTTATCTATATCAATAGAATTGTAGGCAGTCTGCTGTTAGTTTATTTTGTATTTGAAAATATTTATTCATTTTAGGACATCAGTGGTTTTTAGCTTGTGTGTCTGTCTGTTCGTGTATCTGTCTGTTTGTCTGTTCCACCATCAAGGCAAGCAGCTGAATCTATTTCTACCAAACTTACGGTCTACTCATCCAGAAGCAGGTTTCAGTATATTTATTTCAAATCACTTAATAGACTGGGGGCCTACAAATACCAAGAGAGTTATTTAATGTTTTCTAATATATTACTGATTTTATGTGGACTATATGTGGAACATCCCTTTATTTTACACCATTTTGTCTGTACATATTTTCACTCACTCTTCAAATGATGGAGAAAATTATTGTTATCTACAGATTTTATGTTCTGCCATGAGTGATAGACTCTCTTGCAGCTTTACAGTGAGTCTACCAATTGCTATGGCAGTGTCTCAGTTTGCTTCCCAACAAGAAATGTAATGCCACATTTTTTTATATTTTTAAAATTTATTTTATGCCCACATTGTAGCACTGAAATCAATCTATATACAGTTAAGTCTTATGAATATTGGTTACAAATTTTGTTGATGTTTCTTCTTTTGTTCCCAGAAATGTTTCATTCTCTCTGACCTGGCTGCCCATTCTTCATCAGTTATGTTGTACTGTTTGCGTGTATAGGTCTTCAGTTTAAGTCTCATGTCGTTATTTCTCAGAATCCTCTTCTCTTCTCTGTTTTCAATTTGTTGAATTGTCAAGCCTAATTCATTTAAATCTTCTTGGACTTCTTTGAACCAGTGATTTTTAGTTTTACTATTCCAAAAGTAGTTGAATAAATGTTTGAGTATCCTAGTATCTGGTAGTCATGATATGTGACAGAAAAAAAGCAACTCTTCTTTTCCGCATTGTATCTATTATAGACTCAGTCTCGTGGTATACAACTTCATTATATAGTAATCGCTGTTGTCCATCTACTTGGTGTTTTTTGTTTAGAATTGTTCTAATGATTCGTCTATCTATTTTCTGTAATTTATCTGTAGTTAATTTTGTATTCAAATTGAATAAGGTTTCACTAGCATAGGTTGCTTCAGGCTTAATAACGGAGTTGTAGTGTTTAAATTTTGCATTTATCTAGAGAGATTCCTTCTTGTAGGTTGGCCAAGTAATGTGTTGTGCTTGTTTTAATTTGGTAATTCTATTTTCAACTGATATTTTCTCTTTTAAGTTCCAAGTTGTAATCTCTCCAAGATTTTTTTATTTATTTACAGAGTTTACGCCCACATTGGAGCACTTAAATCAGACTACAACAAATTTGTCTTCCTTTTCTTCTCCCAAAAAGTCTTGAGTCTGGTTAACCTGGCTGCCCTCTCCGCATCTGTTATAACATATTGTTTCCTCTGTACAGTGGTCAGAGGAAGCCTGATGCATTTATTCTTCAAAATACTTTTCTCGCCTCTGTTTTCTATGGTTTGCATGGTAATATTCAACTCCTCCAAATCACTTTGAACTTCTTTAAACCAATTGTTTTTTGATTTACTATTCCAAAAGTAATTAAATAATTGTTTTAAAACTCTGTTATCACTTAGTCGAAATATATGACAAAAAAAGGCAATTCTTCTTTTTCTCATCGTGTCTGTGATGGACTCACTTTCCCGATAGATAACCTCATTCGGCAACAATCTCCACTGTCAATCCACCTGATGTTTCTTGTTTATGATCGTCCTGAGTATCCTTCGATCAACTCGTAAGCGTTCTGTTGTTGATCTAGTATTGAGTTTAAATAATGTTTCACAAGCATAAGTTGCTTCTGGTTTAATAACAGAGTTATAATGCCTAAATTTAGCATTATTCAAAAGACATTTCTTTTTGTATGTAGGCCAAGTTATTCGTTGTGCCTGCTTCAGTTTATATATTCTGCTCTCTATTGATGGTTTTTCATTGCAATTCCAAGTGAGATTTTCACCCAAATATTTAAATGTACTTACAATTTCAATTCATTTATTATTATTTAATAATAGCTCTGAATTTAAAGTTCTGAAAGTAGGCATTATTTTTGTTTTATCATACGAAATTTGCAATCCAACTTTTTTCGCTACATTTGCAAGTTCTTCCAATTGAACTTTAGCCTCTTCAAAACCATTTGCCAGTATCGCGAGATCATCCGCGAATGCCAAGCAATGAACTTTGATATTTTTTCCAATTTTGACTTTTGGAGGACATACCTTAGTCCACTCTTGCTTGACCTTTTCCAATACACAATTGAACAATAATGGCGTAAGTCCATCTCCCTGGCAGAGGCCTGTTGTAATTGCAAATGATTTAGATAACTCATTTCTGAATCTAACTTTAAGATTGAGTATTCTTAAGAGTCATACCAATCAGGCTAATAAGTTTGGAATGTATACCAAATTCCTGAAGGACATTCAACAGTGATTCACGATGTATACTATCATACGCCTTTTGAAAATCAAGATATTTAAATTTATATTATTATATTATATTATATTATATTATATTATATTATATTATATTATATTATATTATATTATATTATATTATATTATATTATATTATATTATATTATATTATATTATATTATATTTGCCTTTATTTGTAGTGGCGAAGTTAGGACTCATGGTCCTCTCTTACACTTAACCACACTTCATTAACATTGTACATCTGAGAGCAATATTCATAATATTATCTTAAAACTACCATTACAAACTAGAAACAAAATATGAAACAAAATAACATAAACTCTATAAATATTTTTAGTCATGTCTTAAACTATCGTTACAAATTAAAAGTTGATTGACACTAAATACCCTAAGCACAGTAAACGTACATTCATACACACATTCACTCTACCAGATTCATTCAGCCTGGTGGCACACATCGAGGAGATGCTCACGGCAAGACAACTTGAAGGAATTTAAGGATTGTATGGCTCTAATGTTGTGGGGGAGAGAATTCCATATTCTAGCTCCATTTGCAACAAAGGAACGGCTGAATGCTGCTGACCTGCTGAAAGGGATAGCAAGTGTACTGCCAGAGCGTGTGTTATGCTGGTGGAAAGAGGATAGGAAATTGAGTTGTGAAGATAAGTAGTATGGGATATTCTCTTTTAATACTCGAAAGATTAATACTGCCACGTGGAGGTTTCTATATTGTTCAAATTTTAGAAGGGAAAGTTGTCGATAATAAGGGGTAACATGAACATCATAGCATAAGGAAAAGATAAATCTAATACACGAGTTCATAGCACGTTGTAATCGGTTTAGTTGTTCTCTCGTGGCATCAATTAGTACTACGTCATAGCAGGAAAATATAGGGAGGATAAGAGTATTTATAAGCCTAATTCTCATGTTTAGTGGCAGCATATTTTGATGATATTTTAGTGGGTGAAGGGACGCGTACATTTTTCTACAGATATTTGTAATGTGCTCTCCCCAGTTAAGATTCTCGTTTATAATTACACCAAGATTTCTTACCGAGTTTTCGTACGGAATAATTTTACCAGATAAAGTTAGTGGAGGAATGTTTTTGTTTTTTGCCGCACTGATTTGTTTCGTCTGCCCAACAATAATAGCTTTAGATTTTGATGGATTAATTAAAATACAGTTTTCATGAGCGTATGCACAGATATTATTTAAGTCAGAGTTCATATAACCTATTGCTTGATTGATGTCTGAAATTTTGGAATGGTAATAGATCTGCAGATCGTCAGCATACAAGTGGTATTTACAGTGTCTTAGCCGTGTCGATATATCGTTAATATAGATAACAAAGAGAAGTGGTCCAAGTACAGAGCCTTGTGGTACTCCTGAAAATTTCATTACCCATTCGGATGACCTATTCTGAATAATTACGCGTTGTTATCGTTCCGTAAGATATGAGGGAAAGAATTCTAGAATTCTAGAACTTTAATTTGTGTGTTATTAGTCGGTGTGATAGATGATGTTTCCACTTTGAAGGATGGCATCATTTCCGTCTTTTCAAAGGAGATTTGTAATCCAATTTTTGCTGCTATTCGTTCTAATTCTTCAATTTGGAATTTAGCCTCTTCCACACTACTTACAAGTATCACAAGGTCATCTGCAAATGCTAGACAATTGAGTTTGATACTTTTGCCAATCTTGATGTTTGGCTGACATTTCTTAGACCATTCTCGCATGACTTTCTCCAATGCACAGTTAAACAGTATTAGTGAGAGACCATCCCCCTGTCGAAGTCCAGTCCGGATTTCAAATGATTCAGACAACTCTCCTCGGAATTTAACTTTTATTCTAGTGTTCTTGAGGGTAACACCAATGAGATTAATGAGTTTCTTGTGTAACCCAAATTCTTTAAGGATTTTAAGTAATGACTCATGATGAATACTGTCATATGCTTTCTTGAAGTCAACAAAAGTGATAACTAGCTTTTTGTTTCTCATTCTTTGATGGTTTATAATCCACTTAAGACTAATGATTTGGTCAGGACAACTTCTTCCAGGTCGAAATCCCCCCTGATACTCTCCAAGTTCTTGGTCGAGCTGTTCTTGAATTCTCATGAGGATAATTCTAGACAGGATCTTATATGTGATATCAAGCAGAGAGATCCCTCGGTAATTATTTGGATCCAGTCTATCCCCCTTTTTGTATATGGGGTGAATTATAGCTGTATTACAATCTGCAGGCAGTTTTTCAGAGTTCCATATGTCTATGATGTGTTTGTGTAGGTTTTGAAGTGTTTGGTTATTTGCATTCTACCACAGTTCTGCAACCACTTGATTTTCTCCTGCAGTTTTTTAATTCTTGAGCCATTTAATTGCTTGAAGTACCTTATGGAAGTCTAGTGGAATAACCTTGTCTAAGCATGTTTTATTTTTTGGATCAGGTGAAAGTTCTAGGTATTCTTTTGGGTCTTCAGCATTTAGTAATTCTTTGAAGTGATCAGCTAGATTTTTTGGCATTCTCCTGATTATTATGTACTAGTTGTCCTTGTTTATTTCTCATCATGAGTGTAGGTGGAATATACCCTGATTGATATTGTTTAAATGTCCTGTAATAGTCTTGTGTCTTATGTTGTTTGAATGATTCATCTATGTTAGCTTTCTTTTTGATAGTCTCTTTTGATTCTTCTAAGTTCTTTGGCCATTTGTCTTCTAGCAATAGTTAGTTCATCTCGAGATTGTGCTGTTTTCTTTTGTTGGTCATTTAGCCATGCTTTGTGTCTTTTCTGTATTGCTATATCACATTCCTCATTCCACCAGGCATGTTTCTTTCTCCTTTTCATAGGAGCAGTTTCTTTGGCAATATTTTTTAGTTTATCAATAATCATTTCCAGTTTGTCGCTTAGAGGTGTTTTGGATCTCTCTGTATACACAGCATTATTTATTAAGTAGCTGGGGTCATAATTCCTCCTTCTAGTGAATTTAGATGATTTGTGATGTTTTCTTGGGGTTAACTTGATTTTAATCATTGAAATATAATGATCAAAATCGATGTCCACCCCATGAAGGACTTTGACATTATAAATTTCTCTATGGTATTTTTTATCCATTGCTATGTGGCCTATCTGAAACTCACCCAGTTTAACATTAGGGCATTTCCAGGTCATTAATTTGTGTGGTTTTCTCTTAAATCTTGTGGTTTCATGAATAATCCCATGGTTTGTGCAAAGCTCAATTAATCTTTGACGTTTTCTATTTGTCAATTTGTGGGCTGGCTATTACCTACCCCTGTGTGATATTTTATCTCTTGTCCAGTTTTTGCGTTGAAGTCTCCAAGCATAATTTTAATATGGTTGTCAGGGATATTTGAAATCAGTTGGTCAAGCTCCTCCCAAAACATTTCAGTTTCCTCTTTATCTGTCCTGTTTTTTTCATTTGTTAGGGCATGGACATTAATCAGTGTATATATTTTGTTCTCTACTCTAATCGTTAAGGTTGCAGTTCTTGATGAGCTCAATGAGAAGTTCTCCACTGAATCTAATATGCTAGTATGAACCAGGAATCCCATTCCAAATTGGGGAACATTTTTCATTACTCTCTTTCCTGGAGGTCCTTTGTAAAGAAGATATCCCCCAGATTCAAATGGGTCCTGATCTGTGTTCTGAAGTTCTTGTAGGGCTGTGATTAGAATCCTGTGTTGATCCATGACATCAGTTAAGTGTTTCAACTTCCCAACTTTCATTATTGAATTGATGTTTAATGTTGCAAAGAAATGTTTTCTAATATACTACTGAGACTATATGTGGAACGTTCCTTTATTTTACACCATTTTGTCTGTACATATTTTCACTCAATCTTCAAATGATGGAGAAAATTATTGTTATCTACATTTATTGTAATTCATTTAAACTCATGGTTGATTATTGTGTAGTAGGTGAGAAAGGCATCAAGCTGTCCCAATTACCAGTCACCACTGATCTGCATTTAGGCAGTCATCCAGGTGGCAGATTTCCCATCACTTGTTTACCTAGTCTTTTTTTAAAGAATTTCAAAGAATTTGAAAATTTAGTAAACACCTCCTTCAGTAAATCATTCCAGTCCTTAACATCTTAATTTGTCCTCTTGAATTAACAACTTTTTTATTTTTTAAAATTTCATTTTGAGATAGGCACCTGAGCCAAGGCTCTTCTTGGTGCAATACAGTTAAGTTACAATGGCAGCTATATTCACAATGTGATTACAAGATAATATATAGTAAATACAGTATATATAATGAAACATGATACAATAGATAAGATAGGACAAAGCTTCCTAAACATAATTACCATACTACTTTAAGTATTTAGTTACATTACTTTTGAAAATAGATAAAGTTGGTAATTTTTTTTTTGGAACTGAGTTATACATAGTTATAGAATATTGTGATCTATCCTACTTTTAAAGACACCGCTCAAACTAATTAATCTACTAATGTCATTCCATGCCATCTCTCCACTAACAGCTCAGAACATACCGCTTAATTGAGCAGCTCCAACTCCTTTCTCCCCAGTCTTCCCAGCCCAAACTTTGCAACTTTCTGTAACACTACTCTTTTGTTGGAAATCACCCAGAACAAATCACGTTAGTTTTCTTTGGACTTTGTCCTGTTCTTCAATCAATTAATCCTGAAGGGGGTCCCATACACTAATTATTGTGGTCTGACTTACATGCCCTCTCCTTTACATCCTTACTATAAACTCTAAATACCCTCATAACCATATGAAGAAATCTGCAACCTTTTTTGTGATAACCCCAATGAAGATATTTCCTTATATTAACACCTAGGTACTCACAATGACACCCACAAGGAACTTTCACTCCATCAACACAGTAATTAAAACTTAAAGTCCTCTTTCTGAAACTTACAAATCTACAGGATACTTGCGGATAAACATTGGAGGTTACAGTTGTTTTTTAATAGAGTTAAGCATGATTGATAATATTTTAATAATACTGTGGAGTCATCATCATCATCTGCAGTATCCAGCTGTTGGCTGGGTCTGCTTTACTGTGGAGTATAGTCCTTTATTTCACATGTAAGGTGTTTTCTGGCATTTGCTATAATTGTTAGAGTATTTCTCCTCTATTTCTATTTTTTCTATAATTTCTTGGTTGCCTCTTTTGACACTAACTTGCCTCTTTTGTCTTAAGTAATACCACTATCACTCATCTTCTTACCTGAATAATTGACAAGCCCTGTGCCTAAATTTCTCCTCTATTTTCTTTATTTTTAAATTTTATTTTAAAGGGCACCTGAGCTGTGGCTCATACCGGTGCAATACATATCAGATAATGAGATAACAGAGCATTTTAAGTAAATTGATGTTTTACAAGAGAATAAAAGAGAAAGTGAGCTATACTCATTATAGAGGTGCAATGCATTTACTGTATACAAGTTGCAGAATCAAGAGATGAAATTTTATTCATAGCAACTTACGTGTTTTACAAGTTTGTGATTAAATATAGAAAATGAAGTGAAGCAGCCTGTCAAATATGTTCAGGAAGTGAGTTATACACATGTACAGAGTAGATCCATATGGATTTGCTGCCATATTTAGTTGAGTTAATTAAATCAAAGTGAATTTTATTAATACTTCCAGTATTGTATGAGTGAATGTCAGAATTTGTCACACATTAAAGTACTGGAGAGAACCAGATTATTTCTTAGTTTATAAATAATCACAGCTGGAGCTTTTTAACATCAACACGTTGGCTGCCAGAGTGGTTCATTGTACTGATAGATAGATAAATAGATAGATATCTTTATGCTCGACAATGCCGAAATATAAATATTATATGCCAGAAAACTGCATCTTAATGAGGCTCATTATAGTTCAATTTCATTATGATACAGGTTCTCCACCGATCAGAGTTCAGATTTTCATTATGGTACAGGTTCTCCACCAATCAGAGTTTAGATTTTCATTATGATACAACTGTTTGACCAATTATGTAAGGATAGCATCGCACCTGCGCTCAACGCACTAGTCTTGCACTTGTTTCCAAAATCAAACATTAAATGTTAAACAATGAATTTATTGACACCACCTATTCAATATGAGTAAAGTCTTTAGGACTATAACATTGTCATTATATTAAGTTTAACACGTTCAGTACCAGCTTCTGAGCGGGACACTTGAATGCCTGGACCGGCCATTTTGATGCCCGGCCCTCTTGACGTGCATCACTTAATACAATTTACGATTACTCCTAAACTATAAACGTTAGAAAAATGATACTTTGTGCTTACCACTAGTAAATATTTAGGGTGTGATATCTGGTGTCACAGGTTTCAAAATACGTCTAATTTTATACAGCCTATCTGTATTTTCGGCATAATGATTACTGTCACTGAAGTGAAGAAATGAAAGAATATGAAGGAAGCGTATTTGGAACATTGTATTAGAAAATATCGGAGTATGAAAAACAGGGTCTTCGGTCCAGTACATTTTTATATCAGGATTTTGGACTAATCGGTTTCCACGATTGCATGATCGATATCTTTGTGAAAGGCCGCGGCGCCGCACTTATCACTTGACTCGCGTATAGTTTGGTCTGCTCACACACATACTGATAAAATTCGTCATTCATGAAAATACTCACGTAACTCAAAATATCCTGCTTATATTTTATTTGAACGTTTATACCTGAATTCTCTGTAAATGGTGGAACGGGTGGACAATAACTAGGATGATATGTATCAGGCACTTCACTTTTCTCTGTAGGCCTATCGGATTCGGGAATCGGTATTTTCTCGTCACTTTCACTTTCACTATCTGAGTCTATTTCAGGAATAAGTTCAGCACCAGAATAATCATTGTGAACAATACTTAATACTTTTTCTTCCGCAAGAAACTTTGTTTTATAAGCCATTATACTACACTCGGTAAGAACGACATGCACTGCATTGAAATCTCAAGTACCGTCTTGACGCGCCAGGAAGTGCTGAGATATTCCCGCTAAAACAGCTAAGATAAACATAAGCCCACTCAACGCGACGGTTATCTCAAAAAGGTCAACCAACTTCCTGCTACAACCAGTAACGCTGGCTAAAGTGCAAGAATGCATAGATGACGAATACAAACAGCATTGCCTCGCGCGGAACATTAAACGTCTTACGCCGTCCACGGCCCGCAGCATAGGAGCAAGCTTAAACGTCTTACGCCGTCCACGGTCCGCAATGAGTTAAGTATGGTTCAGGTTTCGCCTGTCATTGCAGGCAGTGTCAGCCATGAATTCTAACTCTAAAGTCAGAGCTCTGAGTGGATACTTACTAGGATTATTCTAAAACAATATTTTTTTAAATAACAATTTACACTGGAGTACAAGAACGTTAGGTCATATTGGAGTGAACAAGCTGTTCTTGTTTAAAAGTTCAAATGTGACATCCAACATAAGTTCACATCCGATGGAAATAATATTAACTGTCAACTCTCATGTGCCGGTAATGAGAATGGCATGATACGAGTGAGATTTAAAATATCTGTACATTTTTACATTCTATTAGGAGATTAACTTGTACTAGAACTATTCTTAAAAATTATTCTTTTTTACACAATTTACACTAATATATACAACATATGATACAATTTGGAAATGAACTCGCTGATCCCATCATAAAGCTTCAATGGGACGTCCTACTCATGTCCATGTCGTATGGGGATAATACAAAATATCAACACACATAACGCGATGCTGGAATGGCAATTGTAGTCTATTGGATCGTAATATTAAACATTTCTTTTTACATTAGTGGGAGATCACACACATTTAGCTTATATAGTTTTGGGATGGCTTAAATATTCTATAGTACCATCACTTCCTTGAAGAATGAGAATCACTATTAAAGTGGAGTGCCGGTTGGATGGCAAGAATGTTGTTTATGTTGTGAAGCTTTTGAAGTTATTCCGTGTAAGCCTGAAGAGGAGTTAAACTGGATTCTGGATGTAAGTGTGCGTCGAGTAAGCGTGTTGAAATCCGTGGAATAAAATGAAAAAGTTTGTGAGTGCTATAACAGGATGGTTTATTAGTGGATTTAATATTCTTGTCACGTACCCTTTAGATGTTAGGAGGAAGTCCGGTTGTGTAGCTTGTGTGAGGTGGTCTGAACAGTCGCTTTATCTCTGCTTCTCGTATTGTAGGGGTGTGTCATTGTTGGCCGGAAGTGTGTTGGGAGGAGTGGGTTGGGCGGGGCGTTAAGATCGCTATTGGTGCAAGTGGTGGAAGGGGTGTGGCTGGGCGAGGGGGCAATGGCTGCTGTTGATATATGGGTATTAGTGTTGGATTTATAGTTGAAGATTTAAAAAAAAATTAATACTGTTTATGTTAAGATATGGCAATAGGTTAGGAATTTGCTCTGTGACCGGGCTCTTTGTTTCTACAATGTCATTTAGATTTAGATTTTTATTGAAATGTTGGTCTAAAAAGATGTAGGTATTTTCAAATTCAGTCATTAGACTACCTTTATTAATGATCCTTTTAAGATTTGAAGGTCGTGGTCTATGGTAGTGGAGTTATGCCTTTTTTCCTTCATATGAATAATCATAGTGGAGTGTTTGTTGTGCTTAGATGCATTGTAATGCTCTAAATATCTTGTATGAAAACTGCGTCCAGTTTGTCCGGCACAAGAAAATTCACATTGGGCGCATTTGAATCTATAAATTCCTAAATTGGAGTATCGGTCGTGTGTTGAATTTACTGTATGGGAGTGAAAGAATATATTTCTGTTAGTATTATGGGTTTGGAATGCAATATTGTCCTGTTTCTTGATTGAGTTGGTGATCTGATATATAGCCAGATTTGAGAAGGTAAAAGTGGCAAAACTGGTTTTTTTAGGTCTTTCAGGGGTTAGGTTAGTAGCAGTTTTTAATTTGATTTTGTTTATAATTTTACTAACTGTGTTTGGTTTGTATCCATTAAGTTTAGCCAGTTCTTTAATATATTGTTGTTCTTTTTCTCGGTTGTCACTGGAATGGGGAATTTTGAACACTCTATGGATTAAGCTGTAAAAGGTTGCTAATTTGTGAGAATACGGGTGCATAGATTCATTTCGTATAGTCAGAGGGACAAAAGTATTGGCTCTATTTATGATTAGTTACATCTAGAAAATTTAAAAAGTTGTTGTTTTCATCTTCTTTTGTGAAGGTAATGTTATTGTCGAGTCCATTAAGATATTCTAAAATGTTGTTGCTGTTGTTATGCCATTTATCAATGATGGCAAACATGTCATCTACAAATCTTATCCAAAGGTGGAGACCATTGATTTTGTTTACGATTTTGTTAGCTTCTAGATTATCCATGAAAATGTTAGCTAGAATGCCGAGACAGGATCTCCCATTGCTAGTCCTTTTTGATGGTAGAATTTGTTGTTGAAAGTGAAGTAGTTGTTGTTCAAAACAAAGCTCAGTAATTTAATAAAGTCATTTATTTCAAATTTGCTTAAATTGCTGTGTTTCGAAAGGTTCTTTCTGATAATATTTTTAGTATCATTTGTAGAGATGCTTGAGTACATATTGGTGATGTCATATGAGACCATAATAATAATAATTTCATGTGGCTATTACTAGCCGAGTGCAGCCCTTGTAAGGCAGACCCTCCAATGAGGGTGGGCGGCATCTGCCATTTGTAGATAACTGCGTGTTAATGTGGTGGAGGATAGTGTTTTTTGTGGTGTGTGAGTTGCAGGGATGTTGGGGACAGTACAAACACCCAGCCCCCGGGCCATTGGAATTAACCAATGAAGATTAAAATCCCCGACCCGGCCGGGAATCAAACCCGGGACCCTCTGAACCGAAGGCCAGTATGCTGACCATTCAGCCAATGAGTCAGACATATGAGACCATTATATGGTTAGGTTGTAGTTTAAATTGTGTTAATTTTCGCAGAAGTCAATGGAAATTTTTACGTATGCTTCATTTTTTAATTTGAAGTGTTTGTTAAGAAAATAGTGTAATAAGCTTGAGACTTTATATGTGGTACTGATTCTGCTGTTTATAAAAGGGCTCACTGGAATTTCTTTTTGTATGGATTTTGGGTAATGCTCTTGCAGTTGGCAGTTTTGGATTCATGATAGTAAGTTTCTAATGTTCTTGCTCCTGCAAAAGGAAGGATAAATTTTTCAACAAAACCTTTAAGTCACGTTGAATTTTTGGTGTGGGATCTTTGTTTTCTATAGTGTAGGTATTATTGGAAAAGAAAAGTTCTGTTTTATTGATGTAGTCGGCCTTGTTTAATAAAACAGTGGTGGATACTTTATCAGCTTTTGTAATGATTATATCGTTGTTCCTAATCTTGTTTTTTAAGTTGATTATTTGTTTTTTGAGACCTGGTTGTGGATTATTTTAAATTCATTGACTGAAGAGGGAAGTTTCTTTTTGATTTCAAATCTAACATCGTTACGTTTGTTGGTAGCTAGTTTATTAATGTTGGATTTGATTTCGGCAGCTGTGGTGATATGGTCATCCGCTTTGTTGGGATTCGGCCAGTTGAATGTCATGCCCTTGTTAAGTAGATCCAATTCTTTGAGAAACAATTTTCTGATAAGTTTATAGTTTTAGGGATGTTGTCTAGTAGCGAAGTATGTGTGTTCGTTTTTTGTGAGGTTTGGTTGATTTCTGTTTAGTTTCTTTTAAAGTAGCTAGTTTTTTGTCTAGTGTTTCTTGTTTTTTGTTTAAAACAGCAAGTTCATTTCCAAATTGTACCATATGTTGTATATATTAGTGTAAATTGTGTAAAAAGATAGTTTTTAAGAATAGTTCTAGTACAAGTTAATTTCCTAATAGAATGTAAAAATGTACAGATGTTTTAAATCCCACTCGTATCATGCCATTCTCATTACCGGCACATGAGAGTTGATAGTTAATATTATTTCCATTGGATGTGAACTTATGTTGGACGTCACATTTGAACTTTTAAACAAGAACAGCTTGTTCACTCCAATATGACCTAATGTTCTTGTACTCCAGTGCAAATTGTTATAAAAAATATTGTTTTAGAATAATCCTAGTAAGTATCCACTCAGAGCTCTGACTTGGAGTTAGAGTTCATGTCTGATGATGCCTGCAATGACAAACGAAACATGTACCATACTTAAACTTAATATAATGACAATGTTGTAGTCTTAAAGACTTTTTCTAATATTGAATAGGCAGTTTCAATAAACTGATTGTTTAACATTTAATAATTGAATTTCAATACGGTCAAAATGAAATTAATCACTTGTAAAATCAAACATGTCAGACACACATATTAACATCAATGCACCTTCTACCTCCAATATTCCACAACTACACAGCACATTCCAGCAAATTCACTTCACAAACTGTACAATAAATAATTTGTATTTGAAATAAACCTAGGTTATGATAACCTTCTATGAAAGCTTTGAAAACATATGACATTGTCAAGGTCTCTGATCCACCTACGAAAAATCAATAACACAGCACATGCACTCTGTGCTCTGTTCAGCAAGCTCAAGTGTCAAGCAACATCTCAACATAAATTTATGAATATTTAAAACATAGAGTTATAGTTATTGTCGAGCATAAACAGTCGTATGCAACTCGCCTATAATTGTACGAAGGTAATCCCAGAAATAAAGTCTCCTAATTTTTTATAAATACATAGACCTGCTTATTTCTACAATGGTTTACATCATTTTACAGCTTGAACATTTAGCTATTTTTTTGCATTATTGTCATTTTGGTCGATGCATTTTTTTAGACGCTGTGACAGTTTTTAGATGCCCATATTATATCAGCTTGGCGCCATGATGTTCAGGAAGTTGTGAGCAGGGCTTTGGGAAACCTCATGAACCAAAGTGCAGACATCATCCAGGGTGATTCGCCAATCTTCACGCATGATTTGCTCAACCTTCACGACTGTCTCGATGGAAATTGATGGTCTCCCGCTCTTTTGTTCGTTCATCGTGAATTTCAGTCCGACCTGCTGCAAACTCTCTGTTCCACTTACGAACATTTTTGACATCCATGCACGACTCACCATACACTTCCATCAGTTGGCGATGAATTTCAATCGGTTCAGTACCTTTTGCATTCAAAAACCGAATAACTTGGCGGTAACATCCAACGAGAGTTCTATTCTCAATGGCTGCCAAGCCAAGACTGAGTGCCTTAGTGTGGCATGTGCATATTTATATGCGAGCGCAGGAAACAGTCTTCACAATATTGTGACCAACAGCTACATGAACAAAGTTCTGTATTGATAAAAAAGTAGGAGATCTTATGTTTGGAATTACCCTCATACCATTATAGGCGAGTTGCATACGACTGTATGCTTCGCTCGTTTTATAAAAATACTCGTGTCTTAATTATTGCCATTATAGGCATTTTGCATAATGTACTATTATTGGCGTAGTTAAGGCCATTAAGCCTTCTCTTTCACTAAACTGCTGAGTGAGATTCTCATGAGGCCATAGGGTACAAAGTACTGCTGACAGATTTTGTTACATGACTTTCCCTGCTAGGCCAGCATACCGTTGAGCTTTTGACTTTGATATGCTGGTGTACTGCTATGGCCTCACAGCAAATCCTGGTATGCTTGGTTTTGAAATTACAGATTTTAATTTTTATTTATCCTACCGCCTTTTATTAGCAACATGTATCTGGACGTTGTGCTGGTAAAACCAGATGAGCTATATAGAGAAACCGAAGTAATAGATGGTATTAGTGATCATGAAACTGTTTTTGTTGTAGTTAAAAATGAATGTCATAGAAAGGAAGATCTTGAAAGTAGGACTGTTAGGCAGTGCCATATGGCTGATAAAACAAGCATAAGGGAGTTTTTAAAAGGTAACTACTGTATGATCGGTGGAAATGGTAAATGAAATGTAAACAGACTATGGGATGGGTTTAAAGCAATTGTTTTATTTATTTAATCATATGTTGATTATAACAACAAATTCATAAGTCCAGATCCAAGTTTCAGCCACTCCACAGCACTTTCTGAAAGACGAAACAGGTTGCTGGGGCTTCCGGACTAGGCATGAAGAGGGCAGCGCAGGATGACATGGTCCATGGTCTGCTTCTCTTCACTACATTCACACATTGGAGAATCCATCCAGCCCAACTTATGGCATAAGAAATTGCAGCATCCATGGCCAGTTCTCAGTCTGTTGAGGCAACATCATAGTTTTTGTGAGAGGTTAAATCCCTTCATTTCCTGATTTGGATTCAGCTCGTGAGCATTAGTTCCAGATGTTGAATTTGACCACTCATCCCACCAGCTCTGGTTTAGATTGAAATTATCCCTCAAGAGTCAGCCGGCCATTACACTTGCTCGTCTCCTAGGTCAAAGTGGTTGTGACGATGGGTAACACAATTCCTTGTGAACTGGTAATGAGGGAGATAACCAGATCTTCTTTGCTTCTCTCAGAAGAGCTTCCTTCCTCCTCAGGTGGGGTGGTGTGATATGACTAAGTAGAGGTAACCAGTGGCAAGGTGTTGACTTTACAGTACCAGTTACGCAGCGCATTATATCATTCAGCTTAGTATCCACTTTATACACATGTGCACTTTCCAACCATACCGGGGCACAGTATTTCACTGCAAAGTAGACAAGACTGATACCCGTTAATCGTAAGCAGTCAGTCGAGGCTCCCCAGGAACTGCCACAAAGCTTGTGTAGGATGTTATTCCTTGTAGCAATTTTGTGAGAGAGCTTGGTGAGATGTTCTATGTAGCTCAGAGTTCCATCCAGGGTGACTCCTAAATATTTCAGGAATAGGTTGTACTTTAGTTTTTCACCAAGGAATAAAACATATGATTCATAGTTTGCAAGTTGGTTGCTGAGATGGAAACATGAAACCTCGGTCTTGGAAGCACTTGGGATCAATTACCAAGACTTGAATAATGTTGCCATTTTGTCCAAGTCTGCTGAAAGAGTGCCTTCTCCAACCTCAATACTTTTGCTTTGAACTACCAGTGCTATGTCATCTGCGTAGATGAATTTAATAGCTGTGGTTGATCGTAAGTCATGGATGTAGAGGTTGAAGAGAACTGGGGCCAATACTGATCCTTTTGGCAGACCATTATTTAATTTTCTTTTGCAACTTTTATAATCACCTAGGAATACTATACAAACTCTCTCTCACAGAGCATGTTGGGAATTAGGTTTGCAATTTTCAAGCAGGGAATTACTTCCAGCGCTTTAGGAATTAGTCCATGTTGCCAGAGAGTATCATATGCACTTGTCAGGTCAATAAAGACAGCTGTTGATTTTAACTGCTTTTGGAAGCCCGCCTTGATGCGAGTGGTAAGAACCAAAACTTGATCAGTACGGTTATAATTTCTTCTGAAACCAGCTTGTTCTGGAGGGATTACAGCTTCAATGAGTGGTGCTATCCTAGAGAGGAGGACTCATTCCAGGAGTTTATAAATGCAACTAAGAAGTACTATTGGATGGCAGTTTTCAGGTCTCTGATCTGAATTTCCATGTTTAAGAAGGGCTATCGCCTATGACCGTTTGAACTGCTTTGGTAGGTTGTTAGTCTGAAGGATGTAAGTAAAAAGAGAAGTGATCCACTTTATGCTATGTGGACCCATGTTTCGAAGCAATTCATTGTATATATTATCTGGGCCATCAGCCTTACCGGTTTTCAACATTTTTATAGCAGCTTCAACTTCCTGAATAGAGATTGGCCTAGACAGTTTCTCATTCTTCTGTGTTCCATGTTTCAGCTCGGTGAGCTTACGTTTCACAGTTTTTGTATGGCATTTATCTCTCTTGGTTCAGGTGACTTCAACCATTCTATTTGCAATGGCACCTGGGCTCAAGTTAGTGCACTGCTTTTTAGAATAATATTTTCCAGTAAGTCGATTTAAGACTCTCCAAGCCCTTCTGCTCAATTTTGCAAAGTCCATATCTTTCACTGTTGCTTCCAACTTTTCTCTCCTATTCTTGTCTAATGACTATAGAAGCTGTGAACCTACTTCATGGCTGCCTGTTGTTTGATATTCTTCATACAGAGCCTCACTTTCTGGATTCCAACCGGGCACATGATATTTTCTGAAACTTCGCGGAATGTTCGATTTGGCAGCTGAAATGACTAAACTGACAAAGTCATCATAGTTACTGGCAGTTGGTTTTATATTTACATTGACAGCTTCTGATCAAGATCTTTAGAGAATTTATCCCAGTTTGCATGATTAAAATTCCACCTGGGTAAAGGTAATGAGGTCACCAGGGGTATCTTCATACCTGCTTCCAACAGGACTGGTCGATGCTGGCTGTTTGGGAAACTCGACAATATTGTACGTGTAATACTGAGAGGTTGATGAAAGCAATCTTTGGACACAAATGTTGGGTTGGGGTTGTAGTCTCTTCTCCAGCAAGCAGAATAGAAAGTGCCCTTATCTTTTGCATCAAAACCTAGGTGCAGATCTGATATTTAAGCCCACTGAGTTAATACTTCACCATCGTCACCATCTGTGTCATATCACCAGTTAGTATGATGGCTGTTAAAATCTCCAGTGTAAATGCAGGGATGGCTGAAGGTTGTCAAAATGCTAGGAGACCATCTGATGCTACAAAGCTCATACACGTTAACAACTGTTAGCTTATTAACCTGTATTACTATAGAGAAAATGAGATCCTTGACACTTGACTCAACAACTTGTACTCCTGTAAGACTGGATTTGGCGTAGGTGGCAATCCCATGGTGGATAGCGTCGACTAGAGTGTAGCCCAATATTTATCCTTTTCTATCAAAGTCCTGTTCTTCTGTGGTGTGCGTCTCCTGAATGTTGACGATATCAGTGTTAAGGTTGTTCAGCTGTTTTCTAAGATATTCACACTTGGCACGACTTAAGCCTTCAATATTTAGTTGGAAAATATGGACTTAAAGTCCAATGTCTATTGTTGAATGGTTCTGAAAAGAACCATTATTTCCAAAAGTTTGAGATATTATGTCATTCAATTGTACCACCTTATGTCGCTGTTGCTTGATTAGCACCACCCGGGGAACACGTACAGGGCAATCAATAGGTATAGTGCTGCGGATGATAGCAACGATCACCCCCCAAAGCAGTTGTTGAGGAATGTACCCTTAAAGGTGGTAAAGAATGGTAAAGACCCCCTATATTATAACAGAGAAGTAAAGAGACTGAGAAGGAGGTGCAGGCTGGAAAGAAATAAATAGAGTCAGAAATTGCTGTAGAAATAAGGAAAAATAAAATTAACTTACTAGGAAATTAAATCTAGCAAAACAGACCGCTAAGGAAATTAAATCTAGCAAAACAAACCGCTAAGGATAACATGATGGCAAGCATAATTTGCAGTCATACAAATTTTAGTGAAAAATGGAAGGGTATGTATAGGTACTTTTAAGGCAGAAACAGGTTCCAAGAAGGACATTCCAGGAATAATTAATGAACAAGGGGAGTGTGTATGTGAGGATCTTCTTCAACAGGAAAGGGTGATAGACATAAAGCTGAAAATTACAGGCCAGTCAGTTTGACATGTATTGCATGTACGCTTAGGGAAAACATTCTTTCTATATTAGACATGTTTGCGAAATTAATAACTGGTTCGATAGAAGGCAGTTCAGGTTTAGGAATGGTTATTCCACTGAAGCTCAACTTGCAGGATTCCAACAAGATATAGCAGATATCTTGGTTTCAGGAGGTCAAATGGACTGTATCGTGATTGACCTATCTAAGGCACTTGATAGGGTAGATCATGCGAAACTACTGGAAAAAAATGACTGCAATTGGACTAGACAATAGGGTGACTGAATGGGTGGCTATATTTCTAGATAATCAATTTTAAAGCATTAATGATTTCTTTATTAAACCAGCAAGGATACTTCCCATTTGAATTAATATATTTTATCAGAACATTTGCCTCCAAAGATTAATATTTTGTAAAAATATCCAATAGCTTCAGCATCGCAAGAATTTTCTAATGGGGTCCAGTCCAAATTTTGCAATGAGCTGTACAGACCTAAAAATTGTGCCTTCTTGAAATTGTATGCTTTCCTTGTAGTACTCTTTGTTACCCTTCATACTCAATTGTATTTTATGAATAAAATTAGAGCAGGATGGTGAACATCTTCTGGTACTATAGGATCTCTTTCCCTAAACACTGATATGATATTATTTATATTTGTTAATACAAGGTCTAATGTTCTTTGATTGGAGTTTTGAATATTATTATGGGATGACAAAGTTATACAATGACATAAAATTTGCAAGAACTCTACTGCAAGGTCCATCTGCTATAAAATAATAACATGTACCTGAAACTGATGGAATAATGAAGTCCCCTACAATGATTAAATTATAGTTTTGATAATATTTTTCTTCAATTGCATTTAAAAATATAACATAAGACTCCAATTTGGAGTTCAGAGCAGTTATAAAATTAATTTTTCCACTTATTATTGCTTTAACACATGCTTCTAAACCACCAGTATCAAAATGGCAGTTACTCAAAACAATATCCTTCCTCACAGCTATCAAAACTCTTCCCCCTTTTTTAGTTCCTTTCCTATTTCTTTTATACACAGTGAAAGTATCATCAAATAGCTCACCATCCTGCATACTATCCAAAATCCAGGTCTCTGTATTCAGAATATGATATTCATATTCATATTGAAGTATACTGGACGAATATTCACTGTGTGAGGGAAAGACTGGTTATGAAAACTAATGCTAACCTGGCTGTCCGTAGCTTCAAATCACTGTCTTGAAGATATATAAATAATTTGTTGAAAACTTGTATAAAATTAAAAGCAATTGGAACAGATCATAAGAGTTTTCAAGTGTTGTGTTATATCCTCAAGACAGTGACTTATTTTAGTGGAAACTGATTATTAGATCAGAACAATCTTCAAGTATTATGCTATCTATTTATATTATATGTATGGCCAATTAGTTTTTTTATATGTTTTAAGACCTTATGGCAGATGATGTCCTAATATCAATAGACCAAAACTAGTGAAATGAAAACCAAAACTAGTATCAAGATTAAAATAAATTGAAGTACTACAGTAGTTTTATATTGCACTAGTAATTAGCCGCGGCTTCGCTCGCGTGGATTTTGTAATTTGATCAAAATAATCGTTCCTCGGCATTGTACTAAGATATTATCTGAAAGTACCTAAAGTATAAAAACTCACCCAAAAATTGAGTTTCATTTACCCCAGAAAATATTTGTAAACCATGTTTGTGGTATTACCTTTTGGGGCTAGGACGACCATGCGACATAGAACTGTACATGTGAGAAACAGTCTTCTTTCAAGTCCAAAAAATAAACATCTTTCTATATTTTTAAATGAGATTCCAAATAGCTATTCCCACATCTGTAACATCTCCAGTTTTTGAGATATACATAAGTATCCCCATAAAAAGAATTCAGCCTCTTGATCAGTCCTTCCCCCGCACCCACCCCCATCCAAGAGTATTTTCTGAAAACAAAAATACATGTTTCTTTATTTTTAAAGGAGATTCAAATACCAAATTCCACATCTGTAACATCTTCAGTTTTTAAGATATAAGTATCCTTATAAAAAATAATTCAACTATTTTTCACTTCTTTTCACCTCCAAGTAAGTGCCTTCTCCGAAAACCAAAAGGTACATGTTCCTGTATAGGACTTTCCAAATACCAAGTTTCTTGTCTTTAACATGTTAAGTTTTTGGCATATAATGTGATATACCGGTACTCAGTAAAAAAATAAAATTCATCTGCTTTTCCAAGTCTTTTCAGCCCCTTAAATGGATTTTCAGAAAACAAAAAAATACATGTTTCATTATTTTTAAAGGAGATTCCAAATACCAGTTTTCATGTCTGTATATCTGTAACACCTTCAGTTTTTGAGAAAAATGTATACTCATAAGAATAATTCAACTTCTTCTTCACTTCTTTCTACCCCTCTCCCGCCTTAAGTGAACTTTCCGAAAACAAAAATACATGTTTCTTTGTTTTGAAAGGAAATTCAAAATACCAACTTTCACGTCTGTAGCAGCTTCAGTTTTTAAGATAAAGTATCCTCATAAATGTATTTCAATTTTTTATTTACTTATTTTCAACCCCACACCCGATTACGTCGATTTTCCGAAAAACCAAATGCATGTTTCTTTATTTTTAAAGGAGATTCCAAATACTAATTTTCACATCTGTAACATCTTCAGTTTCTGAGATATAAGTATCCTCATAAAAGTAATTCAATTCCCTTTTCACCCCCCTTCCTACCCGTTGAGTTGATTCACCCGTCCCCAAAAGTGCATTTGTCTTCATTTTTAAAGGAGATTCCAAATACCAATTTTCATGTCTTTAATATCTGCAGTTTTTGAGATATAATTATCTTCATACAAAGAATTCAACTAATTTTTCAATTCTTTCACACACACACACCCCCTCCCTCCTTGAGTGGATTTTCCAAAGACAAAAGAACACGTGTTTCTTTACTTTGAAGGAAGATTCCAAATACAAATGTTCATGCCTCTAACTTCTTCAGTTTTTAATATATAAGTATCCTCATAAAAAGAATTCAACTCCTTTTCCACCCCAGGCTGTTAAGCTGATTCCCCCCCCCCCCCCACCCAAATTTTTTTTTTTTTTTTACTTCTTAAAGGAGATTCCAAATACAAATTTTTACATGTGTTACCTTACGTTTTTGATATATAAGATTATCCATAAAGAGAATTAAACGTTTTTTCACTTCCTTTCACCCTCCCCCCTTAAGTGAATTTTCCAAAAACAAAAAAATACTTGTTTATTTATAAAGGAGCTTCCAAATCCCAATCATCACAACTGTAACATCTTCAGTTTTGAGATATATGTATCCTCATAAAAAAGAATTAAACTCCTTTACCACCGCCCCCGCCCCCAAGATGATTCCCCCCCCTCTTAAAATGCGTGTTTATTTTTAAAGGAGATTCCAAATACTAATTTTCATGTCTGTAAGATCTTTAGTTTTTGAGATATAAGTATCCTCATACAAAGAATTCAACAAATTTTTAATTAATTCACCCAACTTTTATTGGATTTTCCAAAGACAAAAGATTACTTGTTTCTTTACTTTGAAAGAAAATTCCAAATACAAATTTTCCAGTCTGCAACATCTTCAGTTTTTGAGATATAAGTATCCACATAAAAAAATTTCAACTACTTTTTCACTCCACCCCCACCCGTTAAGTTGGTTTCCCCACCAAAAAAATGTTTCTTTATTTTTAGAGGAGATCCAAATACCAATTTCCATGTCTGTAACCTTCAGTTTTGAGATATCACTCAAGTGAATTTTCCAAAAACAAACAATACCCGTTTCTTTAAAAGAGCTCCCAAATACCAATTATCATGACTGTAGCATCTTCAGTTTTTGAGATATATGTATCCTCGTAAAAGGAATTCATCTCCGTTTTCATTCTCCCCCTACCAAGTTCATTCCCCCCCTCCAAATGCGTGTTTATTTTTAAAGGAGATACCAAATACCAGTTTTCAGGTTTGTAACATCTTTAGATTTGTTTGGTATATATATATTCTCATACAAATAATTCAACTAATTTTTCAATCCTTTCACCCCCCACCCCCAAGTAAGGTTTTTTCTGAAATCCAAAGAATACATGTTTCCTTATTTTTAAAGGGGATTCCAAATACCAATTTTCATGTCTGCAGCATGTTAAGTTTTTTATATACTGTAGATATGGTAATTTTAAAAATTCATCCCCTTTTTCAGTTCCCCTTAAGTGGATTTTCCCCCAAAAAAATGATTTTATGTTTCTTTACTTTTACAGGAAATTCCAAATATCAGTTTTCAAATCTATAATTTGCCATGTGTTTGAGATAACTTGCAGATATAGTATTTTTAAAAATTCATCCCGTTTGTCACTCCTGTTCATCGGATTATTCAAAAACACAAAAATACATGTTACTTTATTTTTAAAGGAGATTCCAAATACCAATTTTCATGTCTGTAACATCTTCAGTTTTTTAAATATAAGTCTCCCCATAAAAGGTGTTCAACCCATTTTCCCCCTTTTTTCACCCCCCTTAATGGGATTTTCCAAAAACAAAAAAAATACACATTTCTTTCTTTTTAAAGGAGATTCCAAATACCAATTTTTACGTCTGTAAACTTTTTAAGTTTCTGTGTTATAGATATCCTCATTTTAAAAATTCACCCCCCTTTTCATCCCCTTATCAACAGAATATCTAAAAATCCTCCTTTAGTGAGCACCTACACCCTAATATAAATGTATCCCCAAAATTTTATTTCTTTATGTCCAGTAGTTTTGGCTCGACGATGATGAATCAGTCAGTCAGGACATGATTTTTTTAAATATATATACTAGCAAGATACCCATGCTTTGCAACAGTATTATACTGAAATTTATAATTGAATGCTTAACATTTTATATATAATCTGCCAAATTTGCAATCTGATGGCAAAGTTCCTCCCAATCTTTAATCTTTCTTTCCAGCAATCAATTTTGTACTTCCCGGGCTAGCTCCAGGTATACCGCCCGGTCAGTTGGGTCCCTAAATTTTTGCCACCTTTTCCTATCAGCATTTTTAATATGGACAAATCCTTGAGGAGATCTGGCGTGGAGTCGTCTTGGGTGCCATGGCAGTACTGAAGTCACGGCCGGACTACATTCATAGTCATTATCCAATCAGGACCCGTTCCCAGCGCGGTCCGCATATTTTGATGATGGTCCAGAAAATTATTATTATTATTATTATTATTATTATTATTATTATTATTATTATTATTATTATTATTATTATTATTATTATTATTATTATTATTATTGATGTTTTGGATTCCACAGCAAGATGCAAGGCCGCCACTTGGCGGTAAATTACATCTGCTGCCATCCTCATTGCTGACAATGTGACCAGCACCATTGTCACGTGTTGGCAAGTGCACAGGATTTCTGGTGATACAAATGATATACTTCCATGCATTATTGACCTTATTATAGAGGTGAACAATTGCACGGTCAATATCATTCCTATCGTTTATTTCAAAAAATGTGTTTAAATTTTTATTTATGTGCCAGGAGAATCTACTGTAATCTAACATTAAGTTTTTCAAAGGAAAAGAGGACTCTTGAAAACGAACCCAGAAAAGATTAAAAATAATCGGTTTATGATCAGAATCAAGTACATTATGAACAGTAAAATCAATTAGTCTCAACTCCTTTTCCACCCCACCGCTGTTAAGTTGATTCTCCCACAAAGAAAAACATGTTTTTTATGCAGTTTGGAGATATAAGTTACCCCATTAAAAACTTCACTTTTTCACTTCCTTTTACCCCCCCCCCCCCCCCAATTAAGTGAATTTTCCAGAAAAAATACCTGTTTCTTTATTAGTAAAGGATCTTCTAAATGCCAATTATCATGACTGTATCATCTTCAGTTTTTGAGATATGTGTCCTCATAAAAGGAATTCAACTCCTTTTCACCCCTGCCCCCTCCCCCAAGATGACTTCCCCCCAAAAATGCATTTTCTTTGTTTTTATAGGAGATCAAAATACCAATTTTCACATCTGTAACATCTTCAGTTTTTATTAGATGTGAGTAACTTCATACAATTAATTAAATTAATTTTTCAAATCCTTCACCCCCCTTTCATTGGATTTTCTGAAATCAAAGGAATACATGTTTCTTTACTTTTAAAGCAGATTCCAAATACCAATTTTCACATCTGCAACATATTTCATTTTTGAGATAATAGTATCTTCATACAAATAATTAAAATATTTCTTTTAATTCCACCCCCAATTCCCCTATAAGTGGATTTCCAAAAAAAAAAAATGGTATTTCTTTATTTTTAAAGGAGATTCCAAATACCATATTTCACGTCTGTAACATCTTCAGTTTTTGAGATATCAGTATCTTAATAAAAATAATTCAACCCCATTTTCAGTCATTTTTACCCTCCACCCAAGTGGTTTTTCCAAAACAAAAAATACATGTTTCTTTATTTTAATAGAGATAAGAAATACCATTTTTCACTTCTGCAACATGTTAAGTTTTTGAGATATATTGTAGACATGTTCATTTTAAAATTTCACCCCCCCCTTTTTAGTTCCCCTTAAGTGGAGTTTCTGAAAACTAATCACCTATATTTCTTTTCTTTTACAGGAGATTCCAAATACCAATTTTTACGTCTGTAACATTTTATGTTTCTGAGATATACTGTAGATATACAGTATTCTATCAAAAAATTAACCCCGATTGTCTACTCCTGTTTAACCCCCATTAATTGGATTTTCCAAGAACAAAAAAATATGTGTTTCTTAATTTTTAAAGGAGATTCCAAATACCAATTTTCAGGTCTGTAATATCTTCAGTTTCTGAGATATAAGTATCCTCAATAAAGGCATTCAACCCTTTTAACCCTTTTTCACCCCTCCTAATGGGATTTTCTGAAAAAAAAAAAATATGTGTTTCTTTATTTTTAAAGAAGATTCTAAATACCAATTTTTTTCATCTGTACACTTTTAAAGTTTTGAGATAGAGATACACTCATTTTAAAAATGTACCCCCCCTTTCACCCCCTTAGTGATGGAATATCCAAAAATCCTCCCTTAGCAAGCACCTACATTGTAATATAAATGTGTCCTCAAAATTTCATTTTGTTATGTCCAGTAGCTTTGGCTCGGCGATGATGTATCAGTCAGTCAGGACATGTTCTTTTTATATAATATACACTGCTGTTTGTAGAAAAGGAAACATTCAGAAGCAATGGTCTGAAACACGCCAAAATCAGAGGACATGTAGAACAGTGGAACCATAATAAGTGATTTAAATTGCACAGATGGTATGCATGTAGGCCCAGCAGTGCCTTTCTGTGTGTGACCTGCCACGGCACTGTTACGCAACACTCAGTCAGTGCGGAGCTGACATACGAAGTGGAAACGTGTACCAAAGTGCCACTATGCCTCGCCGACATCACAGGAGGGAATATCAGCATGCGAGTGCGTTCAAACGGAGCAGAATGATAGGGCTCCGGGAGATGTATCTGTCGTTCCATGACATTGTGGCTCGTACAGGGTATGTTGCTTTAACAGTGAGGCGTATATGGAATCAGTCGAGAGAAGAGGGTCGTACACAGCGCCGACAGGGTACTGGACGACACAATGTGACTGCAGTGCGAGATGACCGGCCATCTTTTCTGCTTGGCTGTAATGAAGAGAACAGCTTCATCCATGGTGTTGGCTCACCGTTGGAGCGCTGCAACGGGTGTGGGGATGTCTGCATCGATGGCTCGATGCCGTCTTCTGAGGGCCGGACTGGTGGCATGCATGCCATTGCGCCGGCTTCCATTGACCTGCCACCACCAATGCCGTAGACTACAAAGGGCACGTGAACACCAACACTGGCATGCTGAGTGCCAAAATGTAGTGTTTTCGGACGAGTTCCACTTTAACTTGTCCTACAGTGATGGCCGCATACGCGTTAGACACCGCCGTGGTGAACGCCATCGGGCAGGCTGTATTGTTGAGCGGCATAGCGGACAAATGCCAAGTGTGATGGTTTGGTGCACAATTGCCTAAAACATGCGATCTCGCCTCCTACGCCTTGAGGGTAATCTGAATAGCTACCGCTACATCAGGGAGGTTTTACAGCCCGAGGAACTGCCCCTCCTGCAGGCTGTTCCAGGTGCCATATTCCAGCAGGAAAATGCCCGGCCGCATGTGGCAAGGAATTTGCAAGCCTTCTTCAAAGAACGGTAGATACCACTGCTTCCCTGGCCTGTCCATTCGCCGGATATGTCACCTATTGAACATGTCTGGGATATGGTCGGTTGGCACCTTGTTCGTTCAGGTCCTCCTGCAGCCACTGTTGATGATTTATGGACGCACCTAGAAACCATGTGTCAGGGTATTCCCCAGCAGCATATCCAGGCACTCTTTGATTCCATGCCACAATGTCTAGCGGCTCTGATTGCAGCATTTGGTGGGCTACGCCGTACTGAATTTCCACGCTCACCGTGCATGTACAGTTCTGTAATTGTAATCATTTGTGTCTTGTCATGTCCCTAATATGTGGAATAAATTGCATTGTGATAACAGCTCTCAGTCTTGGTGTTTCACTTTCTATAAACAGCAGTGTAGATTGATTAGGCGGATTACCTCATTTGTCTAGAATAACACTGACATCACTTGCGTAAGTGTTGTGGCAGTTTTCCACTTATATCTCCTGAACACTATAAAATAATGTAATATAGTTTTCAGCACATTGATTAAAATTTAATCTTGCATTTAATGAGTTAATGAAATAAAACTCAAAGTGCATTTATTTTTCCCTATTTCTGCTTCCGTGCAATGTATATCAATTATGAGAAAGTAAGAATTACTAGAATGTAACAATTACAATTTTATTTCAAGAAGTAAATTACAAGTAAAAATTACATTTTGTAAGAAGTAATGATTACAAGTAAAAATGCCTAAGAATGTAATGATTACAAGTAATTCAATTACTTTCCAGGTTTGGAACTGAGGCATCATCTAGAGATGTATGACATTGTATGATTTCTTGATTTGTAGAATGCACTAAACAAACAAACAAACAAACAAACAAACAAACAAACAAACAAACAAACAAACAAACAAACAAACACACAAGCAAGCAAGCAAGCAAGCAAGCAAACAAACAAACAAATCAATCAATCAATCAATCAATCAATCAATCAATCAATCAATCAATCAATCAATCAATCAATCAATCAATCAATCAATCAATCAATCAATCAATCAATCAATCAATCAATCCCACCTTATGTGCATGTGTATGAGTACCTGTGTGAGAAAGGGAGAGAGAAAAACCATGGGTTGTAATGGTATGAATGTACCACAAACTCATTTCATAGACTTGAAATTTCCATCAAACCCTACTAATATTGAGCCTTTGCAAGTAATTTCACTTTTGACAATTACAAGAGTGTTTTTTTTTTTTTTAATATATCTGAAGCCAACCTCTTCAGTTTTATAAATACCTTTATAAACTTATTCATAAAATCTATAAAATTTACAAAATTAGCTTTGGCAGGCTGAAGAAACTAACAGTAATAAATTACAAGAGTGTACATACCTTTTTTCTGCCAGTATTTAACCCTAGACTGGAAGCGCCAATTTCTGTCACACTACCAGTTACGTTTTCAGTCATTTACAGGCTTCCAACCGCATAAACATTTCATTTAATGGTGTTTTATCTTTCGTTTCAATGTTATTCTCAAATAAAATTAAAAACTTGTATTAGTGATTAATATGAATGTACTTAAAATGGATAATCATGAACACGTGAACTAATTCTGATAGGGACATGAATACTGCGCCTATTTAAAATGAGTTAAGCAGTAGATACATAATTAAATTAAAATAATGGTCATATTTTAATATTTGCACAATTATACAATGAAATTATCAGATATAATAGCAAAAAAAAAATGACTGGATGAAAAATGACTTTAGCCGGCCTCGTGGTGTAGGGGTAGTGTGCCTGCCTCTTACCCGGAGGCCCCGGGTTCGATCCCCGGTCAGGTCAGGGATTTTTACCTGGACCTGAGGGCTGGTTCGAGGTCCACTCAGCCTACGGGATTAGAATTGAGAAGCTATCTGACGGTGAGGCAGGGGCTCTGGTCTAGAAAACCAAGAATAGCAGCCGAGAGGATTCATCGTGCTGACCACACAACACCTCATAATCTGCAGGCCTTCAGGCTGAGGAGCGGTCGCTTTGTAGGCCAAGGCCCTTCAAGGGCTGTAGTGCTGTGGGGTTTGGTTTGAAAAATGACTTTGTTGCCATGTCCAAGAAATCTTTCGCACCTTATCCCCCAAGCAATGCCATAATTTCACTGCGGTTTGCAAATGTAGCATCGCGCTCATGGCTGTAATTCACTTCCTCCTACTTCCTAGAAATGTACAAATGAGTCCAGTATAATAGTTCATCAACCATCTCAGCATTTATCAACTGCATGAAACAGTCAATTTCTGTTGATACCCTCTAGCTTGAGAACTTGGTAATTGTATTCTCTAAATGTACTTCTTTTCATTTACATTTACATACCATACTACTAACCACCAAAGAAACTCACAGTAGTGAACACCTCCTTCTACATACGGCTGGCATCAGGAAGGTCATTAGTTTTACATTAACTTATTGTTATTATTTCAATCTTTCAAAGGTATAGTTGCGAGGTGGTGAAAGACTGACAATTCTAGGAATTACGGTGTAAAGTAGCACGTTGGTTGACAAAAGTAACCAGCACGCCCAGTCTGGGATTAAGTTAATTTATTGCTTATTTTTCTTTGTTATGAGATTATTAGAAAACAAGAATAATAATAATGTTTTGTTGCAGGCTGCCTTCAGAGGATATCATGTAAGGAAACATGTGAAGTTTGTACCAGGTGTGTACAATAATTGCTGCTCAGAATTTTAATTAATTTGTAGTAATGAAGTAAGTATCAGTATTGTATAACACTTTGTTCTTTATCAAAGGAAATATTTTTTTCTCATGCTTATATAGTAGGCTACTCTCGAGTCACACAGAGGTAGGAAAATCATTTACTTTTAATTTAAATGGCTCATATTTGTATGTACAATAGTTGTGTCTCAATATTCAAAATAGCTATATATATATGTTTTCATCTATTTATGCACTGTACTATACCTTATAACTGATATAATTCTCTGATATACAGGCCCTTACAATCTGGCTCTGGCTGATTGATTGGTATATTGGCCTTTGATTCAGATAGCTGGGATGAGGTTTTTAACTACATATAGTTCATTCCTCTAGCTCGAGGATTTGGTAATTGTATTCTCTTAATGTACTTCTTTTCATTTACATTTACATATCACACTACTAACCACCACAGAAACTCACAACAGTGAACACCTCCCTCTACATACAGCTGGCATCAGGAAGGTCATTTGACCATAAAAATGGGCTAAATCAACATCAAGTGTGACCACAGTACATGCCAGCCTTTGGTCCACAAATTTCTGTGTTCAATCCTTGGTTGAGCCAGGGATTTTAACCTTCATTGGTTATTTCCTCTGGTTTGGGGACTGGATATTACTGCGATCCTCAGTACTATATTTCATCCTGGATAGGCCCCATCCTGACAGATGTGTAGATTGGCCATTGGCTTTGGGTGTCAACTTGAAAGACCTGCACCAGGCCTCTCCGGAGGCCACACAACATTATTATGCCAACAAATTGGGAAAAAGGCCCGGAAGAAGATAAAGAAGAAGAGGACAATTTTGATGCCTTGGTGGAGTACTTCCTGGCTGATTTTTCTTATCAGGCCTCTAGTTACCACTCTTTAGGCCCATATCTGAAATGTTGATTTGATTACTGTTTCCATGAAGGAGCAATACCAAATGAATGGAGAGTTGCAATAGTACCTTCAGTGTACAACCTAACTCTTGTAAAATCTTCATGTTTAATACATTTTAATTATCTTTTATTAAATGTTAAGTATGACTAACATATGAATTTCCTGTAAATATGCATTGTAGAATCTTATAACATCAAAATCTGTTCAGTCAAAAACTATAGAACACTCTCTAATATTTGTATATTAGGCATATTACTTTACAACCGTGAAATTGAATTTGATTACTTCATGTAATGATGGAATATATAATGTAGTGAATAAGGAGGATACACTCAGTTTTTCACCATTGTAAAGTGAAAACCATCAGTACGGAATGATTCTAATATCTTGTAATAATATTAGGCGTATTCCATTATAATACTGGTATGTATGTGAATTTCTGGAAGCATACTGTGATGTTTTATTATCCAGATACACATGGAAACTTTAGGAATTTTGTAGACTTCGTCACTGTGGATTATTTTATTGTAATCAAACATTCACCCCAATCGACCAGCAGGTCAATAGACTGTTTGGGTGTGTTCCATTCAGCCTGTGCTTTTTCATTAGCACATTTCTCTGATATTTTGTAATCCAGTCATTCGTTGGATTGAACATTGTTGAGTTTGAGATGATTATAAATAATTTCACCAACCGACCGACCGACCGACCGACCGATGATCTATTTTAAGGCTGTCACCCAAGTGGCAGATTCCCAATCAGTTGTTTACCTAGCTTTTTCTTAAATCTTTTGTCCGACTCGTTGGCTGAATGGTCAGCGTACTGGCCTTCGGTTCAGAGGGTCTCGGGTTCGATTCCCGGCCGGGTCGGGGATTTTAACCTTCATTGGTTAATTCCAGTGGCTCGAGGGCTAGATGTTTGTGCTGTCCCCAACATCCCTGCAACTCACACACCACACATAACACTATCCTCCACCACAATAACATGCAGTTACCTACAAATGGCAAATGCCGCCCACCCTCATCGGAGGGTCTGCCTTACGAGGGTTGCACCCGGCTAGAAATAGCCACACAAAATTATAAATTATTATCGTCAATCTTTTCAAAGAACTTGGAAATTAATTGAACATTTCCCTTGGTGATTTATTCCAATCCCTTATTGCTTGTCCTATAAATGAATATTTGCCCCAGTTTGTCCACTTGAATTCTAACTTTATCTTCATACTTTATTTTCCTACTTTTATTAGCTGCACTCAAGCTTATTCGTCTACTAATATCATTCCATGCTATCTCTCCACTGACAGCTCCTCGCAAGGGCCAAGTACGTAAACAAATTTTCAAAGCAATAATGACATTTGAATATGTAACAAAGATGTTTATTGATCAACACCATCACATGCCCTCACTCCATATGAACACTGCAGAGAGGTTTGAAATTGAATCCAGGCTTTTGGCATCCAATCTAGTAATTAGAAATTGTATACCACCACCTCTCCTACCCCCCACTGGCCAAAGTTCTGATGGTGAAAATTTTTCGAGCAACGGGACTTAAACTGACTAACCACAGAGTCAGACCATATAGACTTGATGCCTTAACGATCGTGGGCGTTAGGCAGGCTTACACATATGGGGAAACCTTTTATGGACATGTGACACGAATGAACCCGCTAAGATAGGCTAACTGAATCAATAATCACCACCACCATTAACTGCTTTCAGGAGAAGAAAATCAAAGGGGCCTGGCTCACTGAGGTAGAAAGAGATCTCGAACAACTGGAGGTCACACATAATGACATCCTAGAGTGTCTCCCACTCAAGGAGAAACGTTAAGCTTGCCATGGTTTCGAGGAAAGCTGAAACTAAAAAAAAAGGAAAGGGATGGACATAAGAGAGAAAGTAACAACACTGAGAATTAAAACAGAAGTACTGGGCAAATGTAAAAACCCATAGAAGGGGACATTTGAAATGACATATTCCATAGTTGGTCAAAACGAGATGAATAATAATAATAATAATAATAATAATAATAATAATAATAATAATAATAATAATAATAATAATAATAATAATAATAATAATAATAATAATAATAATTTATTTATTGTACACTACAGGACTTAATGTCCCAATTACAGGACAACTCTGTTATATAACTACATTTAACATGATGGTACTTATATCTAAACTATATTCTAATTTTATCTAACCTAATCTTCTACAATATAAAGTATCAAAGTATTTTTCTAAAAACTAAAGAGCCTTATATTAATATGGTGTAAAAATGCACTACAAAGTAAATTGACAAAATAAATGAAGCAATTCACATAGAAGCATAATATTATAGAACTTCACCTCACAATACATAGTTCTTAGACTTCCTCTATTTTTATGACTTCATACAATTGCGCGATGAAGTTCAATTAGAAACTTGTGCATTGGCAGACTGAAGTCAAGGCCATTATTTTTCTAAATGGCATTATTGAAGATACTACAGAGTCTGTTCACCGACGAGTTATCATGGGCACATATCTTGGTTTTTTCATTTAAATATTTTGTTCTATTTCTTGAATTGAAGCGAGGTACATGGAAATTTAAGAGAGAGACAGTAATTTAAGATTATCAGTAGCATAGTTTACAATTTTATAAAGAAATTTTACTGCATCCTTCTGTCTTGAACTTCTAACCTCTCCACTTTGAAATTTAAAAGGATATCACTATTGGGGTACATTACGTGGATAGTAGCCAGTTTTTTATATTGTAAGTATTTTAAAAATCTCTTTTGAAATTTTTCAATTTAACAGACATATGATTAACACCTAGGGTTCCAAACGATGCTGGCATATTCTATTTTTGGACTTACTATGGTATTGAACAGATGAATGCAAGTTTGTGTGTTTTTAAAGGGTTTTATATTCCTGATAATGAATCCTAGAGTCTTGTATGACTCAGCTACCTCTTTCAGTATATGCAAATTGAAAGTAAGCTCATGGTCAAGGTCTTTCATCATGCAACCCGATCATACATTACTGTCACCCAGCTTGTAAGTGTAGTGGGCAGGAGTTTTCCTTCTGGTGAATGACATTGATATATATTTTTATGCATTTAAGTACATACAGTTTATTATCAATCACCCACTCCACTCCAATTTTCAAGTATAACTGAAGCTGTTTACAGTCATTTATGCTTTCAATGGCTTTGAATACTTTGAAATCATCCACGTATAGCAGAAAGCTGGAATATTTCACTTGTTCAGGCAAGTCAATGATAAACAGAAGAAAAACTAAAGGGTCTAAATTTTACCCCTGAATTATTCCTGAATTCATCAATCACTACTGATCTGCATTTAGGGCAGTCGCCCATGTGGCACATTCCCTATCTGTTGTTTTCCTAGCCTTTTCTTTACTGGGTATTCCTGAGAAGAATGTTTCTGGAAAGAAACGAACTGTTTCCTATCACACAGATAGGAACTTAGGAACTGAAAAGATGCAACAGTTGTTTTGAGAAACCAAACAGGTTTAACTAACTCGGTAGGGAATTGTGATTAATTTTATCAAATGCTTTTGCAAAGTCTGTAAACACTATGTACATCCATTTGTCCACCCATGTCAAGTTCAGTGGACACTCCCCAAATGAAGTTGACCAAGTTTGTGACTGTGGAACATCATGAAAGGTAACCATGTTGTTTATCTGATATAAGAGGTCTTAAACATGTTGTTAGTCGATTACCTAACATGAAGTCAAAAACTTTTGTTATTGTGTATAATATAGAAATAGGCCGGTAGTTGTTTATCAATGTGAGATCCCCTGATTAAAGTATAGGGTACACCCATGATAATTTCCAGGCAGGTGGAAATATGCATGTTTTAATAATCAAATTATAAATAAATATAAGTGTATGCTTAAAAACATCTGAACAACCTTTTATCACATATGGTGGTACTTGGTCTGGTCCTGCAGATGCTTTAGGTTTCAGCTTTTTAAGTGCTATTTCAACCTCTTCTAAAGCAAAGTTCTTGATGTGCAATGAATTGTTAGTGAAAGATGGAGCGTTAGGTATGCGATATTGTGCCTTATGCAGTGAATATACTGATTGGAAGTAGTCCACAAAACCTTCTACAATTTCATTCTTAGTATCTAGTATGTTCTTTTCATATTTGTAAGTGTCATGATCTCTACTGTTCTTTATCCTATTTTTAACGTATGCTTGCTGGCGAGGTGTAGTGTTTACAGTGCACTATGTCTTCTGGTATGGGCTATATCAAATTTGTTACTTTCATTGACCTTTCTCAGTCTCATCCTTGGCTTTGACAATATGAAAGTGACTGAGGTATGAGTGATGCTAGTAATACCATTGCTTATACAACCAGTCCCTGTTATGAATGGTGTGAAGATATCTCTCATAGGGTCGGTTGGTGCATGCATTTCAGTGGGCTTGGCAGGCTGATATGTAATAGCAGCGGCTGGCTCGGTGAGGAAAGCAACGGGAAACTACCTCACTCCTCATTTCCCTAGTACGCCTCTTCAATGATGCCTAGGCTATTTATGACAGCTGTTGGCGGAGCTGCAGAGGATCAAACCAGCCTTCGGGCTGAATACCCAACATACCCAGAAAGATCTAGCATCATTATTGATATTTTGTTCCACTGTCTCAGTGTATCTTTTGGGTGCAGATTAATTTCTGTTTTAAGTTTAGCTCTCAGCATTTTATGTTGACTAACATAATGCTCCGTAATATGCTTCCGCTTTCTGTAATATTCATTTTCTTTTAACTTTCAAATGATGCTATCTGTAAACAAAATGGAGTATGTTTTGCCATTACCTGTATTTTTCTTGGGAACAGATTCATTTATAGCTAAATAAAGGTTGCAGTGAGAACAGTCTACTGCAGCATCAAATTCACTGCATTCATAGAGAGAGAGAGCTCCAATTTGTGTCTCTAAGCCTCATGAACAGTCATTCTTAATTCAATTTTTTAAATTATATGAAGTCAGGGGAGTAGTGTTAGATTTAGCCTGATGGTCTATTTCTAGGGCCGAGATATGTACATCCTCTAGCAGTAGAAGGTCTGAGCTCTTTGTGCATTCAGTATTTGAAATATTTTGATTAGCTGGTATTAAGTCTAAAATTTTTCTGTTACAACTAGAGGACCCTTGCTGCTCTGCAGCATTCATTGTAAATAGGTCAGATAACTTGTCTTGATGTGCCTATCATTGTCATATTGTTTTGCCTGCCCTTTTCAATGGTTTTATGAACATTTGATAAGAAGCGTGTTATGGTATGCCACAGTCGTAGTTAGTTTCATCCATTCTGATGTCATCATGTCATCTGTTAGATAAAAATCTATCCTATATTCACTTATATTATTCTGCTGTTGTGTTGTAGAAGGCAATGGTATTTTTAATCACAGTTCTTCTATATAAGATGGCTGTCTTGTGAGCTCATAGGTTAGTCTCAATGGAGCGTGTTTTGCCAGTCAGAGAACTTTTTCTTAAGATACATGGCCTTCACTCTTTCTAGTGTAGCTAGGTTATCCTTCGACAGGTGTTCCCAGGTAATGTCTAAGGCATATGTTATGATGCGATCTGTTTATACGTAGACATTTTTCATCTTTTTTTTTTGCTTTGCGTCGTACCGAAACAGATAGGTCTTATGGCGACGATGGGACAGGGAAGGGATAGGAGTGGGAAGGAAGCGGCCATGGCCTTAATTAAGGTACAGCCCCAGCATTTGCCTGGTGTGAAAATGGAAAACCACAGAAAACCATTTTCAGGGCTGCCAACAGTGGGGTTCGAACCTACTATCTTCCAAATACTGGATACTGGCCGCACTTAAGTGACTGCAGCTATCGAGCTCAGTCATTTTTCTCTTAGCAGCATGTAAGTTATTAGGAACATTCTACCATCTGTTGAATATATTAGGAAGCCGGAAAAGGTTAGAGAATCAAAGAGTATTTAGCAGGGAATAGTATTCTTCCGAGATCAAAAGAAGTTTATACTCTTTGGCTTGACAGGTAGTAATCAAGTATGGCTGGATGTAATGACATTACTTAGAATGAAAATCATACATCAGAATATTAATGAAAGTAAATAAATGAAATGGCATATAGCTTTTAGTGCTGGGATATCCCAGGACGGGTTCGGCTTGCCAAGTGCAGGTCTTTTGATTTGACTCCCGTAGGTGACCTGCGCGTCGTGATGAGGATGAAATGATGATGAAGACAACATATACACTCATCCCCTGTGCCAGGGAAATTAACCAATGATGGTTAAAATTCCCAACCCTGCCGGGAATCGAACCCAGGACCCCTGTGACCAAAGGCCAGCATGCTAAACATTTAGCCACGAAGCCGGACATTAATAAAAGTGTTAGTCGCATAGCAACCTGCTAAGTACGGGATGTATTGCGGATTAGGGTAAGCTTTCGCCTGCAATTATTGGAATGATCATTATAATGATTTGGTACCGAATTACATAAGAACAGGTTATGAAGATTCATAAAATTTCTTAATTGCTGAGTTTGCCTATTTGTGCTTAAATCACTGTTCATGTTACTAATTGACGGTATGTTGATATCGCTGACAATTACGACATTACTGTTCTGTAGCTCATAATGAGATTCTAGCCATCCAAATATTTCAGTGTAGAAGATAATTATGAGGAAGGAGGTACATACACATTACCGATATACCATACCTTTCCTTGAATGACAACTTTCAATAAGAGCCCCTGAAAATTTTTTGTGACCTGCTCGGCCTTGAGCAGACTTAATCCTCTCCTGACAGATGTCAGCACACCCCCGCCTCTCCTAGTGCTACGGTCAGCCCTGCATATATAGTTCTTGGGACTCAGGCAAGTGATGGTCTGGGAGTGACTGTTGGGCTCTGAGGTGGAGTCAGAGTATTGGACTCGAGAGAGAGAGTGAGGCGGGGAATTCAAGAGAGTGTGCGAGTCAGTGTTGTTGATATCTGTACTGGTCAGAATCAACTTCAGGGTACTCCGCTATTGAGTATATAGTGTCATATGTGACTATGTATAATTGTGTGTTGTGATGTACAGTGTAAATATAGTAAATTATATATGGAAGTGAACTAGTGTTGGCTACTGAATGCATGATTCGAAGCAGTGTATCGATTCATTCAAATGTCCGAGTGAATCGATTCACAAGAACGGCGAGCTCACAGCACACGATTCAGCTTACTCCCAGCAGACAGTGCTTAGCGGCACACTCACTGGACATTGACGAGGAGCCAAGCTTCCACTGCAGCAAGACGGTGAATCATGGCACATTGAAAGAATTGTGAACGAGCGCGGCTAAGTGAGACACAAGATACACGCGGCTCCTTTTCGGCTCACTGGACACTGGCGGGTGGCGGAGAGCCGAGCTTCCGCTGCAGCGAGACATACAGTGAGCCATGGCACACCGAAAGAATCATGAACGAACACAGCTCAGTGAGACACAAGATACACACGGCTCTTTATGGGCACACTGGAGAGTGGACACTGGCGGAGAGCTGTGCTTCCTCTGAAGCAATACATACAGAGCCACTAAAAGAACCGTATGCTAAATGGACTCCCGAGCTCAGCTCATTTGAAAATAATACCCACTTGCATTCACTGTCCTCTTCTTACAGCGAGGTTTAAATAATAGATGGATTTATTTTCAGTGTTAAAAAGGTATTCAAAACATAATTCTAAAGTAACTAGTAAGTACGTAGGCTATTAGGTTATACTATTTATTAGTTTAATGAATCTTAGTATTGTAACTTAGTTAACATTTGACAATTAATTATACTCGACTCTAGTCTGCCCTGTGACTATGAGTCATGCTCATGACCACTCAAAAGTACCTGTTTTATATTGGGAAGAACGGCTCAGTATTGTCTCAGTTCGTATGTCACATTGTTGCACAAGACTTCAATAATATGTGGACAGTAAGTGAGCCACTGACGCAGTAACTTAACAAACAGTATGTTGAATCAGAAAACCAGTGGGCTACTGTACATCTCGGGTAGCCTATACAAAATATAATGGTTTAAAAAATCCTCTGCTGATAGAAAAATACAGTACATATTTTCAAAAATGACTTAGTGAGTTGGACGTGTGGTTAATATCGCGTAGCTATGCGCTTGCATTCAGGGGGATGGTGGGTCTGAATCCCACCGTCGGCAGCCGCTAAGATGGTTTTCCGTAGTTTCCCCATTTTTACACCAGGAAATCCTGGGACTGTACCTTAATTAAGGCCATACCTGCTACCTTCCTAATCCAGGACCTTTCCCATCCTGCGTCGCTGGAAACTTTCGATGTATTAGAGTGACTAGCATTTTTTTTTTCTAAGAAAGGAGTTCATAGTATGAAGACCAGATGGCAGCAGCGAACAATGAATGCTGTTGTTGCTGTCTTACCATTACATGCTACACAGATCCAGTAGGAGCGGTGACTCTAATATGCCGTGAATCGGATCACTGTATCGATTCAGTAACGTGAACGAAATCAAATGAATCGATTCAGTAAAATGAATTGAATGTCCCATCACTAAAGTGAACGTGTGATACTGATACTTATTTATGCAAAATAAAATCGCAATGTAGAATGATAAATTGGCGACCATGACAGGACTTAACAGGACACTTCAAGACTCAGCGATGAAGATCGACCAAATGAGCTTGGTGATGTTATGGAAAGTGCTGACATCCCGAGGTTTACCGACGGCTGGAAGCAAAGCGAACTTACAAGAGATGCTGCACCAGGATTTGATAGACAACGAATAGGCAGTTTCGACTTCGAAGTCACCTTGAGGGAAGAAACCAATGACCGGGTATGCAGTATGTTCGCACAACTAATTGCTTTGATTCAAGCCCAGTCCGAAAAACTCGAGGGTAAAATCGAGGCCTAGTGTGGAAAAATCGAGGTCCAGTCTGGAAAAAGTGAGGCCCAATCCGAAAAACTCAGGTGGAAAATCGAGGCCCAGTCTCAAGAAATAAAGGACCAAATCAAGTCTGTGGACAATGAAGTACGAGCCTCGATGGAGTCCGTAGTTCAAGGCCCAGCGGAAACAGCGAGCGCGCTGTGTGAAAGTACGACAGCTCTGGAGACACGGGTGAAGCCTGCAAGCAGTGATGGCGGCTCCAGTGTGCAGATGGCAACTCCACGGGACGACGGGATCATTGTAACGACGGTGGAGTCCGTAATTCAAGGCCCAGCGGAAAAGCCAAATACCCTGTGTGAAAGCATGACAGCTCTGGAGACACGGGTGAAGCCCGCAAGCAGTGATGGCGGCTCTGGCGTCGTGAAGATGACAACTCTACGGGACGACGGGTTCATTGTGGCGACGGCAACCGACAAACAAGGGTGCCACGTAACTAGGACACTAGTCCCGGCACAAAATCATATGCCCGTAGGAATATTGAATTCAGCACCCCGGAAAAAGAGGAGACTCAACAGGACCAAGACCACGACGTGCGAGCCTCTCCCGTGCATCTCACTGGTGGACTACAAAGACATGTACGTCCTGGCAGAACACAAAGGCACGACCAAGGGGAAAGTCAGTGGAGAGTCGACTAGCATGCGAGGACCTGCAGATCATTGCTACGGAGAACAGGGACACCGTCAGCCGGACCCAGCGGATCCCCCATGAGAAGGTGGTGGCCATTGATTGAACTGTCTAGCTGCAATATATGGACTTCTACAACGCCAACGAGAAGACAGTGCAATTGAGGTAGCCTAAGTGTAACTGAATAGTGAGGACTAAGAAAGCCAAAGAAATAGATATAAGGAAACCTAGATATAATTTAAGACCTAGATTAAGGAATGTACAGGGTAGATATTGAAGGTTTTAGGGGGGATAATTGTCGTAGGTACGATATCGTAATTGGTGTAAAACCTTCAATTATTATGTTTAATATATCTTAATTATAGTTTATTTAAGGCTAAATTATCTTTTATTAAATGTTAAATATGATTAATATATGATTTCCCTCTAAATATGTAATATAGAATTGTATAACCTCAAATATGTATTGTGTATAACCTCAAAATCTATAGAGTCAAAAGCGGGAGAAAATTCCACAATGTTCGTGTGTTAGACTAATTGTACTGTATTTGGTATAGGTGAAAGGTTCTGGAAACCTACTGTAAGGTTTTATTATCCAGATACACGTAGAGACATTATGAATGTTGTAGATATTTCCATGTACATTTTTAAATATTGAAGGAAAGTTTGAGTACCCATTCGACTAGCTGGTCGATCGATGTTTCAAGTGTGTTTCATTACAGTGCTGTAAGAACTCTTTGAGAAGTCGATCATTCTAGATGGTTGATCGAGTAGTACAAATATAGAGCTGTCAGTCAGTGAAGTTAGTTCTAAGTTCGCAGTTCTTAGTTCTTGGGACTCAGGCAAGTGATGGTCTGGGAGTGACTGTTGGGCTCCGAGGTGGAGGCAGAGTATTGGACTCGAGTGAATGAGTGAGGCGGGGAATTCAAGAGAGTGCGCGAGTCAGTTTTGTTGATATCTGTACGGGTCAGAATCGACTTCAGGGTACTCCGCTATTGAGTATATAGTGTCATATGCGACTATGTATAATTGTGTGTTGTGACGTACAGTGTAAATAAAGTAAATTATATAAGGAAGGGAACGTGTTCTTGTGTGATATTTATTTACGCAAAATAAAATCGCAATGCAGAATGATAAGTGTTGTCCATTAATTTACAGTTTATTTACCTCATCTTGGTTGTAATAACAACTACTTTAGAACCCTGAGTTTTATGCATTTTAATGACTCCGTTTCTTACTCATGTACGCGTAGTCCTCTATGCGGATGACTCGGGCCTGGGCTAGCAGTTTCTTTCTTTGCAGTGACAGACTCTCGTTGATGTACATGACACTGTCGCTTGGAAGATATACATGCCTGGTGGAGAGGTTCCTCTTCACTCGCCATCTTTCCATAAACAGATCTTTGTCCACCCACCTTACTATCTTCACTATAATTCCACTCTGTTGTTGGTGCGTAGCTTTCGGGAGCCAATGACACATTTCCACCATCTCTCCTTTCATCTCTATGTCCAGAGACTTGTTACTAGACCAAGTCAAGTCTTAGAAGTGGAGATCTCACCCACACATGCTAGAGAGGCATCCATGGTTCCTCCACATGGGTGATACAGTGTTTCAGGTGAAGTGGAGCTCTTGATTGAGGTGAAGGCTCACTGCGGGGTGCTGGAACCAACACATCACTTTGCACTACGTAGCTCGGATGAGCTGCGGGTTGGGAAATGGGTGATCCTAACCCAGGGAGAAAGTCATGGCTGTGAACTCAGTCATGATAATGCCAAGTGGAGAGCACGTGAGTAGGCCTACCGAAAGGGGAACAAACCTGGCTAGGTTCGGGCCAGGGGCGGACCGCTGGATGGACGACTGAGGGGTGTGGTCTATGCTACGGAGAGCCTGAGCTGTGGGAAGACAATGTTTGGCTCTATGCCTCACCACAGATGGTGAGAACGATGCTCAGGACCCTAGAAGGGGCAAAAACTCTATGACTGATTGAAATATGGATGCTTATAAAGAACCAATTTCAAAAAAACTTCGACATCAAGGGAAGCCAAGGAAGCTCTAGTAGAGCAGATCCAGGAGCAAGCCCAAGATGAAAAAATGGAGATAGAATTCCCAGTTGAACAGGCTGTCGCCGACTCAAAACAAGAAGTGGCAACAGAAGCTCCAGTAGAGCAGACTGCTGTCAGAATCAATCAGCATGATACCAATATTCTAACACAACAGTGGAGACTGTAGAAGGCCATTTCATTCAACAAGACAGGAAAGACAGTCATTTTAGCCCTTGGTGAAAGAGACTTTGAAGAGTTCAAAAAGAGAAGCCTTAAGGCTAAGCTTGGACTTGGGCAGACCAAGTTTCAAGTCATCAGGGGAAAAACAAAATCCAATGTTGAAAAGGATGGAGCTGAAGGTCCTTCAGGCCAATCTTCAGCATAAAAAAAGGCAGCTGTGGCCAATTTTGCCAGGAAGTTCAAGTCCGAAACTATTGATGTGGCCCTTATTTAAGAGCCATGGGTAGTCAAGGGCAGAGTAGCAGGACTGGCAGAATGTGGTGGTAAGCTGATGTACAATACAACATTAGAAACACCAAGAACATGTCTTCTTGTGAACAGGAAAATAAAATGTCTTATCCCTCTTGAAGCCAAGAGCCGATCTAGTCAGCCGCTCCCCATCAGCTGAAAGAGGCCAGAGCTCCGCCTCCACTCTACTACTGTAAAGTGCCAGGCCGTTTTCAGTGGAAATACATGTATTTTAAAATTCGCGTATATCTACCGGTGTATAGCAAATACCGGCATGAAATTTTCTACATATATCGACTACGTAGAATAAGAAACTGGTCTGGAGAGATATAAAGAGTCAAAGACGTTTTATTGTTGATTTATAGTTGTCGATAACGTTTATTTTTAGGAAGAGAAAAATATTTTCGCACTTTCTCTCTCAATATCTACTTTGAAAAAATAATTTACGATACAAAAGAATATACGTAATTATGTATAATGTATTTCTAAATACAATTCTATAGAATAATTAATTTGAACGAGAAAAATAAAAACATAAAAAATAAAAATTCAAACATATGTCACTAGTAAAAACAAGACAATTTTACTCACCGATAAAATTCGCGTGTATGTATCGATCTTTGGCAAATACTGTCAACAAATTTTCTATGTGCGGACAACACAGTATTAAAATAATTCTGAATTATTAAATAAGTAAAAAATAATAGTTGATATTATAGTTTTTGTTTTCAGAAAAATTAATTTCTCGTTTTCGGTTGTAGTATATATTAGAAAAATAATTTTACAATACAACAGAATTTACGAAATTAAGAAATGTATGGCACTAAATCCATGATTTGCTTTGACCTACTAAGCGACCGCTGCTCAGTTCGGTACCTGCAGTTTACGAGGGGAATCATGGTCAGTGAGACAGAACCTCTCAGTAATTATTCTTGTTTTTCCAGACCGGGGTCCTCTCACCCTCAGATATCTCCTCAATTGGAATCACTTAGGGTCACTTAGATTGAGTGAACCTCGAACCAACCTTCAGGACCAGGCGAAAATTCTTGACCTGGGTGGGAATCGAACCCATGACCTCCGGGTGGGAGGCAGGCACGCTACACTTGGCCCGCGGAGACCGGCATTTAGGTAATGATAGAGGACTATATATGACTATAAGGTTTAGCAGAGAGTAAGTGAAAAGTAAACTGAAGTGTGATATGGGCGGAAAATCAGACGGTAGGGCATGTTTAGGTCCAAGAACTTCCTTGAAGGAGATAGGAGGTCGAGGAATGTTGTCGGGTTCATTGGGACAAATTTCCACAAAATGTTCTCCAGAGACATCATCATCATCATCATCATCATCATATTCGTTATCACTAGTTTCATCTACCACCATATACAGAGTAGCTTTAGTGCTGTTAGACACAATTAAACGTCTCTTCTTTAGCTGTGGTGATTCCGCGGACGTGTCCGGTATAATTTCATCGCTACTCTCTGAACTAAATTCCCTATCGCTATCCGATAAATAATCAGCGTTAACTTCGCACTGTTCTAAATACTGCATTAATTTATTGTCATCAATACCTGCTGAAAAATTATCACGTGAATAACATGCCATTTTCCTTTCACAAATCCACTCACTGCAAGGAGCAACCTCTTACTGACCGGTTAGTGGTATTTGTAAACACAGGAAACGACTCTTGTGAAAGGTATAACACCCTCTTAGAACTGCCAAAGCAAGGCCAGACACACAATAACGTGTAGCCCCTTTACTACAGGTTGTAACAAAAGTATGCACTCCACTATATGTTGCCTCAAAATTACGTATATCACAGAATTTTAAGCCGGCCGATGTAAACGGCTCTGGCAATTTCCGACTGGATTGTTAACGGCCGACCAGATCGGCTCTGGCAATTTAAAGGGTGGAGCTCGCACTACCGCCTGGCACCAAGAGAGTTAAGTTGCAGGAACACTGTTCACGGGACTTAACCGTGGCCAAGATTAAACTTGGAAATTGGGAGGGACCCAGAGAAATAACCATAGGCTCTGCATACCTCCCATATGATCCAACTAATCTGCCCCCATCAGTTGAGAACCTAATTTGCAACGCAAAGAGGAAAGGCAACACTTAGTCCTTAGAGCAGATTCAAATTCACACCACACGGCATAGGGCAGCATGAACTGCAATGCAAGAGGTGATTCTTTATTTATTTGTTTTTTGCTTTATGTTGCACCGATACAGATAGGTCTTATGGCGATGATGGGACGGGAACAGGCTAGGAATAGGAAGGAATCGGCCGTGGCCTTAATTAAGGTACAGCCCCAGAATTTGCCTGGTGTGAAAATGGGAAACCACGGAAAACCATTTTCAGGGCTGCCGACAATGGGGTTCAAACCCACTATCTCCCGGATGCGAGCTCACAGCTGCACACTCCTAACTGCATGGCCAACTCGCCCGGTGGTGATTTTTTACTTGAGTTTAATATTGGAACTGAGTTGATGATACTAAACCTAGGAAACAAGCCTACATTTATAAATAAAAATCGTAGGGAGGTAATAGACACTACACAAAGCACTACGCATATTGCAAACTTTATTAAAGACTGGAAGGTGCTGGAGGAACCATCATTGGCAGTCCACCAGCACATCCAATTTGCAATAGATGCAAGACTATGTGGGATTGAGATGTACAGAGACCCAAAAACAACTGACTGGGACGGATACAGGGAAGTTCTAAGGAAGGCTGTACAAAAAATTTCAACTAACATGAGATGACAGAAAGAATTGGATGAGTCAGTGGAACTATTTGAAGAGACCATTATAGACTCATTCCATGAAAACTGTCCTCTCAAAGAAAAGAGAAACACCAAAAAAGTAAGGTGGTGGGACAACAAACTAGCCAAAATGATAAAATAGTTTAGGATGTTGTATAGAATATCATCTAGAAATGGTATGTGGGATGTATATCATTGGAAACTCACTGAGTATAACCTTGAGATGCGGAAAGCAAAAGGAAAATCTTGGAGACTGTTCTGTGGGAAGTGGAATCACACACTGAAACAGCAAGGCTCCAGAAGGTTCTGAAAGCAAACCATATAAATCAAGTGGGGACACTGGAGAAACCAGATGGGTCATTTACTCAGGCAGGGAGGGACACGCTGGAGATACTAATGGCGTGTCACTTTCCTGAGGCTGAGGAGATGACAGAAGAAGAAACCGTTGGAACAGAGACAAGAGCTCGAAGAGCAGACTAGAACTGTGCCAACAGAATAATAAAACATAACCATGTAAAATGGGCAATTGACACGTTTCATCCTATAAAGGCTCCGGAGCCAGATGAAATACTTCCGATACTCCTACAGGAAGGACGGGAGATACTCGCCAATGCCCTAACGGACCTTTTCAGAGCTAGTCTAGCTTTAGGGTATGTGCCAAAATCATGGTCTGAAGCTAAAGCAGTATTCATACCTAAGCCTGGAAGGGCAAATTATACCCAAGCCAAAGCATACAGACCATTATGTTTGACCTCCTTCATGTTGAAAGCAGTGGAGAAAATTCTGGATAAATATATCAGAAGAACGGTGCAATTGAACTCGGCGTTACATGAAAATCACCAGATCCACTGAAGTAGCACTCCACAAGTTGGTTTGTAAACTATAGGAAAGCCTAGAATATAAAGAAATTGCACTGACAGCATTTTTAGATACAGAAGGAGCCTTCAGCAATACAACCTATGATTCTAGAATCAAAACTTTGGAAAAGAGCAAGGTGAGTAAAATCGTCGTCAAATGGATTAAATCCATGTTGGACAGACGGAAGTAAAAGCAACCCTGTTTGAAGAAACGCTGACGTTTAGGGCCACCCAAGGCTGTGCTCAGGGAGGAGTTCTTTTTCCTCTGCTGTGGAACCTTGTGGTGAAAAAAATCATAGCTATGCTGAATGAACAAGGCTTTTATACACAAGATAACTCTGTTCCCTTTTACAAGAAGGAGAGAAAGAGATCACTGAAGCTCTTTGGGCAAGATATATATATGGAAGAACAGGCACTGCCCCTAGGTGTAGTGTTAGATAAAAATCTAACCTGGAATCCACATATAGAAAGGAATGTAACCCGGGCGAAGAACTTGCTGTACCAGTATGCATGTAAAAGAGCCGTCGGGAAGACATGGGGCCTAAGACCATCAATGGTAATGTGGATATATACAATGATCATTGGACCATTGATGGCTTATGCTGCAATCATCTGGTGGCAGAAAGTAAGCCAAGTAAAAGTCAGTAGTAGATTGAATAGCCTACAGAGAATTGCATGCATAGCCATAACTGGGGCTATGGGAACTATGCTGACAGAAGCCTTGAATACTTTACCAGACCTCCCATCACTATGCAATTTCATAAAAGGACAGGCTAGAATGAGTTCACATAGACTGACACAATCTGAGTGCTGGAATGCAATCTAGGACACTGTAAAATTAACAGAGTAATAACAGAGGAAGTTATACACATCATATGATACCAAAGTACAACTTTGAAAAACAGTTTGAGACCCAGATAATAAAAAAAGAAGACTGGGATATCAACAAATGGAATACTGAAATAGAAGATATAGTGTGGTGGACTGATGGCTCAAAGACTGGGGATGGCACAAGAGGAGGGATCAATGGGAGAAGACCTGAGAGATCAATCCAGATTAGCCTGTTCAAACACACTACATTCTTTCAAGCGGAAGTGATAGCTATCACAACGTCTTGAAGTAAATCTGAAAATGAACTATAAGAAAAAGAACACTTTCATTTTTACAGACAGCCAGGCGGCCATTAAGGCATTAGAAGCAGTTCGGATAATATCCAGAATTGTCTGGTATTACCATTCACTTCTCCTGAAGCTCTCAAAGTACAACATTGTCAAAATAATATGGGTACCAGGGCATACAGGTAATGAAAAGGTGGATAAACTGGCCAGGAAAGAGGCAGAAACACATTTTGTAGGCCCAGAACCTGTATGTGGGATTTTCTATGGACAAGCCCGACACTACGTAGGAAAATTGGTACAAAAGAAACAAATGGAGAACTGGAAAAATACTCCAGGATGCAGGCTTGCAAAGGAACTGATAAAAGGACCAAACAAGAAGCATACTAAAGAACTGTTGAAACTCAGCAGAGAAAATATAAGATGGGTAGTAGGACTGTTGACAGGACACTGCCATCTGAAAAAACACCTACATATGATTGGAGTAATAAGAGACAATACTGGTATATGTAGGAAATGAAATGAAGCAGAGGAATCAGCTGAACACATACTTTTCGAATGTGAGGCGCTGGATAGAATCAGACTCTCCACTCTAGGACTACCAGGTGAAGAGAGAGAAAAAAATCCAAGAAGATCCAATAAGAGCAACCTGCAAATGTGTGAAGGGAGCAGGTATATCTAGGTGGGAATGAAGGAAAAAATGGTAGCATAAGATCTTAGAGGTCGACACTAATTAGAAACTAATATTTAGAGGCCCCATGAAGAAAAAAAGATGTCCAGAGACCATCCAGTCTTCTTAACTGTGCCCAGTACAGTTTCATTTTGGATATCAGGAACTCCCTGAATTTTAATTATGTTCCTTCTTGAGTAAGTTTCCGCATCATTCACTTGGCAGTCTAGGGATTTTATTTTCCGCCTTAAATTTGAGTTTTCCTGAGTCACGATTTTTATGTGATCAAAGCACTTGTTAAGATCAGTTTGTTGCTTTGAAATTGGCTGGGTCATATCATCCAACTTATTATGACACAGTTCGAGTAAGTTCCCTAAATCAGTCTCTCTTATCTCCTTGTCTTCCTTCATTTGGCGAATTTCTTCGGTTAGTTCTTCCAGAAGGGAAGGATGGAATAGTGTTCCCCACAGATTTCTTCTGACTGTTGTCTGCTTCATGTACACTACAACTTTCACAGGATCACACACTAAATTCATTTATGTTGTTCACACATTTCTTGTGGTACCACTTTTTGCACTGAGCGCATTTTATCTTGTGGGTTCTCCCTAGCTCCACTCCACATTGCTCACAAGAGCCCATTCTGCTATGTTCACAATAAGCTCTGGAACTAATAATATTTCTGGATTCCCAATGAGTAAATTATTATTTTTAAAATGGCTTGGTAATATATATCACACACTTGAATATGTTGGGTGCGCACACTGAAAATCCTGCTGTTATACACTTGAAATTATACCCTTTTGAGGAGCTCATTTCGTTCATGCCACTCACTCAGATGCTATGCTGGATAATAATGATAATAATAATAATAATAATAATAATAATAATAATAATAATAATAATAATAATAATAATAATGGTTTTACATCCCAATAACTACTTTTACAGTTTCTCAAGATGCCAAGGTGCTGGAATTTTGTCTCAGAGGAGTTCTTTTATGTGCCAGTAAATAATTTCTGACACGAAGCTGGCATATTTGTGTACCTTCAAATACCACTGGACTCAAATAGGGCTCAGAAGGCCAGTGTTCTACTATCTGAGTTACTTAGCCCAGCCATGAGCAATAACATTTCTTGTATAATGCCACTGCCTCCTCAGTTCAATTTGGGAGTTCAACCCTGAATTTGTACATTAAGTTCCAAAACCATTCATACACTTGTCCATACACCAGTGTGAATGAAAACTAATAGAAACAGCCTGCAAATATTCCATATTATTTGCATTCACAATACTTTCATATTTAATTAATAACTAGAAAATGTGTTTCAAGAAGTTAAAAATATATTTCAGAAGTTACTTTTACAATTTTTAAATAATTATTTATCTATACTGGTGGTTTGTGGCATTAGCATCTTAGTTTGTGAATGATGGACAATGGTAGTGTGGCCTGGTAAGTGGTCCTTGTGTAAGGATGCCTGTTACTATGGAATAGAAGTGGATATCACTGACATACTGTATTCTGAACTGTGGAACTCCAGGTCCTCAGGTGGCTAGGTTGGTGAAGCATAAATGGGTTAAGAATAGCTTGCACAAATATATGAATCCGATCATGCTTAACACATTTGCATTATGTTTCTGCAATCTAGGGATTCTTAGTATAAAATTCACTGTGTTTATACTTACCATATTTAATTAATGTACTCTCAGACAAACAGCTCGACCTTCGGTATGGTACCTACAGACGACTTAATGAACTTCCCCTCCGTTCTTTTGGTGCAGTGAAGGATTAAGGGGAAAGGTTTGGCCGTGGCCTATAAAATGAGAGAGTTAGCCATGTGGTTAGGGTCGTATAGCTGTGAACTTGCATTACCACCGTCGGCAGTCCTGGAGATGGTTTTCCATGATTTCCCGTTTTCACACTTGGAAAATGCTGGGGCTATACTTTAATTAAGGCCACGGCCACTACCTTCCCAATACTAAACCTTTCCTGTCCCATTGTCGCCATAAAACCTATCTGTGTCGATGCGATTTTCATTTTCGTCTAACTTTGGGGTAATCACATAAATATGATTGTTAATAAAGGGTACAGATCTCTGCACATGGTTATGAGGGTATTTAGGGGTTGTAGTAAGGATGTAAAGGAGAGGGCATATAAGTCTCTGGTAAGACCGCAACTAGAGTATGGTTCCAGTGTATGGGACCCTCATCAGGATTACTTGATTCAAAAACTGGAAAAAAATCCAAAGAAAAGCAGCTCAATTTGTTCTGGGTGATTTCCGACAAAAGAGTAGCATTACAAAAATGTTGAAAAGTTTGGGCTGGGAAGATTGGGAGAAAGGAGATGAGCTGCTCAGTGAAGTGGAGAGGTGGCGTGGGAGGACATCAGTAGACGAATAAGCTTGAGTGGTGTCTTTAAAAGTAGGAAAGTTCACAATATGAAGATAAAGTTGGAATTCAAGAGGACAAATTGGGGCAAATATTCGTTTATAGGAAGGGGAGTTAGGGGTTGGAATAACTTACCAAGGGAAATGTTCAATAATTTCCCAATTTCTTTGTGATCATTTAAGAAAAGGCTAGGAAAACAACAGATAGGGAATCTGCCACCTGGGCAACTGCCCTAAATGTAGATCAATAGTGATTGATTGTTATAGAGAAAAGGTTATAATAGAAACTACAAGCAAGGCCTTCATCCTGTTTCACTTGCTTTCTTTTGAACCATTCATTTGATTAAATACTTTCAACATTGCTGAATTCTTCCAGTGTTGATATCAACTATTGTTTTATCTGCCTTTATAAAGGAGTGCAAGAGTAAACAGAGATTGTCATTAATCAAGTTTAAGTCAGCATTAAGTTACATTTGTTCATTTGATGTCTGAAATGTGTCTGCACCACTGGAGTTAAAGATGCATCTTCTCTCAAGTTAATTGGCAAGAAGGGTTGATAACCAGGCTGGGGGGGGGGCAGAAGAGTAGAGTAATCTAATTTCAAATAGTTGTATTCTAGTGGTACTTTCAAAGAAACTTAATATGCATTACTATTCAAATTATCAACATTTGGATACTTATTTTAACTGTTTCAAAGATAATGTGCAATGCATAAGTAGTAAGAATTCTTCTTCTTCTTCTTCTTCTTCTTCTTCTTCTTCTTCTTCTTCTTCTTCTTCTTCTTCTTCTTCTTCTTCTTCTTTTGTTTTTCTCACACTCCAGTGGGGCTGCAGGTATGAACTGTGTTTGCCCTTTTTTATGGCTGAAGCTCTCCTCATGCCAACACTATGTGGAAGGATGTATCACTATTGCATATTTGTGTAATGGATTGTAAATATGAAGAGGTGTGAATAGAGATAAACACAAACACCTAGTTCCTGCACCAGAGGAATTAATCTGGTGAAACAAACATCATGATGCTGATGATTCAGCCAAGGAGTTGCATGTAAGCAGTAAGAACACGTCAATTTTTTCCTTTGCTGGCCAGGGGATATGCATAGCTTCAATAAACATATGTGCTAAGGTTGTGTGATTCCTTATGTACAATTCTTTATGTGTAAAAAAATAGAATTCACTGACAGGATATCGTCATCTTTCAAATCCCAAATTAAAACATTCATACTTTTTCCTTTACTATCAATTAATATGTTGATGGGGTGATAGTACATTATGGGACTCATTTTAAGTACTTGGGTGTTAATACACTATAAGGAACGATCTTCATTGGGGTAATGAAATGGCGTATGGCTTTTAGTGCTGTGAGTGTCCAAGGACAAGTCCGGCTCGCCAGATGCAGGTCTTTTGATTTGACGCCTGTAGACCTGCGCGTCATGATGAGGATGAAATGATGATGAAGACAATACAAACACCCAGCCCCCGTGCCGGCAAAATTAACCAATTATGGAGAAACAAGCTTTGGCCGAGAAGAGATCCCTTACCCATACCAAGACTCAAGATGTCGAAGAGATGCAGATTTTCCTACCAGGCCAACAAGTACTGTGATGTAACCACCCAGTCAGTAATAAGTCACCCAACCGCTGCGCATACAGAGTAAGCCAGGAGGAGAGGCTACTAATGACATGGCACCATCTGGTCATCTGGAGGAGAACACATCGATTATCATCGAGGAAGAGGCTGGCAGCGAGGCAACCCCGAACCCCGACATGGCACATGCTGGTCAAGAGGAGGAGGAGACCACATCCAGTGACATCGAAGAAGAAGAAGAAGAAGAAGAAGAAAGAAGATACAATCTACGTCCAAGGCAATGTCGACAAAATGAGAAACCATGGAGAACCATCTTCAGGACTGCCGACAGTGGGGCTCGAACCCACTAGCTCACAGCTGCGCTTCCCTAATCATGTGGCAAACTCGCCCAGTGGACTGATCTTCATTGGGATAATCACATCAATGAGGTTGTAAAGAAAGATTACAGATGTCTTCATATGGTTATGAAGATATTTAGGGGTTGTAGTAACGATGTAAAGGAGAGGATATATAAGGCTGTGGTAAGACCCCAATTAGAGTATGGTTCCAGTTTATGGGATCCACACCAGGATCATTTCATACAAGAACTTGAAGAGATCCAAAGGAAAGCAGCATGATTTTTTCTTAGTGATTTCTGACAAAAGAGGAGTGTTACAGACATGTTGCAAACTTTGGGCTGGTAAGACTTGGGAGTAAGGAGATGAGCACCTCAACTAAACAGTATGTTCTGAGCCGTCAGTGGAGAGATGGAATGGAATTACATTAATAGATGAATAACCTTGTGTGGAGCTTTTAAAAATAGGAAAGACCATAATATGAAGACAAAGTTGGACTTCAAGAGATCAAATTGGGGCAAATATGCATTTTAGGTCAAGGAATAAGTGACTGGAATAATTTATCAAGGGAAATGTTCAATAAATTTCGAAGTTCTTTGAAAACATTTAAGAGACGGTTAGGTAAACAACTGATAGGTAACCTGCCATCTGGATGACAGCCCTAACTACAGGTCATGGATGATGATGATGAAAACAATTTCATTATAAATACCTCCAGTTAACCCCTTAAGCGGGGAGCTCGATACATACCGGCTCATCCCCAGGTGGGGAGCGATTTCCCTGATTGAAGAAAATATCTAATTACTTGATTAAAAACAATATTAGACTATAATAAACTATTGAAAGGCCCTAAGAGAAATATTTACTTGAATATAATGTATTTAATTGTTGGAAAATGGTATTATTTTTATTTTTCAATACTTTGTGCAAGAATGTACTAAGTGCTTTCACACTGTGATATCAAGGTTACTTCTTCCTAATAGCAAAGCTCTGATTTTCGTTTATACATTAACAATTACTTGAATATTTTAGGCAGTTTACTAACAATCTCTGCCTGGAAATAAATGTCTCTGTATATGTAAATTGCAGATTTACAAAGTTCACATGTACTTAAAAGATTTACAATGGAATAAATGATAATACTCACAAAATTTTCTGTTATGTTGGTTACCACTTTCGAGGGATCAAGTTTATATAGCCTACCTACAATTCATAAGTGACACACACAGACTATACACTACAATACAGGTAATATCTACAGTATATACAGTCATCACAGTGTTATGTCTTTTACAGCTGTTAATTATGATACACACGGAAGCAGATCATGTTATATAACCTGACTTGGCGTCGCATAATTTAAATGATTCCATTCCGAAACACGATTGTTTTCTTGGTATGTAAACTTCCACCCTAGCCACACTTTCCATAGGAACAGGTTCTCATAAATTGACACTTTGCCATCAGGGGTATAAGCTTCCGAAAATTCTGCGAACAGGTCGCCAAATACTGGATTTATCTTGTATATTTTGGGAGGAATATGTCCATTATTCACCTCATTGTGTGATATATGTAAAAAGCTATGGAGAAAAATTTAATAATAATAATAATAACATACATACATACATTATCATTATAGACTGTTATGCCTTTCAGTGTTCAGTCTGCAAGCCTCTGAGAATTTACTAAACGTTGCCACAACCCTCAAATTGCAACTAGTGTTGTGGCCTCATTTAGTTCTATACCTCTTATCTTTAAATGGTTAGAAACCGAGTCTAACCATCGTCGTCTTGGTCTACTTCTACTTCTCTTACCCTCCATAGCAGAGTCCATTATTCTCCTAGGTAACCTATCCTCCTCCATTCGCCTCACATGACCCCACTGCCAAAGCCGGTTTATGCATACAGCTTCATCCATCGAGTTCATTCCTAAATTAGCCTTTATCTTCTCATTCCAACTACCCTCCTGCCATTGTTCCGACTTGTTTGTACCAGCAATCATTCTTGCTGCTTTCATGTCTGTTACTTCTAACTTATGAATAAGATATCCTGAGTCCACCCAGCTTTCGCTCCCGTAAAGCAAAGTTGGTCTGAAAACAGACCGATAGTTTCATCTGGGAGCTGACTTCCTTTTTACAGAATACTGCTGATCGCAACTGCAAGGTCACGGCATTAGCTTTACTACACCTTGATTCAATCTCACTTACTATATTACCATCCTGGGAGAACTTACAACCTAAATACTTGAAATTATCAACCTGTTCTAGCTTTGTATCACCAATCTGGCATTCAATTCTGTTGAATTTCTTACCTACTGACATCAATTTAGTCTTCGAGGGGCTAATTTTCATACCATACTCATTGCACCTATTTTCAAGTTCCAAGATATTCGACTGCAGGCTTTCGGCACAGTTTGCCATTAAGACCAAGTCGTCAGCATAGGCCAAACTGCTTACTACATTTCCACCTAACTGAATCCCTCCCTGCCATTTTATACCTGTCAGCAGATGATCCATGTAAACTACGAACAGCAAAGGTGAAAGATTACAGCCTTGTCTAACCCCTGTAAGTACCCTGAACCAAGAACTCATTGTAGCATCAATTCTCACTGAAGCCCAATTGTCAACATAAATGCCTTTGATTGATTTTAATAATCTACCTTTAATTCCATAGTCCCTCAATATAGTGAACATCTTTTCTCTCAGTACCCTGTCATACGCTTTCTCTAGATCTACGAAACATAAACACAACTGCCTATTCCTCTCGTAGCATTTTTCATTTACCTGGCGCATACTGAAAATCTGATCCTGACAGCCACTCTGTGGTCTGAAACCACGCTGGTTTTGGTCCAACTTCCTCTCAACCACTGATCGCACCCTCCCTTCCAAGATGCCAGTGAATACTTTGCCTGGTATAATAATCAATGCGATACCTCGATAGTTGTTGCAATCCTTCCTGTTCCCTTGCTTATAGATAAGTGCAATTACTGCTTTTGTCCAATCTGAAGGTACCTTACCAACTCTCCACGCTAATTTTACTACTCTATGAAGCCATTTCATCCCGGCCTTCCCACTATACTTCACCATTTCAGGTCTAATTTCGTCTATTCCTGCTGCCTTGTGACAATGGAGTTTTTTTACCATCCTTTTTACTTCCTCAAGCATAATTTCACCAACATCATTTTCCTCCTCCCCATGAGCTTGGCTGTTTGCAACACCACCAGGATGATTTCCTTTTACATTGAGAAGATGTTCAAAATATTCCCTCCACCTCTCCATTGATTCCCTGGGATCTATTATAAGTTCACCTGAATTACTTAAAACGCTGTTCATTTCCTTTTTCCTTCCCTTCCTAAGATTCTTTATTACTGTCCAGAAAGGTTTCCCTGCTGCTTGACCTAGCCTTTCCAGGTTATTACCAAATCTTCCCATGACTTCTTTTTGGATTCAACAACTATTTGTTTCACTCTGTTTCTTTCATCTACGTACAAATCCCTCTCTGCCTCGGCCCTTGTTTGGAGTCATTTCTGATAAGCCTTCTTTTTACGTTTACAGGCTGCTCTCACTTCATCATTCCACCAAGATGTTTGCCTTTTCCTATCTTTACACACAGTTGTACCTAGGCATTCCCTTGCTGTTTCTACTACAGCATCCCTGTATGCCACCCATTCACTTTCTATATGCTGAACCTGCTTACTGTCTACTGTTCGAAACTTCTCACTAATCATATCCATGTACTTCTGTCTAATTTCCTCGTCCTGCAGATTTTCTACCCTTATTCGTTTGCAGACAGATTTCACTTTATCTATCCTAGGCCTAGAGATACTTAGTTCACTACAGATCAGACAGTGGTCTGTATCATCGAAAATCCTCAAAAAACTCGTATATTCCTAACAGATTTCCTGAATTCAAAGTTTGTTAAGATATAGTCTATAATGGATCTGGTACCCCTAGCCTCCCATGTGTAGCGGTGAATAGCCTTATGCCTGAAGAATGTACTCATAACAGCTAAACCCATACTAGCACAGAAGTCCAGAAAATGCTTCCCATTCCCATTAGCTTCCATATCTTCCCCACATTTACCAATCACCCTTTCATATCCTTCAGTTCTATTCCCAGCTCTCGCATTGAAATCGCCCATTAGCACTATTCTATCCTTGCTGTTGACCCTGACCACGATGTCACTCAATGCTTCATAAAACTTGTCAATTTCATCCTCATCTGCACCCTCACATGGTGAATGCACGGACACAATTCTTGTCCTAATTCCTCCAACTGACAAATCTACCCACATCATTCGCTCATTTACGTGCCTAACCGAAACTATGTTACGTGCAATGGTATTCCTGATAAAGAGCCCTACCCCAGACTCTGCCCTTCCCTTTCTAACACCCGTCAAGTACACTTTATAATCTCCTATCTCTTCCTCATTATCTCCCCTTACCTGAGTATTACCGAGCTCGATAGCTGCAGTCACTTAAGTGCTGCCAGTATCCAGTATTCGGGAGATAGTAGGTTCGAACCCCACTGTCGGTAGCTCTGAAAATGGTTTTCCGTTGTTTCCCATTTTCACACCAGGCAAATGCTGGGGCTGTACCTTAATTAAGGCCACGGCCGCTTCCTTCCCCAATCCTAGCCCTTCCCTCTCCAATCTTTGCCATAAGACCTCTCTGTGTTGGTGCGACGTTGAGCAACTAGCAAAAAAAAAAAAAAATTACCCGAATATCACTTACTCCTAGCACATCCAGATGCATCCTCTTTGCTGACTCAGCCAGTTCTACCTTCTTTCTTCCATAAGCCCCATTAATATTGATAGCTCCCCATCAAATTCCGTTTTGTTCGCCAAGTTGTTTCCAAGGAGTCCCTCGCCTGTCAAATGGGAGTGGGACTCCATTACTCCCATAGGTCCGAGGCTTGCTTAAAATGTTCTGAGCTCGGTAAATTCATGAAGCACGATGCTACCCTACTTGCACATAGTCCAAGTGAGGATCTCTCCTCTAATGGGTTATGGACCACTGGTGAACTGTATAGTTCTAGCCGCCTGAGCACAAGGAGGGCCACGACTCAGAATATATCCGAGATGCCCACTCCCATTCCATAGCAACTGATATAACTGATATCCCGACTCTCAGGACCACTTACTAGGCCACTCAGCCATTGCCCATGGTTCACAAACTAGGACGTGACTACAGTAACCCACAAACATAACAATAATAATAATAATAATAATATTGGCTTTACATCCGACTAAATTTTTTGGGGTTTTCGGAGGCGCTGAGTTGCTGAAATTTAGTCCCGTAGGAGTTCTTTTGCATGCCAGTATATCTACTGACAAGAGGCTGACATATTTGAGTACCTTCAAATACCACCGTTCTGAGCCAGAATCGAACCTGCCAAGTTGGTGTCAGAAGGCCAGCCAGCGCCTCAACCGTCTAGGCCACTCAGTCCGGCGAGTAAAAATCTCTTCTGTCATCAGCTCATAGAAAATAGGCGTAGTGAATAAGCGAATGCGAGAAATATAGTGTCCTAATTTAGGTTTCTGTACAATCCCCTGCAGCAACAGTATTGCCATAAGAAACTTTATTTCATCCTTATTTGTTCAGACCCTTTTTTGATATTGACTCCTTCATTTCATCTTACTAAACTGGGTTTTATGTGCGATTTTCTGCTGGGCATCTTTTGTCCAATCAGCTATGTTCTGGCATATATCGTCATAAAAAGTAATCAAAATATTTCCCTCTGTTTTATTCTCCATAAAACTTCACTTTACATCATGATGGAATTTTGGATGAAAGCGGGACCTTCTTTGTACATTTTCGGTATAAGTTGATGAAGAACTTGCACTGGTTGAATTGTAATCAGTATTATCTTCACCACTGTCACTGTCATAATCGCTACTTGAACTGGAATCGAACACGTGCTGCCTATTTCGCGACTGTTGAACATTCGCATCAGCTGGGCCCGAAACCTGTACATTTGAGCCTGCAGTATTTATTCCAGGTATGTTCCTGTCATGAATTCCCCTTCGGCAGAACTTACTTCACTAATATCACTATTCTCCCCACTAAATTCCAACATTTCATTTATCATGGCCTCTAACTGTAGGGGCCGTTAATTCCTTTTAGACATTTTAGCAGAAAAAATGTAAGAAAAAGGATCGAACAGAACCGTGGTCTCTGCAGTTTGGACGGAAATAATGAAATGAGCCTGTATTATGGATGCGTATGATAATAAATATTGTGTAACTCACGGTAAACACACACCCCAGTCGTGAAGAACTCAAGACTGGGGATAGTAAATCAGGTCACAGTTCTAAAATGTCATCAGAAAAGTCTGTTCAGTATCATAATCTCTAGAAATCCCTTCTACAGCAATATTATTACATCCAAGGGACAATTAGTCAATGAGCTAAAGCTTCAGTGCGAAGCTATTAGGCCTTAGGTCGTTCTTGCTCGGATGTAAGCTGCGTTCTTTATGTTGCAACTTGTGGATGACACATTTGTATTGGGAGAACATAGTCGAAAAAATTCACATCAGAGGGCAGATTCATCAAGAATACGCTGCTGAAAAGGAAATAAACCTCTGCAGGCAGGCAACTGAGAAAAAAAAAAAAGTAATTTGAATCGGCGGATATATCCGCCTTCCCCGCCGAGCAAGCGACTTGCAGCAGCGGATCTCGCCGCATCACCCACCGAATGGGTTAACACTTTCATGATCAAATTTTTAAAGGTTTCTGTCACGACTTTGATGAAGTAAATTTAACATGAGGGATGAATGTATGCTTTGTCGTTTCTCAGTGAAGATGATATTGATCAACTACTAGGACATTGATACATTTTACAATTGGCTTTACGGTGCACTCACACAGATAAGTCTTATGGTGAAAATGGGATAGGAAAGGGATAGGGGTAGGAAGGAAGTGGCCATGGCCTTAATTAAGGTATAGCCCCACCATTTGCCTGGTGTAAAAATGGGAAACCATGGAAAACCATCTTCAGGGTTGCCGACAGTGGGGGTTTGAACCCACTATTCTCTGAATCCAAGCTCACAGCTTTGCACCTCTAACCACATGGCCAACTCACTCACTAGGACATTGATATCTACCTTGGAAGTATAACATATTGAAATTTGTAGAACAGTCTTGAACTAATTGTGCAATTACACCCTTTCCAAACAATTCTGAGTCAATAAATTACAGATTTCTTTGCAGGACCACCTAAAGATCCTGTTCTGGAGAAATTGGGAATTGATAAGGAGCTAGCTGAAAGGGCATCAATTAAAATTCAAGTAAGTATATTAATATAAAACTAAAAGTAAACTAGTATTGATTTGAGACTTGTTTATTCCTCTACTATACTTATAGTAATGATAATAGTTTTCTTTTTCATGATGCAATCACTGGCTTCTCACCAAAGTGGCCACAGTTTGAATCTCAGGCAATACAAGTAGACTTTTAAATTATAATTCACATTACTGTAAACTGGAGATCCCATGGCTATGACCATGATATCAACGGTCATGTAAAACTATAAGCTGGCTTTGGTTTTCATTTTTAATAATGAGGATTGGTTTCCTTTATTTTCTTCATTTCTTTATTGCTTCATATGGTGTTGCTTTCAGTTTGTTGAGTGAACTCCACTTGTATACAATAAGCAAACACATTACTTCCAAAATTTTAAATTTAACTTGTTTATGGAAAAGAGTCACTAAAGTTATACATGCTCATTTTATCATTGCATGGATCCTTCCATTACAGTCATCATAATTTTTTCTAGTCGCCATAATTTCCCCTGGGATGGGGAAAATTTGGTTCTTTATTACTTTACTTTACCTTTCCTCCAGTTCAGTGCAGTAATACTTTGAAAGTAACAAGTTTGTTATATATTAAAATTGTATATTTTTCTGATTTTGTGTACATAGATTTACAGTTTTATTCGCTGCCTCAATGGTTATTAATATTAAAATTTGACAGTCGTATCAGCACACAGTTTTTGGTTCAGAACTGGTTTTCAGATTATATTTTTTTTTTTTTTTTTTTTTGCTAGGGGCTTTACGTCGCACCGACACAGATAGGTCTTATGGCGACGATGGGATAGGAAAGGCCTAGGAGTTGGAAGGAAGCGGCCGTGGCCTTAATTAAGGTACAGCCCCAGCATTTGCCTGGTGTGAAGATGGGAAACCACGGAAAACCATCTTCAGGGCTGCCGATAGTGGGATTCGAACCTACTATCTCCCGGATGCAAGCTCACAGCTGCACGCCTCTACGCGCACGGCCAACTCGCCCGGTAATTTTCAGATTTTAAGGTCAATCATCAATTATTAAATATGATTTAAAACATGTTAATCCACATAGGTGTGTCACTCACAGGATTTCCTAAAAAGCCTGGCAAATCTTCTGCTAACCCTCCAAAACAGTAGGCAAGAGTGAGGGATCTCAATGACCCTCTACTCGATCACTTTCTGGAGAACCTAGTTCTCCCAGGAAGAAAGCCCACCCTCCCAATCACTGAGATCACCATCTGCGGAGTGTCCCGTCACCTTGCCTCCCTATTCTGATGAGAACATGGAGACTGAACCACTCATCATTGTGGACGGGGATGACAATATCAACAGGGACAGCGGATAATGGACTGTAGTACGCGGAAACAAGGAAAAGCAATTGTCTTAATTTCTTAGGACTACCTATCCACACATTGGCACTATTGCACTAGAACTGCAATAGTTATCACTGTCATCTAGCTGAGTTACGTCAATTGATATTCATCTCAGCGGTCTCCATAGTCTGTCTACAGGAATCTTGTTTGAGACCTGGACACGACACGACTAGGGGAGGATGTTTTCTTTATTCTAAATACAGAATAGCTATGGAAGGCGTGACGAATGGGGAAGTTTGTACCCTAGTCCTCTCTAAAATCTTCAGCAAACATATACCACACTGTACTCAGCAATATGCAGTTGTAGTTCACGCTCAGTTGCCAGTAATGACAACGGTGCGCAATTAATACATTCCACTGGACTACAATCTTCAAATGCATGATGAACTCCAACATTTGGTCACTCAGTTACTGCCTCCTTTTCTCGTACTGGTAGACATGAATACCCATAACACCCTCTGGGGTTCTCCATCTTCCTGTGCTAAGGGTAGGATTCTCGAGCAATTGATCAACCAGTTTGATCCTTCGTGCTTAACACGGGAGAGCTGACATATTTCAAGCAGTGCACTTGGTACATTTTCCTACCTGGATATAACCTTGTGCAGACATGCTCTATATCCTCTATTACGGTGACAAGTACACAATGACCTCTGTGATAGTGACAACTTCCCAATACTTCTAACTCTCTTGAATCAAAGACAGTCTGAAGTACTCAAGTGCTAGTTACTTTGGCAGAAAAATTGGCCAGAATTTTCAGAAGAGGCAATAATGACCTATGATATGCTGGAATCTGTTGATGAGCACATTTGTTCCACATTACAACTGCTGCAGAGGAAACAATTCCTTCCTCATTCGGTATCCCTTGCCAGAAACAGGTCCCATGGTGGATAAACAAAATTGCAGCAGCCATACATGTTCGTTGGCGGGCTTTTAAGCATTATCATTGGAATCCTATGATGGCTAATCATATCACAGGTCTGCACACTAAGGCCCATTTTTTAATTCGAGAAAGTAAGAAGGCTATGTGGGAAAAGTACGTAACTTCCATGGCCATGATGGAACATATTCCATCATCACAAGTGTGGACAAAAATCCACCATATTGTTGGAGCGTAGAACTTGCCCTCAGCCCCCAGAATCTTCATTAATGGAGATGTATTTATGAATTCTTCAGCCATTGCAGATTACATCGTGTCACATTTTGGAGATACATCCAGTTCTGGGAGATAAAACACTGCATTTCTGCCTATTAAGCATGAAGCAGAGGCATACCATCTCTCCTTCACCTCTAGTGCTTCACATTCCTACAACATGCCTTTCAAAGAGTGGTAATTGTGGAATGCACTTGCACTGTGTAGGGATGTGTCTCCTGGACTGCACAAAATCCACAGTCAAATGCTTAAACATTTGAGTTACTAATGTCTCATGGATGCCCTCACACTATTGAACAGAATATGGAGGAAGGAGTTTTCCCATCTCAGTGGCGTTAGGGAATTTTGATACCAACCCCAAGCCTAGGTAACGATCCAGAACTTCTGGATAGTGTGTCTTACAAATGGCCTTTGTAAGCTATTCAAAAGTATGGTGAACTACCAACAGCAATTAAGAAGACAACTACCGTATGGCGGTCCTCTTTCCTGGCCTTCACGGAGGGAGGCCATAGTATTGTGTAGGCTGAGGATAGGTCATTTACGATCTATGCACTCATGTCCTAAAGAGGGAAGAACCCCCAATGTGTACTTGTGGTACCAACTTCACCGTGGCCCACATCCTCACGGAGTGAGCCGGTCTCTCTGGCCTAAGACGGAGGCTCGGCCTGCAGGAAACTCTTGAACGCATAGTAGCCGATGATTTAAAGATAAGAATTTCATAATGTTCTGTATTGAAATGAATTCATAATTAAATTGAAATAAGATAAATAATGGATCAACCTAATCAATACAAGAAGAAATAGAAATGTAATGTTACATTCCTAGTTAATTACCTGCGGTACCGGTTTCGACCACTGCTCCGGATCATCATCAGCTGATCACATGAAATATAAAAATAATGCACGGGAAAACTATAGCAAATGCAGTTCATGAAGCACTCTAATACTTTAGGAATTTGCACTGTGTGCTGAAAAGTCACCAAAATCCTGAAGAAGTCGAGAATCAATCACATAGATGTAGCCAGAAGCAAGTTCTTGAAGAGCAGCAAAACATACGTGTTGACCGGCACTGTGCTTCTAGGTGTTTATGAAACTCGATGAAAATAGTTCAAAGATCAGGCCTGCAAACTTTGCTAGGTGCAAAATCATACAATATAGTTTAATGTATTTGATGATAGAAATAAAAAACAATTGTGAAAAGAAAAAAGTTAAAAAGCGCATTATTAGAACAAATGAGAAAAGCATTTATGCAGTGTGTGATTTCTTGAAGATAAGAGCTCAAGTAGTTCCTGAGGTGGCGTAAAGTATAAATTTAAATGTTGTAATATTGTGAGTCATAAGTGATTAAATAATACACAGTTCAATGCAGAAAAGGAAAAGAGAAAAAAATGGATGCTAATAGAAGATAGTATTTTTCATATACTTTTTATTAATAGAGTAGAATTAGAAAGGAGATGATTAATATAGTGGGAAATGGAATGATGAAAGAAGAAAGGAAAAGATGGGACAGGGAAATAAAGGAGGAGTAGTAGTTTAAGGTAGGGCAGGAGGATGAGTTATTGGAGGTAGAAAACTTGGGTAGAAACTGTGTAAGGCATGGTAAATCAAACTTCGGTTTGGAAATTTAGCATTTTTGAAAATAAGAATGAGGAAGTCAAGTAGAATATTGGGATTTTCAGAAATGTTGTTTAAATTGAAATTAGGGTTGATGTATTGGTCAAGGTGAATAAAACAGTTTTCACTTGTGTTTAGAAGCAGGCCTTTGTTAATAATCTTAAGTATTTCCATGTCCTGTTCAATTATGGTAAAATTATGATTAGAGTCTTGTATATGTTGTCCTATTGTAGAGAATTTGTTATATTTTATGGCGTTGACATGCTCAGAGTATCTGATATTAAAGTTATGTTCAACCTGTCCGATGTACGAAGAGCTACAATTCTTACATTTGGATCTGTACTCCAGATTCAGAAAAAGTATTAGATTTATTTAATGAGTTACAGTTGTGTAATATATCAAGATATCTGTTATTGGTTCTAAAAGATAATTAGATATTTTCATGTTGTATTTTTTAAGAACTTCGGTGACTTTATAAGCGTCTTGAGTGAAAGTAAAAGTGGAAAATGAGGCAGCTTTGGTTTTATGTTTTGTTAATGTGGTTTTGGGATGGTGTTTGAATTTGTTAATAATACGGTTTATGAAAGAGTTGTTAAAACCATTAAATTTAGTGATATTACAGATGGTGTTCAATGTGTTATTTAAATCTTTTTTAGACATAGGAGTGTTGAAGGCATGGAGAATTAAGCTGTTATAAGTAGCACGTTTATGTGCTTGTGGGTGTGCAGAGTCTTGTTGAATTGTGGTGCTGTTTGGGTTGGTTTTCTGAAAATTTTGTAAGTTAAAGAAGAAGGATGTCTGGTAATAGTTAGGTCAAGAAAATTAATAGTTAGGTCAAGAAAATTAATAGTTTTGATATGTTCAGATTCAAGGGTGAATTTAATATTGGAGTCAATGTTGTTAAGAAGAAAAAGTGTGGATGCTGCGTTGGTCGATTCTTCATTTAAAATTACTATAGTGTCGTCAACATACCTGGCCCAGATGCTTATAAAGTCACCAACGTTCTTAAAAAATACAACATGAAAATATCTTTTAGAATCAATAACAGAAATCTTGATATACTGGTATTACACAACTCTAACTCATTAAATAAATCTAATGCTTTTTCTAAATCTGGAGTACCGGTATACAGATTCAAATATAACAACTGTAGCATTTTGTACATCGGAGAGGCTGGATGTAACTTTAATATCAGATACTCTGAACATGTCAATGCCATAAAATATAACAGATTCTCTACAATAGGACAACACATACAAGACTCTAAACATAATTTTACCAAAATTAAATAGGACATGGAAATACAGTACATAAAATTATCAACAAAGGCCCCCTTCTAAACACAACTGAAAATTGTTTTATTCACCTTGACCAATACTTCAACCCTAATTTCAATTTAAATGACATTTCTGAAAAACCTAATATTCTATTCAACTTCCCCACTCTTATTTTCAAAAATGCTAAATTTCCAAACCCAAATTCAATTTTCCATGCCTTACACAGTTCCTACCCATGTTTACTACCTCCAATAAGTCCAATAACCCATCATCCTGCCCCACCTTAAACTACTACTCCTCCTTTATTTCCCCGTCCCATCTTTTCCTTTCTTCTTTCTTCATTCCATTTCCCACTATATTAATCATCTCCTATCTAATTCTACTCTATTAATAAATAAATAAAAACTATCTTCTATTAACATCTTTGGTTTTTCTCTTTTTCTTATATGCATTGAACTATGTATTATATTATCACTTACGACTCATAATATTACAACATCTAAACTTAAATTTATACTTTACGCCACCTCAAGAACTACTTGAGCTCTTATCTTCAGGAAATCACACACTGCATAAACACATTACCCATTTGTTCTAATATTGCACTTTTTAACTTTTTTCTTTTCACAATTTTTTTTTTAATGTCATCTGTTCATCTCCATCTTCAAGAGTCTGACATTCGAGATTCTATAAACATCAATATATTTTTCTATCATTTTTCTATCACCTAGCAAAGTTTGCAGGCCTAATCTTTGAATTATTTTCATTGAGTTTCATAAACACCAGACAAATGCTGGGGCTGTACTTTAAATAAGTCCACGGCCGCTTCCTTCCCATTCCTAGGCCTTTCCTGTCCCATCGTTGCCATAAGACCTATCTGTATCGGTGCGATGTAAAGCAAATAGCATATGTTCTGCTGCTCTTCGAGAACTTGCTTCTGGCTTCATCTATGTGATTGATTCTTGACTTCTTCAGGATTTTGGTGACTTTTCAACACACAGTGCAAACTCCTAAAGTATTATAGTGCTTCATGAACTGCATTTGCTATTGTTTTCAGTGCATTGTTTTTATATTTTATGTGATCGGCTGATGATGACTCAGAACAGTGGTCGAAACTGGTACCACATGTAATTAACTAGGAATGTAACATTACATTTCTATTTCTACTTTTACTGAATAGGTTGAGCCATTATTTATCTTATTTCAATTTAATTGTGTTACTAGCCGATGACGTGACTACTGCTGATCTCATCATCCGCCTTATGTGCGACAGTGGATTAATCAAGGGTATGTAAATTACAAGTGTACTGTTACTCAGGGAACTCATGTTCCCTTTTGATTCTTTAGTAATTTTTTTGGCCTAATTCAATAATTTTTTGTTTTATTTTGTACTGAGTTTCCAAATTCATTTGTTGAATAAATCATTTTGTTTTATTTTAAATTTCTTTTCCACTAATATGTTCAGAGCAGATGATTACCTAGTTGTACTTCCTCTTAAAACAAAAATCACCACCACCACCACCACCACCACCACCACCACCTGGAAAGGAATGTTTCTTGACTAACTACCAGTATGGTTTACACTCTCATTGGTCTGCCACTGATCATCTGATCAGACTGGACAGCATCATTCAGGAGGCCTTTCTCTGGAAGGAACACCTAGTTGCCATGTTTTTCAACCTGGAGAAAGCTGTCAAAAATGTCAAAAACATATCAAATGTAAGGCTTTTCAGGCGTTTACTCTATTAACCAGCGTTTTGTCTAAAGTCTGACACTAGACTCATCAGAGTGGGATGTGTCAGACCCTACTACTGATGCCGGGGTGTATGCAGGTGAACTTATCAGAAGCCCTTATAAGAGGCACAGTCTGATAACTGCGTACGGGAGATAGATCTCCACAATGGAATTATTGCCCACCTAGCAATTCCGAATGGAAAATTCTGAATTCCCATGGAGGGAATTATATATTTTTCACCAAAAGAGCATGTCAAAAATGTCAAAAACATGTCAGATGTAAAGCTTTTCAGGCATTTGCTCTATTAACCAGCGTTTCGTCTTAGGTCTAACACTAGACTCATCAGAGTGGGATGTGTCAGACCCTACCCACTGATGCTGGGGTATATGCAGGTGAACCAGGACCAAGTAGATAGGCATTTATGTTCACCCTTGGTTCCACTGAGTAGATCTAGTCACAGAACTGGGAGGTATCTCTCTAGGAATCCATTCAAGACAACTACGTACAGCCACATCCAACTCACAACACAAGCTATCAATGTGAATGCAAACGGGTCATGTTTTCATGCCTCTGGTGGTATTGAATATTAAAGAGTCATTGATAGGTTGGATGTTGCAGCATTTCATGAATTCTGGCAGCATACGTGAAGAGTATCTGCTGCCATCTTTTTCATTGAGATGGAACCTCTTATCCAGCTAGTAGGCTGGGAATCAAGCTAATCCAGAAAGCTCCAGTTGCCAGCTTAACTCCATAAGGTGTATACTATTTACGAGGTTAAGCATAGATGATGTTGCTGAACTACTGTTTATGCTGCACTACCATAGTCAATATGGGAAAGAATTGTTGCCATGTAAAAACGTAGTAGCACTGCATGGTGAGCCCTCCATGAAGTGCCACTGAGAAACTTAAGCATGTTAAGTCTCTTCATGCAAGCAATCTTCACTTGACAGATCAGTCTCTTATCAAAATGGAGACCCAGAAATCTGCAGGTGTCTACCACTGGCAGGACATTGGTTCACAAGTAGAGCTTCCAATTGCGATGCACAGACTGACATTGACAGGAGTGTACAACTGAGATTTTTCATGGCTGAAAATCTCAAACTGTGTTGTAGGGCCCGCCTGTCCTTGGTTAATAGCTTGCTGCAGTTGTCTCTCAGAAACTGCCTTCCTTCCCAAACTGAAATGTAGAGCGAAATCATCTACGTACAGTGATAAAATGACTACAGATCCAGCTGCAGCGACTGTGCCATTGATAGCAATTGTGAACAGTGTGGCACTCTCCAACAAAGGAGTAGTGTTACGAAAATGTTGCAAACTTTGTGCTGGGACAACTTGGGAGTAAGGAGACAAAATGCTCAGCTAAGTGATATGTTCTGAGCTGTCAGTGGAGAAATGGCATGGAATGCTATTAGTAGATAAGCATGAGCAGAGCTTTCAAAAGTAGGAAAGATCATAATATGATGATCAAGTTGAAATTCAAGAGGAAAAATTGGGGCAAATATTCATATATAAGATGAGGAGAAAGGGATTGGAATAATTTATCAAGGGAAATATTCGATAAATTTCCAAGTTCCTTGAAAACATTAAATCCATTGGCATCCTGTTGGCCAAAAAAAAAAAAAAACAAACCTATTTATTAATAGAAAAACTAGCTGATGTACCCGTGCTTCGCCACGGAATTCTACATTGTATCAGAATTCTAGGTTAGGTAGTGTACACGTTGTAAGCAAGACTGAATTAAATTGCATAGCTCTTAACGTTACCCTAGAAACGCAACGGGGAAGTCACCAAACATCTTTTCTCATATGAAGACTGTGTTAGGGAATTTTCATTGTAATGATAGGCCCACTTGCCTACCATCAGTCACCACCAGGTTGGGGAGTTTTCATTACAATGGCAGACACTCACTCTCCACCAGCCATTTCACATCCTCAGAAAGACTGTCTTAGTGGTTTTTCCAACTGAAATGAACATAGGTCATTGCAATGACGTCAATAGGAATGGCGCGATTAAAAGCAATGCTTTGATATGAAATACTCCATCAAATGAAAGACTACACACTTTCTCACTTTTAATGAACAGTACTATGCTGGAATTCCAGAGCTGGAATGACCAAGTCGCAGACAGCTCTAATCCGTGAACACTCTTCGTCTTTTTTTGGCGGTGCGGGGGGTGGAAGGGGGTGGGGGTGGGGGGGAAGTCGAATAGTGGAGAGTCCCAGGGCAAAAACTATGCCCTTTTATTAATCTATTTCGAGGAGTACCCGATGAGTCGGAAAATCTCAATTCACTACAATGGCAACGGAAAAACCTATCTGATTTGGAGGCAATTTTTTCCTCCAAGCCAGAGGAGAAGCCCCCTCTTCACTGCTAATTTGGAATTAAATTAATGTAGAATTTAATAAAAGTGAAGAGGAAGAAGCTTTTCTTAAGAAACGGCTCTTTTCAGGGTTGACTTTTGAGTTATTTAGTGAATTGTGGTGCTATAATTTGAAATAGGCTTAAATTGTAATTCTAGACCAGGTCATACTACTACTACTACTACTACTACTACTACTACTATTACTACTACTACTACTGCTACTACTACTACTACTAAGTGATCCTCTGCCATGTGCATACAGCTCATTCAAAACAGCGTGTCAGAGTAGGGATCGAATAACTGGAATACTATGATGAACCAGTGTGTTACGTACCTGCAGTATCAGAAAATGTATGAACCAGAGGAAAATGAAAACCTACAACCTGTTTTCCAGTCATTGACTGGGCCAGGGATGTAATAAATGAAGCATATATACAGGCTGTTAGTACGATGGGGTCGCCACTCCCAGTGATATATTAATGGCTGATAGATGCCATGAAATGAGAATGGAGAGTGTTGCTGGAGTGAAAGATGACAGGGAAACCGGAGTACCTGGAGTGACCGGGATTTGAACCACAGTAACCAGCGGTGAGAAGCCGACGCGCTACCGTCTGAGCCACGGAGGCTACATGAACCAGAGGAATGGCATGCTAAAGAAGAATGTTCTTTTTTTTTTTTTGCTAGTTGCTTTACGTCGCACCGACACAGATATGTCTTATGGCGACGATGGGACAGGGAAGGGCTAGGAGTGGGAAGGAACTGGTCGTGGCCTTAATTAAGGTACAGCCCCAGCATTTGTCTAGTGTGAAAATGGGAAACCACGGGAAACCATCTTCAGGGCTGCCGACAGTGGGGTTCGAACCTACTATCTCCCGAATATTGGATACTGGCCGCACTTAAGCGAATGCAGCTATCGAGTTCGGTGCCAATGTTCAGTCGGGCTGTTATACTCGGTTCGCAGTAGTAATCCCATCTATTGGAGTTGAGCAGGACCATAAGAAATGAAGAACATCACAACAAACAATGGTCAATGTAAAGTTATTGTTGATCAGTAACAAACAATGGTCAATGTAAAGTTATTGTTGATCACTGTTATGCGCTTTCGATATTGTAGGCCCTCTGAAATACCACTCTTATCATAGTCGGTACAGTAAAACTGAATGAAACATAAATGATTGGAAATTGTATTGTCTATAACTTTTGTTATATAGTACTTTTCGATTGCACCAGTAACATAGGTACCGGTATTTAAAAATTAAATTTTAGGCGCCTTCCCCATAACTACCATTTCATCTCGGGCGAATAAAATTATTTACAGCCTAGACTGTACTTTCTTATTCCCTGACTCTATATAGCAGTTTTCATTAAATTCTGTTAACCCATTTTCTCGTAGCTAGGTGTTGATATGGACTTAGCAACAAAACTACAAATTCATTAATATCTGTGTTATCAGAGCCGGTATGGTAAAAATGTATAAGACATAATTGATTGGAAATTTAATTCTATATAACTTTAATTATAGTGTATTTATCGATAGGACCACTAATAATATAAATATTCTATAATTAAATTTAAGGCCTTCCCCTAAACTACCATTTCACTCGACGTGAATAAAATTATTTACAGCCTAGATTGTAGCGGATCATCCCTCGACTTAACATACTGATTTTCATTAAATTCTCTTCAGCCGTTTTCTCGTGATGCGTGTACATACATACATACAGACAGACAGACAGACAGACAGACAGACAGACAGACAGACAGACAGACAGACAGACAGACAGACAGACAGACAGACAGACAGACAGACAGACAGACAGACAGACAGACAGACAGAAATTACGGAAAAGTAAAAAATACATTTTCTTGTTACTATGGGCATGACCGGTACAGAAATACCATTCTTTTCAAATTCTGAGCAATGTACAGACAAAACTCTTATTTTATATATATAGATGACTTTATGTAAATTTTGGTTCACAAACTAATTTGCTATACATATATTTGCACAGTTCATTTTGCATCTAATGTTCACAAGTAAACAGAGTCTCATTTTGAGAGGTGATAGTGGGTCTCAGTGTGATATTTTTTGAAGCAAGCCTGGAAATGAAGAGGTACACCACATTTTTTCACAAACCCAACAGACTTTCAGATGAATTTCTTGGCCTTGCCCACATTACAGGGCCTAGAGGGGTGTTATTTCCTCTCTGTTGGCAGAATGGGAATGGAAAAGGAAAAATGTACCCATAATTTTGATTGTAATCCGTGCGTCTGATGGATTCTCTTGAACATTACAACATTACCTGGTGGCAATGGATTATCCCCACTCTACATCAGTGGGGATTGAAAAGTAATTTATAACAGTTTCTTGATTACTTCCTGCACCTCAATCTATGTCAAACCTCAATATTACATTCAAAGGTTAAGCATTTGATTATGGACTTTCTCTGGCTGAGGACTTGTGTTCCTGCACAGTGCAAGTGCACTCCATAATTCCCACTCCATGAAAGATACATTGTAGAAATACATTGTAGAGGTAAAAGAGAGGTGTTGAGCCTCACACTTTAATGGTAGAAGTACCTCCTTATCTCCCAGAGCTGGATGTATCTCAAAATGTGATGTGATGTGATCTGCAATGATGGAAGGAATCTTAACTAAATCTCCATTAAAGGAGACTCCAAGTACTGTTGGTATATTACAGACTCCAACAATACAACAGAATTTTGTCCACACTTGTGATGATGGAATATGTGCTCTCATGGAAGACACATACTTTACCCTAGTAGCTTTCTTAATCTCTCAAGTAAAAAGTGGATCTTAGTGCACAGGCACTTAAAGTTAATGTGGTTGGCCATTGTAGGAAGCTGGCGATAATGCTTAAAAGCCCACTGACGATCATGTAAAGCTGCTGCAATTTTTTTGGTCCACCATGGGTCCTGTTTCCAGTGAGGGTACTCCTCTGCAAGTGCCAGAATTCCAGTACTAATGGAACAAACATGATGGTCAACAGACCCAAACACCTCATTGGCATTTACTGTGCATTTGGCAAACTCTGGCCAATTGGTCAGATGAAGTAACCAACACTTCAGTACCTCAAACTGTCTTTGATTCAAGAGCATGAGAACTATGGGGAAATGGTCACTATCATAGAGGTCATCATGCACTTGCCACTGTAATAGGGGAGCTCAGCTATACAAGGTGATATCCAAGTATGATAATAACCCTTGTGCGTTACTGAAGTGAGTAGATTTTCCTGTGTTGAGCTCCTAAAGGTCAAACTGGTCAATTACTCACTCAATAATCCTCACCCTAGGGCAAAAAGGTGGAGAGTTCCAGAGGGTGTTACAGGCATTCACATTTCCTAGCAAGCAGAGAGGAGAAGGCAATTGAGCAACCGGATTTTGTAGCTCATGTATGTACAAATTCTAATCCGGTGGAATGAACATGTTGCACACCATTGTTATTACAGGTTGTGCTGAGTGGTTCAGACGGTCGAGGTGCCGGCCTTCTGACTCCAACTTGGCATGTTTGATCCTGGTTCAGTCCAGTGGTATTTGAAAGTGCTCAAATACATCAGTCTCATGTCAGTAGATATACTGGAACCTAAAAGAACTCCTAGGGACTAAATTCTGGCACCTCAGCATCTCTGAAAACCAAAAAAGTACTTAGTGGGACGTAAAGCCAATAACATTATTATGTCATTACTGGTAAGAAAGGCCTTTGCTGGCAAGGTGTAGTGTTTACAGTGCACTATGTCTTCTGGTTTGGACTAGAATAAAATTACCGGTATTACTTTCATTGACCTGTCTCAGTCTTATACTTGGCTTTCACAATATGAAAGTGGCTGAGGTAAGAGTGAGGCTAGTAATGCCATTCCTTATGCAGCCACCGAGCTCGATAGCTGCAGTCGCTTAAGTGCGGCCAGTATCCAGTAATCGGGAGATAGTGGGTTCGAGCCCCACTGTCGGCAGCCTTGAAGATGGTTTTCCGTGGTTTCCCATTTTCACACCAGGCAAATGCCAGGGCTGTACCTTAATGAAGGCCACGGCCGCTTCCAATTCCTAGGCCTTTCCTATCCCATCGTCGCCATAAGACATATCTGTGACGGTGCGACGTGAAGCAAATAGCAAAAAAAAAAAAAAAAAAAAAAAAAAAAAAATTAGCCTTATGCAGCCAGTCCCTGCTATGAATGGTCTGAAGATGTCACTCACAGGGTTGGTTGGTGCACGCATTTCAGTGGGCTTGGCAGACTGATGTGCAATGGCAATTTCTGGCTCAGTGAGGAAAGCAATGGGAAACTACCTCACTCCTCATTTCCCTAGTACGCCTCTTCAGTGACACCTAGGCCATCTATGACAGCCAATGGTGAACCTGTTGAGGATCCTACCAGCCTTCAGGCTGAATACCCAACATACACATACTCACTGGTAAGAGAATATGAGCTGCAACTGCCTCCAGCTGAGTATGTAGCATAACTTCTTCAATGAAGATGTCAGAATGGACTAGGGTATAGATGCCCCCAGATGCACCACCTTTCACAGCTTGACAGTCCATGGAATATAAGTGATATCCCCTCACAGTGGTGTCATGTGCAGTTTTCAGACGAGATTCCTGTACAGAGGGTATGGTGGCTGCATAAAACGATATGAATTGATGAAACTCAGCTAGGCGATGGTATATAGTGCCACTGTGTGGATCAGTATGATGACAAAATTAGGTAAATTACTTGTCATTGTTTCATCCAACGCAGTGCTATGTATTCTCGGTGACATCATCACCATCTATTCATAATTCATATTAGTGGTTCTGCCTCCATATTCACTGCAGCACAGGAGAGAAATGGAGACTGGGCACCACATGGATGGTGAGTTCACTGGTCTGGAATGGTGGTCCTTCTTCCTGGGAGAACTAGGATCCCTAGAAAGGAAACGAGCAAGAGGATGTTGAGGCATCTTACTCTTGTCCACCATTTTCATACTCATTGAGATTTTTCTTTTAAGAGGAAGTACAACTAGGTAATCATCCTCTCTGAACAAATTAAGTGGAAAATAAATTTTAAATAAAACAAAATTATTTATTCAACAAAGGAATTTCAATATGAATTAAAAAATAAAACAAAAAGGATTCTATTAAGCTACAAAAAAAAATGAATCAAAAGAACATGAGTTCCTTGAGTAGCAAAACACTTGGAATTTACATACCCTTAATTAATCCACTCTCACACAGAAAGCGAATGATGAGATCAACAGAAGTCGTGTCATTGGCTAGTATGAGTTTGAGTGTCTCCTGCAGACCAACATTCCATCTTAGGCCACAGAGATCAGCACACTCTGTAAGAATATGGGCTACGGTGAAGTTGGCACCACAAGAACATGCTGGGGGTCTTCCACCTTCAAGAGGTAAGAGTGCGTAAAAATTCCATAGCCTATCCTCAGCCTACACAAAACCATGGCCTCTCTTGGTGAAGGCTGGAAAGAGGACTACCACACGGTAGTTGTCTTCTTAATTGCTCTCAGCTCATTGGGAATTTGGATAGCTAGCCACTCCAGTTCCCACAGTGCTAAGTTGGTTCAACATAGCTGAGAACAAATGTCTCTAGCTGGTATATTCACAGGTCTAGAAGGTAAAAGTACTGCTTCCTTTCGAGCTTCAACCACAAGTTCATTTCCTGCAATCCCAACGTGGCTTGGAAGCCGTGCGAAAGTGATTCTGGTGCCAACATCACACAGTCTGGCTAGAAGGTCATGAATCTGCTGTACCAGTAGGTGTTGTAGAAAACAGATTTCTATAGACTACAGAGAACTTTAAGAGTTGGTACACACAAGAAAATGGTTTCTTTCTTCACCCAGTGCAAACTGCAGAGCTTCTATGATGATGAAAAGCTGCACAGTATACATGCTACAGACACTAGGAAGCGAGTTCTTAATGTTAACATTATCAGTGACAAAAGAACAACCCACATTTTCTCTGATCTTAGAACCATCCATGAATACATGTCTTGCGGCTGGCTACTGGTGAACGAAGTACTGGAAATACCTCTGATGAACAGAGGCATCCATGTTCACCTTTGGTCCACAGAGTAGATCTAGCCATATATCCAGTCATCAAATTAACTACGCAGGTACCTCACTAGAAGTACGCTCAAGACAACAACCGATAGCCACATCTAAATCACGACACAAGCTATTAATTCAAAACTCAACCAGCCGTGTGACATTTGGCCGGTTTTGGTATTTCTGGTGGTATTAGCTACTAAAGTTGCATTAATAGTTTGGATATAGTGGTATTTCATGAATTTTGTCAGCGTACATGAGGAGTAACTGCTGCCTCCTTATTCGTAAAGGTGGAACTCCTGCTTCAGCGAGTAGGCTGAGAATGGGGCTAGTATGGAAAGCTCCCGTTGCCAGCCTAACTCCACTATGGTGAATGAAATGGAGACCCAGCCACCTGCAGATGTCTATCACTGGTAAGACACTGTTTTGCAAGTGGAGCTCTGGTTCAGGATGAACAAGCCGATGTCGAAAGAAGTGTACAACCGAGGTTTTCTCTGCTGAAAATTAAAAACCATGTTGCAGGTTAATAGCTTACTGTGGCTGTTTATCAGCAAATGCCATCCTTGCAGAGCTGTAATATAGAGCAAAATCATCTACATGCAGCGATAAAATGACTGTGGACCAAGCAGCAGCAACTATTTTGTTGATGGCGATTGCGAACAACATGACACTCGTACAAATCCCTGTGGCACTCCATTTTCTTAAACATAATATTGAGAAAACACATCCCCTACTAGGACTCAAAAGAGCCAGATGGACATGAAATTCTCAATAAGCATTGGCAAATTTCACCAAAATCCCCTCTGTTGTAGTGTGGAGATAAACCCATACTACCAGTGTCGTAAGCTTTCTCCTGAATGGAAAATTCTAAATTCCCATGGAGGGAATTAGATATTTTTCACCAATAGAGCATGTCAAAAATGTCAAAAACATATCAGATGTAAGGCTTTTCAGGCATTTGCTCTATTAACCAGCATTTTGTCTTAGGTCTGACACTAGACTAATCAGAGTGGGATGTGTCAGACCCTACCCACTGATGCTGGGGTGTATGCAAGTGAATGTTCATTCGTTCGTTCGTTCGTTTGTTCGTTCGTTCGTTTGTTCAAGAACGTTTTCATTCCCCACCCTGAGGGGGTGGGGCGGGCCACCTGAAGGGTTACGCCCTCCCTCTGGCTGGGAGCTTGGGCAGGATGGGGAGATTTGTGGAAAGTGGGAGATGGGAAAAGGCGATGTGAAGAATGGCTGATGGAAAAGGAAAGGCCTCGTGGCAAAGGGGGGATTTAGTATTATGATGAGATTTTATTGTTTTCATTGTATTACAATACAGAGATTCAAGATGAATGATACAGAGCATAGTTATAGCCTAATGATTTATGAGAGTAGGCTAGGGAAGAGGTGTAAGGCAAAGGTATTATAGAATGAGGAGACGTTCGTGAGGGAAGTAAGAAGAAGGCGGAGTAGATCAGGGGTTGGTGGAGTGGGGGAGGAATAGGGTGGCAGGGGTGGGACAGAGGGTGATCGAAGATGTGGACGAGGTGACATAGAAGGAGGGTCAGACCGGGGACGACTGCGAGGTGTGTTTGGACGGTCGATCGATCGATTAATTTAAGGAGAAGTACAACTAGGGAATCATTCTCTCCATCTGGAATGTTATGGTACATTAATCATAGTTGGAACTTGGGCTCAAAAAGCCAGCCCCTTAACTATTTCAGCCACTCAAACAGGCATCCGTGGTCATTGATGATTTTATTCCATTAAAGAGAAGTAAGTATAACTCCCTCCCATAAGTCCAACCCCTCATCCACGTTGTGGGAGGTGGGCAACAGCATGAAATAGGGAATCGCCTGTAGGGGTGATGTACAGCGGGGACTGTGTGTGACCCAGGACCGCTTGGAGGCTCAGCTGGCAGCCCCACCATCAACTGAAATGAACAACTAGGAAACCATTCTCTCCATCTGGAACTGAGCAAGTGGCCACGCGGTTTGGGTCACGCAGCTATCAGCTTCTATTCGGGAGGTAGTGGGTTTGAACCCCTCTGTCGGCAGCACTGAAGATGGTTTTATATGGTTCCCCGCTTTTACACCAGGCAAATGCTGAGGCTGTACCTTAATTAAGGCCACAGTCACCTTCTTGTCACTCCTGAGTCTACCTATCATCATCATAGTGATGACGGGTGTAAGTGGTGAAGTTCATTACTCTCCTAAGGAAACTGTCTTCCTCCCTTTGCCTCACAAACCATAACACTGAAGCCAGTTTATGCGTACAGCTTCATACACTGAGTTCATTCTTATTTTAGATGTTATCTCCTCATTCTGAGTACCCTCTTGCCATTGTTCCCACCTGTTTGTACCACCAATCATTCATGCTACTTTCATGTTTGTTACTTCTGACTAATGAATAAGATATCCTGAGTCCACCCAAATTTCAGTCCTGAATAACAAAGTCAGTCTGAAAACAGATCAATATAAATGTAGTTTCATCTGAGAACTCATTTCTTTCTTACAGAATACCGTTGGTCGCAACTGCTAGCTCACTGCATTAGCTTTGCTGCACCTTGATTTGGTTTCACTTACTATATTACTGTCCAGCTCGATGGCTAAATGATTAGTGTGCTGGCCTTTGGTCACAGGGGTTCCAGGTTCAATTCCCGGCAAGGTCGGGAATTTTAACCATCATTGGTCAATTTCGCTGGCACGGAGCTGGGAGTATGTGTCATCTACATCATTATTTCATTCTTGCCATGAAACACAAGTTGCCTACGGGCGTCAGATCAAAAGACCTGAACCTGGTGAGCTGAACTTGTCCTCAGACACTACCAGCAAAAGAAGCCATACGCCATTTCATTTTTACTATATTACCATCCTGGAGGCAATTTCCTGTTCTGCATTCCCAAGCTATTAGTAACATTCAGTCTTCCTAGATTTCCTGTGTAGTGACATCACTTTCATCTTGGAAATGCTTATTTTCATATGATAATTGCTGCACCTCTTTTCAAGCTCCAATATATTAAATTTGCAGGCTTTCAGCATAGTCAGCCATTAAGACCAAGTCCTTTATTTATTTACATGTTTATTCCCACATTGGAGCACCAAAATCAAACCTTATACAACAAAGTCTTCAAAGAATCAGCTTTTAATACTTGACAATTTTGTCCTTTCCCAGAACCTCTTCATTTTGGATGATCTTGCGGCCCGTTCTTCTGCATATATAACATACTGCTTATGCTGCGATATTTTTAGTGATAGGCTTGTGTACTTGTTATTTAGAATCCATTTCTATTCTCTATTTTAAATTTGATCATTAGTAATTTTCACTTCATCTAAATCCATTTGTATTTCTTTAAACTATGTGTTTTTTGTTTCACTATTCCAAAAGGAATCAATTTTTTTTTTTTCAGGATTCTAGTATTTGGTAAGTGATATATGTTTCATTTAATAATTATATTTAAAAATATGACCATTTGTATATCAGATTTACATGACATACTACTTATGGGGACATAGGATATCAGAAAAATATAAATTAACAACTATTTAAATTTAACATTTAATTTTGATTCTAGAGAAACATCCTTGCATTTATAATTGAAGTATTTCTTCTTTTCTCTTTCCAGGCTGCATTCAGAGGATATTTGGTTAGAAAAAGCTTTTTGGGTAAGTGATAAAAATATTTCTATTTTCAGTGCATGTATGGCAATTGCTGGGGTCCAGCTGAGTCTGCCTTTCCCCTTAGTTGTTTTTGCTACACTACTTCTCTGTGATATCATTAGATCCCTAAAGAGTATTTAATTTATTTTGTCACTCAAGACTCCTTCAAATTTCACACCTTTTGAAAACTACGAAAACTTTAACATCCTTGTGAGTTTATGCTAGTACCCAAGAAATTTAGAAGCATTTAAGGAATAATTCTCTGAATTAATACTGCTATCTGAGCCTAGTCTCCTTTTACATAAAGAAAAGAGTATACCGTAGGTTAAATTTTTCCGTAAGATTCCATCATGTTATGAAAGAAAATAATAGCATCAATAACTATTAAGTTCATTTCCATTCTGTTCAATCAATCAATCAATCAATCAATCAATCAATCAATCAATCAATCAATCAATCAATCAATCAATGAACTGCATTTAGGGCTGTCACCCAGGTGACATATTCCCTATGAATTGATTCCCTAGCTTTTTCTTATATGTTTTCAGAGAACTTGGAAATTTATTGTACATTTCCCTTGATAATTTATTCTGATGCCTTACTTCTCATCTTATAAATGAATATTTGAATCAATTTGTCCTCTTGAATTCCAACTTTATCTTCATATTATGATCTTTCCTACTTTTAAAAGCTCTGTTTAAGCCTAGTCATCTACTAATATAATTCCACACCATCTTCCCACTGCCAGGTTGAAACATACCACATAGTTGAGCATCTCGTCTCCTTATTGAAAAATCTTCCTAGCCCAAAGTTTGCAACATTTTCATTACACTACTCCTTTGTTAGAAATCACCCAGAACAAATCATGCTGCTTTCCTTTAAATCTTTTCTAGTTCTCGTATCAAGCAGTCGCGGCGTGGGTCCCATACACTGGAACCATACTCTAATTGTGATTTACCAGAGACTTATATGCCCTATCTTTTACATCCTTACTACAACCTCTTAAACACTCTCATAACAATGTGAAGAGATATGTAACCTTTCTTAACAACCTCATTAATATGATGACCCCAATGAAGATCATTCGTTATATTAACACACAGGTACTTAAAGTGTTCCCTATGAGATACTATTACCTCAACAACATAGTAATTAAAATTGAGACCTTTTCTCTTGGTGAAACTTACAACTTGATTTTTCATTCCATTTACCTTTATTCCATTGTCTGCTGCCAATCTCACAACATTGTCTAGGTAATTAAGTACAGCAATTGATTTGTATAGCAACCAAAGGCTCTTAACCCCCACACAGATTTGAATAATTAGTAGAATCTGTATTTAGTTTAGAAAGTTATGTTTTTTCAAATGGAATAATGTCTATTGACATTAACAAAATAAAGCTAGAGTAAATTAGAATGCCAATGGTATTCTTTCCAAAATTCTAGTGCAAGTAGTTTTCAAGCTCTCATAGTTTGAGTATTGTAAATACTGGCAGATGTCTGCTCCATATGTCAGCGCTAACTTAAGAAAACAGTGAATAAACATATTCTTTGGATTCTGAAGAAGAAAGTTGTATTCAAAATGATAACCACCAGCTCCAATACAAGTTTCCAGTCAGCCATGTAAAAATTGATACACATGCTCCAGCATTTGTTCAGAAATCCCAGCATGGACAGCATTGGTGAAAAGACCGGGCAAGGTACAGGTCCTCTTCATCCAGTCCAATGATTTGGAAACAATCTTTGAAAACAAGCTGTAGTACAGATTTTGATGATTGTTGATGAAGAGAATATATATTGTTCTTGAAACATGTTCGATGAATAAATAATTTCATTGACAAGGCAGTTTCAACCATAATACTATTTTAAATAGTTATTAATACATTTAAACAAGTCAATACAGGATAAATACAGCACCTGTTATGGTCAAGTTTATCGACAGGTTTACTTGGCCATGATTTGTAAATGTTTCTTCATCACTATACAAGAGATGACAAATCTGGTGTATCTTGTCTTAATGCTCATGTACAAAAGTTAACATGATTCTCAAAATCATTTCCATGCAGCTTTTGATAGTGAAAGACATGATACAGATGGAAATTTTGATAGTGGAGAATGCATAGTACTCTTGCATGACTCATGCCACTTCCTCATGTGATTACACAGGAACTAACAGACATATCTATAGCAACAGCAGCTAGAACAACATTCATTTCATCTTCTTTTCCAGTTACTCATTTGTTTCTGTTTTTTGTCTTCTGGGTGTTTACACTTCCAGTTTCGTGTAATTGGTTGAAGAGGTTCACAAATAATTGTCAAAATGGGTGACGTCTGTTGGGATATCATTCTGTGTACAGAGCACAAGAACGAACAGCATTCTTCCTACATCCTTCATACACCATTAACCAATGAATACACGTGCCTATTTTTAATATGCAATAAGTACACACTTGGTGTATTTTGTACACCAACAGGATGATGTCATGAAATCACTTAAACATTTTTAAAAAAAAGGTACACATTAAATCAACTGTTCTGCAAACAGAATATCGAAGATCGAGTTGGATGGTGACACTTTGTGAAGCATGTAACTCTCTAGAGACAAAACAATGGGGTCACGACACTCAGCAATGAGTAATACGACTGATGATGATGATGTGAAAACATTTAAAAAGTTTATAACTGTTACGTTCTTCAGTCAGCAAAAAGTAATGTTGAACAAATAAATTTATAAACTATCTGAAAAAGCATACATATGGTTACAAAATTATAACTGAAAATGAAACTAGTCAAAAAGAAACTTGAGTTGTTTGGCAACATTTCTGGTGGTAGTCCTTGTTTGTTTTTCTTTATCATACCTACCATTGTTACCTTGTCCTTCAAAATAAACACCTATACAGGGTAACTGGTGTACCAGTTATCACGAGTTACATTTCTATTTTTCTCTTTCCATGGGTGGAGCAAACGATGAGTGATGTCAGCTGGTGTATTCAAGATCTTGTACTGCCCTTCTGGCTGCTGACCACAGTATATTTCTAAATTAGAAATAAAGAAAGTTTTTGAGTCACACACAACAAACACCTTCAATCCATATTTATCTGGTTTGCTGGGTAGATATTGAATGAAGTTGCATCTTCCTCGAAAAGGTATCAACATTTCATCTATTGTCATTTTCTATTTGTTCTCCCACACAGTAATTATTTTTGCAATTTTACATAAAACGATCAAGAAGAAAGCACATTGCAGTAAGTTTGTCACTTTTTTCCCTCTCCTGTCTGGTTGCTTTATCATCGAATCCTATAGTTGCAAGCAAGAACAGAAAACTATTACACCCCATACATGCTCTGAATATTTCACATCCAGTTCCATCTGTTGTCCATGGTTCATGAAAATGTGTATGTTTTAAAAAATAATAACAGCCCTAAAAATGCCAGTAATTCAGTCTTTGTAGTATCCTTTGCGTTTCAAGTATGGTCATAGTCTTCCCACATTTTTTTATTTGCAAATTTGTTCATGCAATAATATGTTGAATAATGTCCTCAATGAAAAAACATTTCAAAAGTATTTCTTTTATCTAAAATATTCTGTGCACATGGCTTTGGACCAGGAAATATTTGTATAATATTAATGTTTACTACTTTTACTGAACTGACTTGTCAATGGGCTTTTACTCCACCTGGCTAGTTTATCTTTCCCCAAAAATTACTCATCCCAATGTCACTGTCAATAATGTTATTGTTTTTATGTCACACTAATTACTTTTATGGTTTTTGGAGAATGTCACTGTCCTCACCACGATCGGAACTATTCCTTTCTTGTCCTGAGTCATGTAATACTTCTTCTGATACTTTATCATTATCATTTTCCTCTATAAATTCTTATTCAGAAGTATCTGCATCTCCTCCAACTGCTTCAGCCTATTCTTCTTAGATTCTTGAATCTTAGATTCTTCTTAGATTCTTGGCACCATCTAACCTATCCCAGAAATGTTTGCTATGACTACAAGCAGTGTCATCTTAGAACTTATTTTTTATAATTATTATTTTTTATCATTATAATCTTAGAAACATTTCACGGATAGATGGTGCCAAGGGGCCTGCAGAAACATTACAACAAAATGTTTACCTTCTTTAGTATGGGTGGTGTACTTTATACACCAGCGAGTGTAGTTAAAGGTTAACAATGACAGCTTTTTCAGCATTGATAAATACCATCTTCCACCACATCCTACTTCTTGAACTATCATAAAGTAACTGACAAGGAAGTCATAATTCAATCAGTGTACGGTACATTCTCAACTAAGCAGTTAAACAGAGCAGACAACTGTTGGTATTTACCATTTTCAAACTATGATAGCTTGTAAACTAGTTGTACTGGAATCCTGATTTTCTTATTTTATAAACACACCAAGGACATTATAATTTAGTTTAATTTTGTTAATTCAATTTTGCTTTACATTGCACTGACACAGATAGGTCTTAATGGCGACGATAGGATAGGAAAGGGCTAGGAGTTGGAAGAAAGTGGCCAGGGTCTTATTTAAGGTATACCCCTAGCATTTGCCTGGTATGAAAATGGGAAACCATGAAAACCATCTTCAGAGCTGCCGAAAATGGAGTCTGAACTCACTGTCTCCCGAAGGCAAGCTCACAGATGTGCAACCCTACCTGCACAAACAACTCACTTGGTAATTTTGTTAATGTCAATATTCATTGTTCCATTTGAAAAAATGTAACTTTCTAAAATTGTACACATTCTAATAATTATTAAAATCTGTGTAGAGGCTACAATTATGAGCCCTTGATTACACTTCATTTCTGAAAGAACAGCACATCAACAGCACCTTCCATTTCAGAAATTTGGGGTGAAAGTTATAGGTGGTTCACCCTGTATAAAAACTTAACATTTGAATGGCTACTTTCATTTCACCCTACTACATGAGTGTAGGTATTGTACCTGCTACCATGCCCCTCAAAGGTGATGGTGGTGATTATCGTTTTAAGAGGAAGTACAACTAGGCAACCATCCTCTATATAACATTAATCAGAGAGAAAAAAATGGAAGGGGTCCGACACTTCGAAAAATGAAGGTATCGGCCAAAGGAAGACAAGGGCCACGAAAGGCGTGAAAATGAAAGACTCCCTAGCCCTCGCAAACCTAATAGTGTCAGGGTCGGAAAATAACAAGAGTTGACCAAGAGAGGTCGGATAGGATACACGAAAGTGAAGAGCCTGGCACAAGTAAGTGGAAGCAATGCCAGGACTCAGCTGTGGGCCCTGTGGTCGCCAACCCACGCTCCAAAGTTCAGAGCCCCTGGGGCCCCTTTTAGTTGCCTCTTACGACATGCAGGGGATACCATGGGTGATATTCTACCGCCCCCACCCACTGGGGGACATGCCCCTCAAAGATCACTGGTATTTTACTCAGGATCATATACTGGGTCATGGGCTAAATGGTATTGAACCACGTTCTCTCCAGCGAACCATGTGACCTTGCCACAGTGGGGAGGCTTGTGCATTCCAAAGATGCAGATAGCCGAGCCATACGTGAAACCATATTGGATGGATATCTGTAGAGATCAGACTAACGAACGGTTCATTGAAAGAGGGATAGCAGCCTTTCCAAGGGCAGCAGACTAGATTGACTGATATGGCCTTGTAATATAACTCAAAATAACTTAGCTGTGTTGATACTGGTAAACGGCTGAAAGCAATGGGAAATTACAACAGTAACTAACTCCCATGGACATGCAGCTCTCTCTGTATGAATGATGTACTGATAATGGCTTTCTCCCTGGTAAAATATTTCAGAGGTAAAATAATCCCCCATGCGGATCTCAGGGTGGGGACTACACAAGAGGGTGCAATCATCAGGAAGATGGAAACTGACATTCTGCGAGTTGGAACGTGGAATGTTAGAAGTTTGAATCATTGTGATAGGTTAGAGAATCTGATGTAGTTGCTATAAGTGAAGTATGTTGGCAGGAACAGCAGTTGGAGATTTTTGGTCAGGCTACTACAGAAATATCAACACAAAAACAAACAGGGAAATGCAGCAGGTAAGCTATTACGACCAGCATAGTAAAAGGATTATTGTTGTAAAGATAGGCGCTAAACCAATGCCCACCACAATATCGCAGATCTATATGCCTACTAGTTCAACAGATGATGAGGAAACTGAAAGAATATATGAGTGGTGGTGGTGATTATTGTTTTAAGAGTAAGTACAACTTGGCAACCATCCTCTATATAACACTAATCAGAGAGAAAAAATGGAAGGGGTCCGACACTTCGAAAAATGAAGGTATCGGCCAAAGGAAGACAAGGGCCACGAAGGGCATGAAAATGAAAGACTCCCTAGCCCTCGCAAACCTAATAGCGTCGGGGTCGGAAAAGAACAAGAGTTGACCACGAGAGGTCGGATAGGATAGATGAAGGTGAGGAGCCTGGCACAAGTAAGTGGAAGCAATGCCAGGACTCAGCTGAGGGCCCCGTGGTCGCCAACCCACGCTCCAAAGTTCAGAGCCCCTGAGGCCCCTTTTAGTCGCCTCTTACGACAGGCAGGGGATACCGTGGGTGTTATTCTACCGCCCCCACCCACAGGGGGGAAGAATATATGAAGGGATAGAAGATTTAATACAATATGTAAAAGGTGACAAGAATCTAATTGTGATGGGAGACTGAAACTCAGTAGTAGGCCAAGGAAGGGAGGGAAATACGGTAGGAGAATACAGATTGGGACAAAGGAATGAAAAAGGAAGTTGGCTGGTTGAATTCTGCACCAATCACAATTTAGTCCTTGCTAATACTTGGTTCAAACACCACAAATGATGGCTGTATATGTGGATGAGACCTGGAGACACTGGAATGTATCAAACAGACTTCATTATGATTAGGCAGAAATTCAGAAACCAGGTGCTGGATTCCAAAACTTCCCAGGAGCAGATGTGGACTCTGATCACAACTTGTTCATCGTGAAATCCCATCTGAAGCTGAAGAAATTGAAGGGAAGGAATGCAAGGAGATGGCATCTATATAAGTTGAAAGAAAAAAAAGCAAGGGATTGTTTCAAGGAAAGTGTTGCACAAGGACTAAATGAAAAGGCTGAAGGAAACACAGTAGAGGAAGAATGAACAGTCGTGAGGAATAATATCAGTAAGGCTGTTGAAGAAAGGTTAGGAAGACAGGAAAGATCAACTAAGAATCAATGGATAACTGAAGCGATACTAGACCTGATGGATGAATGACGAAAATACAAGAATGCGAAAAATGAAAAGGGCAGAAAAGAATACAGGTGATAAAAGAATGAAGTGGATAGAAAGTACAGGACAGCTAAGGAAGAATGGCTGTAGGAGGAATGCAAGAATGTTGAAGGTTGTATGGTCCTAAGAAAGGTAGATGCTGCAAACAGGAAAATATGTTTGGAGAAAGGAAATCTAGGTGTATGAATATTAAGAGCTCAGGTGGAAAACCACTTCTAGGGAAAGAAGACAAGGCAGAAGGATGGCAGGAATATATCCAACAGCTGTATCAAGGTAAAGGCATAGATGATATGGTTCCGGAACAAGAAGGGGCTGTTGATGTTCATGAAATGGGAGACCCAATTTTGAGGTCAGAATTTGACAGAGCTTTGAGAGACCTAAATAGAGGTACCTGGAATTGATTACATTCCCTCAGAATTACCAGCTGGAGAAACCTGCATGGTGAGGTTATTCCATTTAGTGTGTAAGATGTATGACACAGGAGAAGAGCCATCTGATTTTCGGCAGAATGTTTTTATACCTATTCCCAAGAAAGCCGATGCTGAAAACTGTGGAAACTACTGCACCATGAGTTTAGTATCTCATACGTGCAAAATTTTAACATGTATTATTTACAGAAGTTGTTTATTATCTCCCGATAACTGGATACTGGCCGCACTTAAGTGACTGCAGCTATCGAGCTCAGTAGAATATAAATTTGGCTTCAGAAGAAATATAGGAGCATGTGAAGCAATCCTGACTTTACGTCTGATCTTAGAGGACCGAATTAAAAAGGACAACCCGCACGTTCATGGCGTTCTTAAATCTAGGAAAGGCATTCAATAGTCCTGATTGGACCAAGCTACTTGAGATTCTGAAGATGATCGGGATCAAATACCGAGGATGAAGAATTATCTACAGTCTATATAAAATAGCAGTCTGCGGTGATAAGAATTGAGGGCTTTGAAAAAGAAACAGCAGTAAGAAGATGTACAATATTATAGGGAAGGATCCACCTTTCAATACTCCGTAGTAAGTTGAACTAAAAAGTAGTTACAACCTGTTTATTGGGACCGGTTTCAACACATTTCAAGTGTCATCATCAGCCAATTAGCGAAAATCTTGTGCTAGGTACCAACTGATGAGCCCAACCTAGCACACGAGGGCGAAACACTGGCAACCAGGAATGAGTTAGCTGGAAAATTTATAATGTCCAATAACGGATCATTTATATTGATTGATATTATAAATTTACTCATTCAGGACAAATATTTCAGATTCCCTATGGCAATCAACATCTATATCATCTGATAGCCAAGCAGGCATCAATTTTTGGTAAAGAGACAAAGTCTCTCATAGTGCATTGGCACTGCCGGTGGCTCCAAGTAGCCTACGCAGTAGCCTCCATGGTATGCACTAGCCAGCATCTTGGTAGGTGTGCTAGGTACCAACTGATGAGCCCAATCTAGCACACGAGGGCGAAATGCTGGCAACCAGGAATTAGCTGGAAAATTTATAATGTCCGATAACGGACCATTTATATTGGTAATCCTAATGGGGATTCGAAACCATGTCCTTCCGGGTGAACCGAACACGCCTTTACCGCCTTGGCCAGGCAGATCCTATAAATAATCCCATAATGAAATTAAATATGCTATGTCTTGTCATTATCTGAAAAAGGAGAATCTTCACTAATGATAGTTCAATGGTTATGTCTCCGCTGAGGGAAGCTGCCTTAACCTATCCCTGCAACGCTGTAACACCGGCCAGTTCCATCTAGCAGTTCCAATCGTTGCTTAGGAATCACGTGGAGGGTGCAGACCGAAAAATATCTCCAGCCTCATTCACTGCTTTGTTCCTGTGTTGTTGCAAGTTATGCTACGAGTTACATTTGTGTCTGTGATAAGAGTTGTACTGTGAGTTATTGTGGACTACGTTCATTATGGCTGCTGACTCTTCAAGAAAATATTGACATCATTTGTGATGTTGAAAGGGACAGCCAAGTACTTTTGTCACAGATGGCAAAGAAAAAATATGACTTGGCACCCTTTATGCTGTTTGGCATTGTGAAATAGAAGGAAGCTATTCTGACTGCAGAAATGGATCGCAGTTCTGGAGCAATAAAACAGAAGAATATTAGTTCTTCGCCATATGAGGAACTTGAAAATATTTTAATGAAATTGTTCGAGGGAGAAAGGAGTGAGAATGCTCCAATTGATGGGAACATACTTAAACAGAAAGCTCGAGAAGTCAAACTAAAGCTGGGTTTGGTCGATTTCCATGCTTCTAATGGCTGGTTTGATCATTTTAAAAGAACGGCACAATCTTTTGTTGCAAAACATACGTGGCAAGAGTTCGTAAGTTAATGATGATACAGCTGTGTACTGGAAGAAGAATATGTTGCTTTGACTTCTTGAAGGATATGATGATAAGGATATTTGTAACGCCAATGAAACGGGAGTGTTTTTACAATTTGCTTCCGTCCAAGACATATGCTGTTCACAGAGAAAAATGACACAGAGGCAAGAAAAAGTAAAGAAAGACTGACAGCTTTGTTATGTGTTAACAGCAACGGGAGTGAAAATTTACTCCCACTGATATATGGAAAATTTAAGAATCCAAGATGTTTCAAGAACACCCGTACACTCCCGTGTAAATATGATTTTAAGAAAAATGCGTAGATAACATTGGAGATATTTCTAAAATTTATATGAAACTTGGATGTTAAGATGGGTTTGACAGGAAGAAAGATAGTGCTGGTGATAGATGTCCAGCTCTCCTTTGGATACACCTTTCCTGCAGAATATCAAAGTGGTTTTCTTTCCTCCTAACTGCACCATTCACCTGCAGCCTTTGGACCTTGGCATTATTCATTCTGTGAAAGTGAAGTACAGGAGGGCCCTGGTTCAAGGAGCTCTTTCTTTCCTCGAAAGAAATGAGGAAATGAAATTGAATAAATATACTCCAAGCTATGCATATGTTTTATGTTTGTAGTAGAATGGCAACTAGTCACAATGGACACTGTTCAAAACTGCTTTGGCCATGCAGGTTTTGGTGCCATTTCAGAAACTTTTAATGAAGAAGATACTACTGATGACATTGGGGAAGATTGGGAGATTGTATCAAAGGACTCGAGTACCACAACTTTCGAAGAATTTGTTACTTGTGATGATGATATCCTAACCTCAGCACCACAGATGGATGTTGGAGACCTATGTGATGATGAAAAAAGACAAAGTACTGAAGAGGAAGAAGAAGAGGATCCAGCAGAACCAACATTTGGGATAGCAGTCAAGGGACTGGACATTGTCCGCCAGTATTTCTTCTCCTTCAACATTGATGAAGACCTCAATCAAATTGAGAGAAAACTTCTTTCTGTGAGACATCTGGGCAAGAGGAAGCAATCTACTGTACTGGACTATTTCAGAAAGTGAAGGTTAATATGCTTATTCTCACAGTTCTCATGGTCTATTTTTCACAAAACTCTTTAAAATCGTTTTAGGCCCCTGTTCCATCAAGTTAAAATTACAAGTCAGTAATAGCTATTTCTTTTTTCCTTGCTGCAGGTTGTGCTTCAAATGGTCCACTAAGGAATTTGTTACGTCTGCTGTTTTTTAAATATTTTCTGTTATTCTTGTATTTATTTGACTTCTTAGTATTTCTTAACATGACCAAAAATATGGCTTCCAATTGAGATAGCTAAATAAAATTCAGGAAACTAAATCGTCAAAAATTACCAGTGTTTCGCCCCAGTGCAGCATGTGTTCAGCAGTTGGATACCGCATCTTCCCAAGACGCTGGCCATCTAGCGACACTACTGCAAGCTATACATGTGACAAGCACAATACAGTGCCGATGTACTAGGGGAGAATTGCATCTCCACTTGCTATATATGCCCTCCCGGACTAGCATGACCAAAAATATTTGCTTCCGATTGAGATAGCTAAATAAAATTCAAGAAACTCAATCGCCAAAAATTTACCAGTGTTTCGCCCCAGTGCAGCATGGGCTCATCAGTTGGATTTTTGATGATTGAGTTTCCTGAATTTTATTTAGCTATCTCAATCGGAAGCCATATTTTTGGTTATCCTAGCCCAAGAGGGCAATATAGCAAGTGGAGATGCAATTCTCCCATAGTATGTCGGCACTGCATTGTGCTTATCACACGTATAGCTTGCAGTGGTGCTGCTACCAGCTTACTAGCCGGCCAGTGTCTTGGGAAGGTGCGGTATCTAACTGATGAGCCCATGCTGCACTGGGGTGAAACACTGGTAATTTTTGATGATTGAGTTTCCTCAATTTTACTTAACTATCTCAATCGGAAGCCACATTTTTGGTCATGCTAGCCCGGGAGGGCATATATAGCAAGTGGAGATGCAATTCTCCCCTAGTACGTCGGCACTGCATTGTGCTTATTACATGTATAGCTTGCAGTGATGTCGCTACCGGCGTGCTAGCCCGCCAGTGTCTTGGAAAGGTGCGGTATCCAACTTATGAGCCCATGCTGCACTGGGGCGAAACACTGGCAATTTTTGACGATTGAGTTTCCTGAATTTTATTTATTTCTTAACATGTTCATTTATTATTTATTGACATTACATTAGTTAAAGACATAAATGTACTATTATTTCTTGTAGTATATGTAGCCTATTTTCTTTGAAAACCTTTTAAGGAAAACCTCTTTTTTAGGAATAAATATCAAAACCCCCCTGAGATTCGTTAAAAAGGGGTTCTACCATAGATGAATATTGTTACTTGGATAGTAAAATAACTAATGATGGCAGAAGTAAGGAGGACATAAAATGCACAACTTGTTGACCTTGAAATGCCATTCGAAGTGAAGGCTTGAAGAAGGGAAGGAATGCAATGAGTTGGGATCTAGCAAGTTGAAAGAAAAGAGTGCGAAGAAGACCTTTCTTAAGAAAAGAAACCTACTCACTTTGAACATTGATATAGGAATTAGAAAGTGTTTTTGAAGACATCGTTTGGAGCGTGGCATTGTATGGGAGTGAAACATGGATGATAACTAGCTCAGAAAGAAAGAAAATAGAAGCTTTTGAAATGTGGTGTTACAGAAGAATGCTGAAGGTGAGATGGACAGATTGAATCACGAATGAAGAGATACTGAATCACATTGGGGTGAGGAGATCAGTATAGCTATATTTGATGAGAAGAAGAGACAGAATGATAGGACACATCCTAAGATACCCACGACTTGTTCAGTTCGTCTTTGAGGGAAGTGTACAAGAACAGTAGGGGTTGACCAAGGTATGAATATGACAAGCAGATTTAGAATGCAACAGTTATGTAGAAATGAAAAGGTTAGCACAGGATAGGGTGACATGGAGAGCTGCATCAAACCAATCTATGGACTGATGGCTCAAATAACAACAAAGAACAGGAAATGGGTAGCATCTAACCACAATGAATGAGAATCAATATCGACTTAAAATACAAGGGGTTTATTTACTTCTGGTGATGATGAGTTATGAAACATGGAAAATAACACTAACTGGGATAAATATACAAATATTAACATGTCCGTTGGACAGTTAGCTCGAAGTTTCTTCTTCTTAATGAAGTTCATTCACCTTTAAAAATGGCCGCAAGAATGAAACCTGCATTCCCCCGCCCCGACACACACACATTATAGACAATGCACAACACTTCAGATATGAAAACGGTGAATCCAATCTAATACGGGCCAATCCGTATTAATTGCCTCACCGAGTGTAGCCGCTGAGGTCCGACTAGGCAGTCTCTCTGCTCCAAAGAAATGTGCTGAAAATCCTTAACTATCATGTTTTAATGAGGGCTGTATATTAAATCAGTGACCCTACCTTTGATCAAAATTAACAGGAGCAAAACATACTCTTTATTTTATGAATCACACAAAACGTCGCTTGTTAGGAACTCAGTCACCAGGCAAAAAATAATCTGCTATGTACTGTCTTATCTAGTCACTGGTCAGTGATCCATCCAACTTTATGGCTTAACTTGTCACATAAAATATCCCTGCCCCTTTCTTGCAGCGGCCAAAACTCATCACCATCTTCACATATGGGCTCAAATGTTTTCATTCTCAATACCTTTTTCATCTGCCTTCTTGGCTTTTAATTCTTTGTCCGTTGGATACTTCAGCCCGTAAATTCATTTAATTCAAGAAGGCATCTCACGTTTTATGACATTGTATACATTAAATCTCTCCACAACAGAGTACTGTACATAGCGTACATTAAATCTCTCCACATCAGAGTACTGTCTCCGAAACCTGCGGTTTCCCTAGGTGATGTTATTCCTCTACTTTCATAACTATCTTAGCTTTTTTTTTTTTTTTTTTTTTTTTTTACAAGTGATTGCTCTAAAGTAATAGGGTGAAACTACCGCATTCTCTACTCGTATCCTTTAATTTTATCTTAGGAAAGATTTTAACACCATATCTCTTGCCTAGTCACATTGGCGGACGTTGCTTCGAACTCCTTGTTCTTCACATCATGCATATATATAGGCCTATTCTACTGCTAGACAAGCATATGCAAAAATACACTTAAGACCTGAATGCCAGACGTGGCCCTAATGTACAAGAAAAACTCAAATGTGTCCTAATGAAATGACACTCAAATAAACACTGCAAAATAACTGTATCCTCCCAGTCATAATCTTTCGATACCAACACTGACACTACCACATTAAGACAGTTTTTAAAAACTGCGGGCATTCACAATTAAAACACACATGATATAGTTAAAATATATATTAAAGAATATCTCCCAGAAAGAAAAATCAACTATATTCCCCAAACAAGTCTATATGCATATCTTCACTGAATTGACGAAATCAAACCTAACATTACTTATATGCCCTATTTTCTGGGCACCTTTAAAATCTATTCCTATAATTTAATATTTACAAAATACACACGCCACATGACCATGCAATAATATACAAATTAGGTACTCAGCCTTTCTAGTCCTCTCCTTATCTGCATTCGACTTCCAGGGCTTCAGTGTTGTTGTTTAGTACTGCATCTTCCTTGCGTCAAATCCCATGGAGTCCTGGTTCAGAATCTTGTTACTCCCATGACAGTTCCTTCTGAGTCCTTTGCATATCCACTGCTAATTACTGGGAACAGACACACACAGTTATTCTTCATTCAGGAGATCTCAATTCACATGCACTTGGTTACATTTGGCTTTTAACTCCACATTGTTCTACACTTGGATTTAACAAGTGATTGTACATTCTGACACATTTTACTAGGACTCATATGAGATTATTTTGTCCCATGTTACCCGCAGTTCTTGATTTCCTTTGTTGATCCAAGTTTGTCCTCCCAGAAGGAGTCTAAAATATTTGTTTCCTGCACTCATGCTTATTTCACTGGTATTATTTCCCTATTGTCTGTTATTGAATACAGTTTAATATTGAACTGTCCAAATAAAGTCAATCTAATTGACACTTAGAGAATACAGACAAAGGTTATTTAAACATTTTCCTACATTGACATGATCAGGAGGATACTCTTGAACCTAATCCACCGGTTGGCCTGCAACTTACACTTTTTAAGAAGGACAGGACACTTCCCATATATTATGTGGTTCTCATTTATAACCACTGATGGCTTATAATCAACCACATAACTTTGGCTAACATTTTTAGACAAATTTTAAGTAGATAAACTGTTAACATTGTGTAAACTGGTTCTGTTAATGTATCCACTAAGATGCACACAAAATGCTGTCAGTTGTATACCCTAATTTTATTTACAAACTGTTATACATTTGTAACACACATCAATAAAACACCATTTTGAACAACTGCCTATCATGAAGAATGAGAAGACTGCACCAGAGCCATATCAACTACCAATTCAACAAAACCAATTCACATACTTCAAACATTAAGGGTTATGAATTTCATGTTGTTGGTCCATACTGAAGTGAGAATAACATATGAATAGTAACACAGTAAAGGTTTCCACCTATTCAGTACTAATATGTATTTACAATGTTATAAATTACATGGTGTAATGTAATTACATGGTGTAATGTAATTACATGGTGTAATGTAATTACATGGTGTAATGTAATTACATGTAATTTATAACATTGTAAATACATATTAGTACTGAATAGGTGGAAACCTTTACTGTGTTACTATTCATATGTTATACTTCAAACACTCGCTAGCACGACTTCTACACAAGTCTCGTCAAAACAACCCCTGTTAAATAATAACTCAACTTCACCATCAAGACCACCTCCTTATATGTGTTGCCTTAACAGGTGAGTTGGCCATGCGGTTAGGGACGCGCAGCTGTGAGCTCGCATCCGGGAGATAGTGGGTTCGAACCCCACTGTTGGCAGCCCTGAAGATGGTTTTCCGTGGTTTCCCATTTTCAGACCAGGCAAATTAATTAATTAATCTATTACACTTGCGTCCTGTGAACAAATAGGACACACAAAAGGAACAAATGTAAACTGAGTGACACAATTCAGACTTCCAGTCTAACAGAACTCGTTTACAAGTGGTCAATTCACCAAAACTTTTATTTGAATTCCCCATCTGATGTTTTAAGTGTTTTTAATATATATTTTAACTACCGGTAGCTGTTGTACTTGGGCTTCACTATGGAATTCTTCATTATATAGGCTACAGAATTCTAGGTTAGGTAGTGTACATGTTGTGAGCAAGATTGTATTAAATTGCATAGCTCTTAACGTTACCCTAGAAACACGACGGGGAAGTCATCAAACGTCTTTTCTCATATGAAGTCTGGATTAGGAAATTTTCATTGTAATGGTAGGCCTGCTTGCCGACCATCAGTCACAATCAAGTTGGAGAGTGTTCATTATAATGGCAGACACTCGCTCTCCACCTGCCTTTTTACATCCCCAGAAAGACTGTCTTAGTAGTTTTCCCAACTGAAATGAACATGGGTCATTACAATGATGCCAGTAGGAATGGAGTGATTAGGAATGCTTTCATATGAAATACTCCATACTCGATCAAATGAAAAACCACACATTTTCTCACTTTTAACGAACAGTACTATACTGCCGATCTAACAGTCCAAAGTTCCAAAGCTGGAATGACCCAGCTGTAGACAGCCGTGATCCGTGAACACTGTTCGTTTTTTGGGGGCGGGGGATGGGGGGTCGAATAATGGAAAGTCCCAGGGCGAAAACTATGCCTTTTACTAATATTTCCTAGGAGTACCTGATGAGTCAGAAAATCTCAATGCACTACACTGGCAGCGGAAAAATCTGACTCGGAGGAAAATTTTTCTTCCAAGCCAGAGGAGAAACCCCCTTTTCACTGTTGATTTGGAATAAAATGAATGTAGAATTTAATAAAAGTGAAGAGGAAGAAGCTTTTATTAAGAAACGGCTCTTTTCAGTGTTGAATTTTGAGTTATTTAGAGGATTGTGTTGCTATAATTTGGAATAGAACTAAATACTACTACTACTACTACTACTACTACTACTACTACTACTACTACTACTACTACTCTTGCGAGATGAAGAGACGAATTCTTACAAGATCTAGGAAAAAAACAGCCAGGTCAACTTAATACAATTAGAAGCTGACTATAAAGCATCAAAGAGGCAACTAATGAAGCTAATAAAGGATTCTAAGAGAAATCTCTGGCAAAAGCTATGCGAAGATCTAGACAGTGATATCTGAGGGGCGGGATATAAGATAGTGACCGGTCGAATAATTAACAGGGTACCAGTTCAGCTCCCAGCTGATAGAAGGAAAGCCATAGCAATGGAGTTGTTCCCTTGTACTAATGACAGACTTGAAACGGAATCAGATTTTTGTGTTGCAGAACCGTTTACTGTGGTTGAGTTACAAGAGGTAGCACACAATATGAAGACTGGTAAGGCACCAGGTGTAGATGGAATCCCACTAGAAGCCATCAAGTATGCAGTTGAGGTGGCACCTGGTTGGATCTTATCAGTCTTCAATGATTTATTAAAAAAGCGTGAATTTCCCAATGAGTGGAAAGTAGCCAAGCTAGTGCTGTTATTGAAGGCAGGGAAACTATCATTAGATCCATCAGCGTACAGGCCACTTTGCTTATTAAACACCTTGAGCAAACTTTACGAAGGATTGATTAAAACTAGACTGGAGAAAGAACTTGAACAACAGGGAGGACTTTCTTCGAACCAGTTTGGATTTAGAAAGGGTAGAACCACAACCCAAGCTATTGAGAGGGTGATTCAAATACAGGCAGAAAGCAGTGAAAAATGGGCTGCCTTGATAATGCTAGATGTCAAAAATGCTTTTAACACTGCTTCTTGGAGCATTATTTTGAGAGAACTTCGTAGGATGAGCATTTCTTGGTATCTACAACAAATAATCGTTAAGTACTTCAAAGGACGAAGAATACGATTTCATGATTTAGAAGACCTTGAAATGAGTGCTGGCGTTCCACAGGGATCTGTCTTAGGACCCACCTTGTGGAACATTCTATATGATGGTGTCTTACGCCTGCAGCTGACAAAAGGGACAACATCTATTGGTTATGCAGATGACCTTGCAATAGTGGTAATAGCAGAGAATGTAGAAGAACTGACCTTCCGAGTAAATGAATCACTGAGACGAGTTAACCTTTGGATGGTAAATAATAGGTTGAGATTGGCTCCACATAAGACTGAGGCTGTAATTTTGAAAGGTTCCAGGAATTGGAAAAATGTCCGTTTCTTATTAAATGATACAGTGATTATCCCAGGAAAGTCTGTACGATACCTTGGGGTTCTTATTGACAGGAATTGCACATTTGGTGCACATGTGAAGGCAGTAACCCAAAAGGCAGAGAAGAAGGCATTGGCATTAGCCAGACTTATGCCTAACATCGGGGGACCAAGAACAGTTAAGAGACAGATTATGTGCTCTGCAGTATATTCCATTTTACTTTATGCTGCACCTATCTGGCAAAATGCACTCAGGAGGAAGATTCACCGAAAAGCTATGGAAAGAGTACAGAGGAAAATGCTGCTCAGAGTTACCTGTGCATATCGAACTGTTTCGACAGCAGCTTTACAAGTTGTAGCTGCCAGTATTCCCATTGACCTCCTCGTTGTAGAGAGAAAACTTTGACATGAAAGGGGTGCAACTATATCTGCTGAAGAAAAGAAAGCCTCGAGGAACCAACTCTTACTAGACTGGCAAGACTGATGGGATGGCACAACCTATGTTGGTCAATGGACAAAAAAGCTAATACCCAACATAGGAGACTGCCTTAAATGTAGACATCGGCAGGTAGATTACTATCTGTCACAGATCCTGACAAGACATGGAAGATTCGGCGTATACGCCATGAAGATGGGAAAGACGCAGGGAGATGGTTGTCGGTACTGTTCTGAAAGGGATACAGTAGAACACACTTTTTTCTACTGTGTTCGATGGGAAGAAGAACGAAGGAAAGCTTGCCAACAACTTGGCCGACGACTCACGCCAGGGAATCTGGTTCAGATTATGTTAGAGAGCCCGTTTGCCTGGAACACAGTAAAGGCAATGGCGACAAGCATTATGGGGATGAAGGAAAAAGAAGAGAAAGGAAGAACTTAATAATATACATCACTCCATTCTGATGTCATGACGACAAGCAGTTCCAGAATGGTCTGAGTGAAGAGGGCAGGGGTTTTTAGTTGGTGGAAATCCAACTCCCACACAGAGTGGTGTCTTTAAAAGATTTTTCCCTGCCATAACAAAAAACTACTACTACTACTACTACTACTACTACTACTACTACTACTACTACTACTACTACTACTATGCCTTAGGGCTAAGTATGCGCACTTCTCATTCAAAGCAGTGCGTCAGAGTAGAGATGGAATAGCTGGAACACTATGATGAACCAGTGTGTAACGTACCAGCAGTATCTGAAAATGTATGAACCAGAGGAATGGCATGTTAAAGAAGAAAGATTTCTAACTCCCCAGCTATTTCCCGCCAATATTCAGTCAGGCTGTTGTACTCGGTACATAGCAGTAATCCCATCTATTGGAGTTGAGTGGCAGAATAAGAGACAAAGAACATCACAACAATGGTCAATGTAATGTTATTGTTTCGATATTGTAGACCTTCACATTTAGTCTTCTTCCGACTCTGAAATACCACTCTTATCATAGTCGGTCGGTACGGTAAAACTGAATAAAACATAAATGTAGTACTTTTCAATAGCACCAATAACATATGTATTTAAAATGTAAATTTTAATAATAATAATGTTATTTGCTTTACGTCCCACTAACTGCTTTTACGGTCTTCGGAGACGCTGAGGTGCCGGAATTTAGTCCCGCAGGAGTTCTTTTACGTGCCAGTAAATCTACCAACACGAGGCTGTCGTATTTGAGCACCTTCAAATACCACCGGACTGAGCCAGGATCGAACCTGCCAAGTTGGGGTTAGAAGGCCAGCGCCTTAACCGTCTGAGCCACTCAGCCCGGCAAATTAAATTTTTGGCGCCTTCTCCTAAACTACAATTTTATCCAGGATGAATAAAATTGTTTATAGTTTAGACTGTAGTTTATTATTTCCGACTCTATACACAGATTTTCATTAACCCTCTTGGAGCCAAGAGCCGATCTGGTCGGCTGCACCCATCAGCTGGAAGAGGCCAGAGCTCCGCCTTCACTCTACTACTATAAAGTGCCAGGCTGTTTTCAGTGGAAATACATGTATTTTAAAATTCACGTATATCTACCGATGTATAGCAAATACCGGCATGAAATTTTCTACATATCGACTATGTAGAATAAAAGACTGGTTTGGAGTGATATAAAGAGTCAAAAACATTTTATTGTTGATTTATAGTTGTCGATAACTTTTTTTTCGGAAGAGAAAAGTATTTTTGCATTTTCTCTCTCAATATCTACTTTGAAAAAATAATTTACGATACAAAAGAATATACGTAATTATATATAATGTATTTCTAAATATAATTCTATAGAATAACTAATTTGAACGAGAAAAATAAAAACATAAAAAATAAAAATTCAAACATATGTCACTAGTAAAAACAAGACAATTTTACTCACCGATAAAATTTGCGTGTATGTATTGACGTTTGGCAAATACTGACAAGAAATTTTCTATGTGCGGACAACACAGTATTAAAATAATTCTGAATTATTAAATAAGTAAAAAATAATAGTTGATATTATAGTTTTTGTTTTCAGAAAAATTATTTTCTCGTTTTCGGTTGTAGTATATATTAGAAAAATAATTTTAGAATACAACAGAATTTACGAAATTAAGAAATGTATGGCACTAAAGCCCTGATTTGCTTTGACCTACTAAGCGACCGCTGCTCAGTTCTGTACCTGCAGTTTACGAGGTGAATCATGGTCAGTGAGACAGATCCTCTCAGTAATTATTCTTGGTTTTCCCGAGCGGGGTCGCCCCCTCACCCTCAGATATCTCCTCAATTGCAATCATTTAGAGTCACTTAGATTGAGTGAACCTTGAACCAACTCTCAGGACCAGGCGAAAATTCTTGACCTGGGCAGGAATCGAACCCATGACCCCCGGGTGAGAGGCAGGCACGCTACACTTGGCCCGTGGAGACTGGCATTTAGGTATTGATAGAGGACTATATGTGACTATAAGGTTTAGTAGAGAGTAAGTGAAAAGTAAATTGAAGTATGATATGGGCAGAGAATCAGACGGTGGGGCATGTTTAGGTCCAAGAAGTTCCTTGAAGGAGACAGGAGATTGAGGAATGTTGTCGGTTTCATTGGGACAAATTTCTACAAAATGTTCTCCAGAGACATCATCATCATCTTCGTTATCACTAGTTTCATCTACCACCATATTCAGAGTAGCTTTAGTGCCGATAGAAACAATTAAACGTCTCTTCTTTAGCTGCGGTGATTCCGCGGACGTGTCCAGTATAATTTCATCGCTACTCTCTGAACAAAATTCCCTATTGCCATCCGATAAATCATCCGCATTAACTTCGCATTGTTCCAAATACTGCATTAATTTATTGTCATCAATACCTGCTGAAAAAATATCACGTGAACAACTTGCCATTTTCTTGTCACAAATCCACTCACTGCAAGGAGCAATCTCTTACTGACCGGGTAGCGGTATTTGTAAACACAGGAAACGACTCTTGTGAAAGGTATAACACCCTCTTAGAACTGCCAAAGCAAGGTCAGGTACATAATAACGTGTAGCCCCTTTACTACAGGTTGTAACAAAAGTATGCACGTCACTATAGGTTGCCTCAAAATTATGTATATCACAGAATTTTAAGCCGGTTGATGTAATCGACTCTGGCAACTTCCGACTGGATTGTTAAAGGCCGACCAGATTGGCTCTGGCAACTTAAAGGGCGGGTGCTCGCACTACTGCCTGGCACCAAGAGAGTTAAATTCTGTTTACCCATTTTCTCGTGGCTAGCGTCAATATGGACTTAGCAACAAAAATACAAATCCATGAAGATCTGTGTTATCATAGCCAATAAGGTAAAAATGTATAGGACATAAATGATCAGAAATTTAATTCTATATAACTTTAGTTGTGTAGTATTTATCAATAGGATCACTAATAATATACATATTTGATAATTAAATTTTAGGCCTTCCCCTAAACTACCATTTCACTCTGTGTGAATAAAATAATTTATAGCCTAGATTGTAGTGACTCATCCCCCGACTTTACATACCGATTTTCATTATATTCTCTTCAGCCGTTTTCTCATGATGTTTGTACAGACAGACAGACAGACAGACAGACAGACAGACAGACAGACAGACAGACAGACAGACAGACAGACAGAAATTATGGAAAAGCAAAAAAGAGCATTTTCTTGTTACTGTGGACATGACCAATACAAAAATACCATTCTTTTCAAATTCTGAGCAATGTACAGACAAAACTCTTATTTTATATAGATGTGTGTTTTATGTCATGTGATAATACATACTGTAAGGGATTTTAGTGATTTTACGTACATTGTACAACTTGCTGATGGTTAGAATTATAGGCTGAGGATGACCCCTTGTTGGATTGAAACTGGTTCCTTAAATTGTGAAAGGGTCTAAAAATCTCTTCGTCATTTTACTTGTAGTGTATTGAAAGGTGGATAATCTCATAGCTATTCTCCTGAATACATGTCAAATGGCTAAAACATTCTTAGCTTATGAGATTATTTTTTCCCCTGTTACTTGCGGAAAGAGTCTCAAATATTTGTTTCCAGCACTCGCGATTATTTCACTGGTATTATTTCCCTATTGTCTGTTGTTGAATACAGTTTATTATTTAACTGTTCACAAAAAGTCAGTCTAACAAAGGAAGATATTCCTGGGCATAGTATATTGTGTTCAAGATATGTAACTAGATCAATATTGCTCTTTCTTCCTGTTTTAGCTATCATGATTAACATAACCATTATGCTTTCAAAATTCTTCTCTGCTTCTTGTGAAATGTTCAAGGATTAGTTTTATCTACAGTAAGATCTGTCATACAGGTTGTACCTTTAATTATATTACAAACTCTAAGGGATAATAAAGAAGATCAATATTATACCAGGAAAAGATATTTGAACAGGAGCATGAGATGGGTCTTAGGGAGTGAGCGGTTCTTAGGAGCCATTACAGAGAAAGGTACTTGCAGAGCGAAATAATAGATGGTTCATTTCTACTACCAGCTTTATTCAATTTGTCTGAATTTTTCTGATGCAGAAAATCCTATTATTTTGGTGGTAAAACCAAATGAATAGTAACTCGTTTCTCATAAGAACTGTTATTTGCACTTTCAAAATCTCAAAATATTTTTGTAGTAAATGAAAATGAATCACTTTTATGAAAATGAATGTTTCTTTCAGATTTCCTAGAGTTCTTTTTAAAAAATATGAGATAATTTGTAAATTCAATACAACACTTAAATTATTCTCTTCTTGAAACCTATAGTCCTTCTAATGAAATTCCTACAGTCTGTTTAAAAACTGTTATCACTGGGCAATTATATAAAATTATCATGGGAAAACTTCTTAAAGTTCTGAGTTCTTTGAATATTCACTCGAAAATTAAGAAAAAAATTATCACTGAAAATTATGAATTTCAGAGTGCTTTAAATGTTCACTTGAAAATAAAGTATCCGGGAGATAGTAGGTTTGAATCTCACTATTGGCAGCCCTGAAAATGGTTTTCCGTGGTTTCCCATTTTCACACCAGGCAAATGCTGGGGCTGTACCTTAATTAAGGCCACGGCTGCTTCCTTCCAACTCCTAGGCCTTTCCTATCCCATCGTCGCCATAAGACCTATCTGTGTCGGCGCGACGTAAAGCCCATAGCAAAAAAAGAAAAAAAAAAGAAAATAAAGATATCAACTCACTAAGTCGTATTATGGATTAGTGACTGAATTTAACACCTTTGAAATGACTTATTACTGTCTTTTTATATGTACCTTCTCCCGCGTCATCCCGCATTGTCCCGCTTCGTATCTCATACCATCTGCCGTGTAGTCCCGCGTTGTATCTTGTTCAGGTTAATATGGTGAAAGCAACACTCGGTCAAGATTTCTCTGTCATGCGTTAGATCGTAATGACACAAGAAAGTTCAATTGACATTTTGACTTTTAAAGAGTGTTGAATTAATATGATTTTATCTGTTTGAAGTTGGAAACGATAGCACTGAGTATCACAGTTTGTATCACAATTCGTGCCACAGTTGATCACTTAAATTGAACTCAAAAACACAATTTAGAGTAAAGATATTCAACACCTTGAATTAAAAGCACAGTTCTTGGTTCTGAAGTATAGTCCTTGGTTCAAAATACTGTTTTACAGCACAGTTCATAGCACAGTTTTTCTCTTTACACTATTCACAGTTTATAGTACAGTTCATTCTATGTTCAAGAAAATAAAATCACAGTCTCTTTAGATTTGTGTTATTTAGTTGAGAATGATATTAAATATCATCGTATTGTGAAGTGCGAGTCTCAGTTAGTTAACCGCACATGAATATGTTTAAATGTTCTTGAATGTTTACTACACCAAATACAACTATGGTAGTATTGTCTAAACTTACTGAAAAATGGTCTTAATATTCAGTGAATCGTCTTGTATGACTGGTCATAAATACATCACATTAGATAATTTAATCACCGAAAATATGTCAAGTTCGAGACATCAAGAATTCTACTAAGTAATAAATCTCACCGATACAAAATTCCTAAGTCTGAATAACAATTGGTCAAATGCTCAAGTTACATTATCATCTGCAGTGAAATTTTACAAGTCTCATGTAGCACTGGTTAAGCCCTAAAGTTCACCTTAACACAGGTTGAGAAATGTATAAATCTGAGTTACTTCGGCATATGCTGAATATTTCCAAGTATCAACACACGATTGAAATTTTTACAAGTCCGGCGAACAGTATTACAGATGATAGAGTTTCACATTCGCGACCCGTATAATGTCGGTTCGACATACTGCCATGGTTGAGTTACGATGCATAACTAATCTTGCTTTGTTGACCCCCTCTCTTTTATATGCAGAGTCAAGGCCACTGCAGAAAAATTGTGTTTCTTTCCACGTCTATTTCTCAGTAACCTGTGGGCCAATTAACATGAAATTTTAATATGATGACTTCTAATTTATTAATGAGCTTCACGGTGATGTGCTTTAAATTTTGATATCTCAACTGGTTGCCGAGATGTTAAGAAATGATCCAGAACAATCCAGGGGTGTCGGTGACATGTGGCAACAATTTTAATAGAGAAACTCATACACAGAAATGCTTGTTTGGTATTTTGGATTGTTCATATTCTTGATTTCTGTAACATTATGCTTATATTCAATCATCTGTACAATTTGCATGCCTTTACATTGACATTTTTACTATTGTTTACAGCGCCCTAAATTCAAATTACCATTTAAAAAATTATCATTTTATTTCCATAATTATTCATAAAGTTTGAGATAATGACATATATTTATACTTGTATAAAAAAATTCACCCCAATATCTTTTGCAGTTATGTTGTTAAGTAACAAACTTTAATTGACTGTACTGGTGCCATTTCTCCAACCGAGATGGCTGTTGTTTTCTACATAACAGATCAATAGATCAAACATATATAAACAACTCTGAAAAGTTTCAGCTTTTTTTTTTTTTTTTTGTCTTATATTGTGGATTCAATGAAATTTTAGAGCAAGAAATGCATTCTCAGTTACATTCCCCCTTAAAGATTTTTCTTTATATTACCAAATATAAAGATTATTTTTTCACAAGTTGTATGTTTTATGTAAGTCATTTATATAAAATTGTAAACTGTTTTTATATTTTGAAATTCAATGTAAGTCATGGTATGACCATCAAGTTAAAGCGACTATAAATATTTTAAATATATATATATTTTTTTAAATTTCTACTTCACTTCACTTTCTAACTTGAATTTAATATTTTACGCCTTCTAAACTTCCCTCTCTGTAGTTGACAAAAGGCTATATTGGATTATTTTGTTATGTTATAAATCTTTTTCTCCTCTCTATAATATTTAATAATATTTATAAATTTGAGCATATTAATATTACCTATGGTACTTTCTTTTTATGAATATTTTCAGGAGCAGCTAGTGCTTATGGTGATCATTTAGATAAGTTTGGTGCAATCTTTAACATACTGAATAAATCTTACCTCTCTGAAGGAGCAGCTGAAGCCGCAGCCGCACGGTTGAAGGTACGCACTTATTACTTAATAGTTTTAAAACAACTTCTTGTTTATTATCATTATCACCACGATGTGCAGGTCGCCTACGGGAGTCAAACAGAAAGACCTGCACCTGGCGAGCCGAATCCGTCCTGGGATATCCCGGCACTAAAAGCCATACGCCATTTCCATTTCATCATTATCATCAGGTGATATCAAAGAAAACAAATACAATTAATTAGGTACTGGTACAGGGATAAAGGGGTGCACTGAAGGAGCCTCCCCGAAGATTGCGAAGGTTTACTAGATAAGCACAGAATTATGAATATTGCAATCAGGTGTACTCTGGGCAACGGTGGTCATAGACCAGCGGCTGATCCTTCAACCACCAGGAGATATAGATACGAAAATAAAAACAACCAGTCTTTTCAAGACTTAATATAACTTCAATAAACATTGAAGGTTTATCCAGAGATAAAGCGATCTTACTCTCTGACATGTGCAAACGTAAGAAGATTGACATCCTACTGGTGCAAGAAACTCACAGAGGGGTCAACAACAAAAGACCTAAATAGAAGGGATGAGACTAATTGTTGAATGCCCCCATGAACATTATGGTAGTGTTGTATTTGTCAGACCAGAGATTAGTGTTAAGTCATCTCAAATGATGTTCAGAAATGATATAGAAATCTTTACATTAGATTTGGAATCTTATCCTGTAACATTTATAAACCACCCAGTGAAAACTTCACCTTTGAAAAGCCAAGTAACTTTGATAAGAAGAATATCAAAATTGTCTTGGGAGATTTCAATTGTAGGAGCATCAGTAGGGGATATAACAGCACAGACAAGAATGGGGAGGAACTCAAACAATGGTCAGAAAAGGAAGGAATGAGACTGATTCACAACCCCAAACTAAAATCATCTTTCAACAGCAGCAGGTGGCGCAGTGGTTACCACCCCGACAATACATTTATAAGCGAACATGTTACTATAATGGTGGGGGAGTCCATCCCTAGGACTCAACATAGCCCAATCACTAGTTCAGTAGTAGGAGTGGTCAGCAATGAGAAATTCCTTTCAAACGTTGTTTCAATTTTAAACATTTTCCACTGAGCTGGATGAGGCATTGACCAATTTACAACCAAAGCTAAGTCATTATGGAGACTTCGTGGAACTTGTCAAGAAGATCCCCCATAAACATATTCCCTGAGGTTGTCATACACAGTTCATTGCTGGTCTCAATGCTGATTCCAAGTATCTGTTAAAAGACTACCAGAAGTATGAGAAGGTTCCTTTTGCGGATGACACCATTCAGGCAGGTGAAGAACTCTTGAAGAGCATCGCTGACAGAAGTAAGGAAAGATGGATGAACTTACTTGCAGACCTTGACATGGCCCAGAACAGTAGAAAAGCATGGAAGCTGGTCAAGTTGAGCAATGGTCCTCTGAGTCCACCAGAGGATCTCACCAAAGTTACACCAAACCAAATAGCTCACCAGTTGCTCTGTAATGGGAAAACCACCAAGAAACTGAGGTGTGAAACCAAAATCTACTGTAGATGAAAATAATCTCCTCGGTCATCTATTCACATCAACAGAATTAGAACATACCATCAAACCTCTGACGGTCAACAAAGCTGCACATCCGGATGACTTCAGGACAGAACAAATTAAGTACTTTGGTCCAGGGACAATTCAATGGCTGGTAAATATGATGAATAGATGTGTCAAGAATCTCCAATTACCAAAGCTGTGGAGGAAAACTCACGTGGTCGCATTGCTAAAGCCATAATACCAATATAAACGGTCCGTTATTGGACATTATAAATTTTCCAGCTAACTCATTCCTGGTTGCCAGCATTTTGCCCCCGTGTGCTAGGCTGGGCTCATCAGTTGGTACCTAGCACACCTACCAAAACACATGGCTAGTGCATACCGTGGAGGCCACTGCGTAGGCTAATTGTAGCCACCGGCAGTGCCAATGCACTATGAGGCACTCTGTCTCACTATTAAAGCCAGGCAAAGCACCAACAGATGTAAAGAATTTCCAGCCTGTCTCTCTCTTGTGCCACTTATACAAGGCTTTTGAAAGGTTGATCCTTCAGAGATGTGCATTGTTCATAGATGACCAACTAATTCAAAATCAAGCAAGATTTAGACCAGAGAAATCTTGTTGCAGCCAAGTTCTGAACCTAATGCAGCATATCATGGGTTGGATATGAGAATAAACTGATCACTGGTGTTGCCTTCATACATCTCAATGCTTCCTATGACACAGTGAACCATAGGAAGTTCATTTGCCAGGCTACACAACACCACCAAGGATATGAAACTAACAAATGTCATATGAGTGATCCTCCAGAACAGAAGGTTCCATGTCACCCTTCAAGGAAAGAAGAGTCTGGAGGAATCAGAAAAACAGGTTACCTCAAGGCAGTGTGTTATCACCATTACTATTCAATATCTATACAAATGATCAGCCATAATACCTAGAGGCAAGGTGCTTTATCTATGTTGATGACATTGCTATTGCTGCACAGGGTAGGTAGGAACTTTGAAGAGGTAGAAAGAATACTGACCAGTGCTCTTGAGAGATTAGACAATTATTATGCACAGAATCACCTGAAACCTAATCCAGGAAAAACACAAGTCTGTGCATTTCATATTCGCAACAGAGAGGCCCGATGAAAGCTGAATGTTGTCTGGAAAGGAGTGACACTTGAGAATTGATATGCTTCGGTATTTGGGAATCAAGCTTGATCACTCCCTGAGCTTCAAGAAACATTGTGGAGAGCTGAAATGCAAGATCAACTCAAGGAATAGTATATTGTGGAATTTGACTGGTTCAACATGGGGAGCAAACCCTCATGTTCTATGTTCAACTGCTTTGGGATTGTGCTTTGCTGCAGGAGAGTACAGATCATCAGTGTGGGGAGCATCCGCCCATACCAAGCTAGTGGATACAGCTCTCAACGAGTCCACCTGTATTGTCACTGGGTGTTTAAGACCTACTCCAGTGCAGAAGATCTACCCTCTCGCTGGTATTGAGCCTCCAGCTATTCAACGCAAGGTGGCAGCTGAGAAAGAGAGACACAAGATTGAGTCAGATCCCAAACATCCAATGTATAACTACAAGGTGACCACATGTCGCCTGAGATGCAGGACGATCAAGAGAACAGTACCCCTCTATACCAAACCAGAAGTTTGACGTATATCACTCTGGAAACAAGTACTGCCAGAGAGGTTTACTCCTAAAGAAGAACTGAGTAGTGGGAACCATTTGCCCTATATCATCTGGAGGTCATTAAACCGGGTGAGAACAGGTAAACTTGTAATCCTGTAATCTTGTGAAATGAGGTTATGTAAAAGATCCAAGATTTGACTGTGGAGATATCCAGACTCCAGCCCCACTGTCGGCAGCCCTGAAGATGGTTTTCCGTGGTTTCCCATTTTCACACCAGGCAAATGCCGGTGCTGTACCTTAATTAAGGCCACGGCCGCTTCCTTCCAATTCCTGGGCCTTTCCTGTCCCATCGTCGCCATAAGACATATCTGTGTTGGTGCGACGTAAAGCAAATAGCAAAAAATAGCATATGTCAAGAGATGAATGATTCCTGTAACTAGGAAGATCTTATGCTTGCCACAGACCGAGGGATAACAGCTGCAGAGTTCTGGAGAGGAAGAATTTAATGTGCCTCCTGGATATGGAAAGTAAAGTAAGTACTGGGATAAAAAATGAAGGAGAGAGTTTATTGGAAATTTAAGTGGAGAAATGGAACTTCTCTTTTCTGTGGAACTGAATGGAATACCAAGAAATGTGTTAAACCCTCAATTTATGGCTACCATATACCTGAAAGAAAAACTGAAGATAAATTTTATATTTTAGTAAAACATAACTTCACTTTAGAAATTGGCTCGCAAGCCACTAGGTGAAAATTGTCCAGCTATGGGCTCCTTCATGAATTATGGTATTTTTCTGCGGATACAGTTTTTTGTCTGATATCTTCATCACTGTTTTGTTCATGAAATTCACTGCAGCTGTAGTCACATCAAAATTTAATTTGTAGGAAAGATTTCAAGCTTTCTTTTGTCGTGCTGCCTCTTTCTCCAAACGTTCCTCATAAGTGATTTTTTTTTTTTTTCTATTTGCTTTACGTCGCACCGACACAGATATGTCTTATGGCGACGATGGGACAGGAAAGGCCCAGGAATTGGAAGGAAGCGGCCGTGGCCTTAATTAAGGTACAGCCCCGGCATTTGCCTGGTGTGAAAATGGGAAACCACGGAAAACCATCTTCAGGGCTGCCGACAGTGGGGCTCGAACCCACTATCTCCCGTTTACTGGATACTGGCCGCACTTAAGCGACTGCAGCTATCGAGCTCGGTCCTCATAAGTGAGAGGACTCTTTTTACACATACTAATGTTCCAGACAAATACAATATGTATTACACAATTTTGAGGAGATTTAGTGTATTAACATAACTGAGCAGAGTGGCCACACATGTTAACATGCTATGGCTATGGAGCCAAGCTCTGGATTTGAGAGGCAAGTGGGTTTGAACCCCACCATCAGCTGTCCTGAGAATGGTTTTCTGTGGTTTTCCATTTTCAGTTTCAGGCAAATGTCATGATAATTCCTTTTCATAGGCCACAGCTGATTCCTTCCATCTCCTTACCCAATTTCATACACCATTATTCATTTTAGCTTCATTAGCTCCTTAACTGAGGTCGGCATCAGAAAGGGCATCCAGCTGTAAAAAGCATATATCATAAAGTATCATTTCACTTCATCCCCAGACATGTATCAGGAAATGGAACTAAGGAGTAGACAAACATTAGAGTATTAATATCACAGTATTTGAAGAAATTGAAATTCTGACCTATTTTGTCAGATTTTAAATTAAGGATCTTATTTATAGAAGACACTTCATCAGACAGCAAGTCTATATCAGTGACAGTCAACAGCTTCAAATACCTGGGAGTGACTCTGCAAACCACCGCCAGATCTTTCAGAATACACGTGAAGTCCTATGCAGCATCTGCCAGAAAAGTAATTTTTGACATCAAAGAAATAATGGCTGACAAGACTAAAACACATCTCAAAAGTGCTCTAAAATGCTTAGTGAATATCGCTGAAGAAGGTGGTTATCTGAAGAAGGAAGCTAAAGAAACCATGCATAAAGCCATAAGTGACATTAGAAATCTTTTTACGGAACTGCAATTTGCCCTAGATGATAAATGTCAGTGGAATAAGAATCATCAGAATGAGGTTGGAATAGACAAATCAGCAAATACAGAGGAAGAAGACAGTTGACCTATGGGACAGGTGGCGCCATCTGCCGGCCCAGCGCAGGAAGTTAATGAAACCCAGCTACTATCGACGTCTATCAGACAGCAATGTAATCATGACATTCAGACGACATCTCTCGACCAAACACACAAAGTATGTGGAGATGCCAAGATGGAAGACATGATTACACAAAATTTAACACAGAAGTTACAAACTATGATGGAAAATCTCTTAAATAATATAAGACATATGATCAAAGAAGAAATTATAATCATAACTAAGCCAAAATCTGTGACAGAGTAACAAATTGTCTTGGAAGCTATACCCCAAGAAAATCCAAGGAATAACAATGACCTATGGTCAGTTATTGCTGCCAAACCCTCAATGTCGAAACACTGGGATAACAATAAGATAATGATGACCACAACAATCGTGAGCACAAGAAAGTCCGAATATGGAAATGATAAATCCCAAACAGATAATCTACAAGCTGCAGATTGTAGAGATTGGTTATATATAGGGAAACTGAACCAAAATACAACCAAAGAAGCGATTAAAAAGCACATCTCCAACTTACATGTAGCCAACATATAAGAATGTGAAGAACTCCAAACTAAAGTCACACTTAAAGCCCTTAAAGTGGTGATCGCACTGCAAGACTTACAAAAAGTCAACATAGCAGAAGTGTGGCCAGAGGGAGTCATCGTACAACGCTATCGTATTTTTCATTCCCAAGGAGCAGGAGCCAGACTCGCAGCTTAATTTGCTTCTATGGAATGTGGAAGGACTGAAAAGCACTCTAGCGCTATCTAACAATGATCTTTTGCACACACAGGACATATTAGTCTTCGTGGAAACTCTAGCAACTAAAGCCTTGAAAATGAACGGATTCTACTCATAACATATACCAGCGATGCAAGGATCAAGAGGACGGCCAAAACAAGGAATCTCCTGCTTCTTCAAACCAAAAATGGGAAAAGTGCTAAGCACACATCAGGATCAAGAGACACTAGTGATAAATTTCAAAAACCTTTCTATAATAGCCATATACCTTGAACCATTAACGCCAATAGAAGACATTATAACAACCATTATGATCGCCTTAAGAGATGCGACACCAGGACGAAACATTATTATAAGCGGAGATCTGAACTGCAGATTAGATGTTCCAAATCACAGAACAAATGAACTGTTAGATATAATTATAGAGGAAGGATTCATCCTGGTCAACCAGGCAGATGAACGAACATACTTCATACACTCAGGATGTAGTACTAATGACATAATATTCTATAAAGGACCTAAGATTTCATTGAATAATTATATAGTATGTTATTCAGCAGATGAGACACCCCTAAAGAAGCATTGCTCGATTGTGGCCAATTTTTCAATTCTAAATGCGATGAGCAGAATTAAAACCATAGAAATCAAAGTCTCACGACAGCTAAGAAACTGCGTATTAAGCCAAGAGAAAGAACAATGGAAAAAAATTTGATAATCACACAGAGAAAAATGACATTGATTCGGCTGCCACGACACTGGAAAAAACTATTCAGTCTGCTATGATATACAATCAAAAGAGAAGAGCTCGCAAATGGTTTGATACAGAATGTTATGAAAAGAGACAGATTAACCTTTTTGCATTATATACATCCAAATCTAGCCATAGTTTAGAGGATATAAAAGCCTGCAGTCAAATCAGGAAAGAATATAAAAATCTACTGAAGATTAAGAAAAAGGATTACATGGAGAAGGAAGCAACAAATATGGTGGAAAAAGCCAGAAAGGACCCGTACGTGGCATTGAGGCCACAGAAATCTCAGAGCAATAGCAACATATTCATAACAGTTTGGGAAGATCATTTCAACAACATTGATAAAACCATCACGCATATGAACTGATCAATGTGAAGACATGCCTAGCAGAAACTGAACCCTTCAAGACACAAGAGGTAATACGAGACAATAACATCTCTAAACGACAAGAAGGCACCAGGTCCCAACGGCATATGTAATGAACATATCAAAGGCTCAGTTAGCCTATTACTTCAAGCAGTCACAGATATGTTAAACCTATGCTTAAAAGAGGGCAACATACCAGAAATATAGAGGATCTCAACAATTAAGATACTATTGAAGGGGAAAGGCAATCAATTGGATCCGAACTCCTACAGGGGAATTGCCCTGGAAAAATGCATATTGAAGATACTCACAAGTATTATCACAAAGCAAATTTCTAAAGAAGTAGAACAGAAGGACAATTTGGTTTCAGAAAAGGCAGGAGCACTCCCCATACCATTAATCATTTAATTGATGATATAGAAGATCATTAAGGCATCTTCAAGGAAAATTCCATGTAATCTTCGTAGATTATACCAAAGCTTTCATTACACTAAACAGATGTATCCTAATCTCAAAGCTGGAATCAATAACAGTAAAAGACAAGCTCACTGCACTGATCAAAGAAATATCAAGATTATCATTAACAAACCACTATGGCAATATTCCACGCAAAAATAGTTCCCATCGCAACCTATGGAATAGATATTATTTGGGATAAGTTAAGCCTAAAAGATCTAATGACTTTGGAAGCAGTTAAATCAATATTCTTGAAAGCAGCTCTAGGTGTTTCAAAACACACAAAGTCGAGGCTAGTATACGAACTCACGAGAGAACCATTTTTTATAGAAGAATCGCGTATGAGACTCCCATCTACCAACAGCTCGAATAAACTGCTCTTTGAAAGACAAAAGAAATGAAGAGAAATTTGGCTGGACTTTTATATTACAGAAGCCATGGTAAATAGATCCTGGGCCAACACAAATCAAGACTTCCAACACCTGGTGACCTCAATAGCTGTGCATGGGCACCACCACAATGTATGCAAGAACAAGCATTTTCACAATCTTGGGAATAACTGTATATGTGAGTTGTGCAATCAACCTTGTGATTGTTACCACATGACCACTTGTAAAAAATTAGTAATACCCCTGGTAGACTTTTGTGCTTAATTAAAATGTGCACAATCAAAATGCAAGATATAAAATGTATTGCCAAAACTTATGTAACTTATATACACAACTTGTGTGCATTTCTTAAATAATATTAGAATTAACTTCTGAATTGATATTAGAGCCTGAATTTTAACCTCACACCAATCTTATCCAATTGAACTGAATAGTCAGAAAAACTATTTTCTACCCTAAGTTCCATAATATGAAATAATACAGTATGTGGCAAAACAAACAACACTGGAATTATTTTTTCTCATTTAATGTCCATGTTTCCTTAGCAATTAAGTATTTATTTGTTGTAGATAATTGTTTGACATATTGTGAGTTCAGTGTTGTGTTAATTTCTGCAATTATGATTCTCATAACAGAGGAGAACATATTTATCACAGACCATTATTTCTCGACATATGGAGTAGGGTGTCAGAATGGAACAAGTTTGCTTCATGTTAAAGAATGGTATGGGAAGTGATTTAATAAGGAGGCTCCAAATGACAGAACAATGTTTGTAGCCGTTGACAAGTTCCGTCATATGGGATGAGTGCTATGATGCTATGTCAACAAATGAGACAACAGAACACCCAAGAGCTGCCACCACAAACAAGAATCATGGACGACTTCTTCAACAGGAGTTTTAGTCCCCAAAGCATACTATCTTTCTACACAGAACTTGATTTGACACTTGTTTGTTCTTCTCCATTACTTATGTTGTATGCTATTATGTAACAATAAAGGTGGGAGAGATAGACAAGTATCCTCCCATAAATTTTCAATTAACTAGCACCTGATGGTCAAAGGTTAGCAACTATTTCCTTCCAGGATAGGAATTACTTAGCAAGGAAACATGCGAGACAATTGTTTCAACATCAGTGTCTACCTACCGAACAAGTGGCTGTGTGGTTTTGGGTCATGTAGTTATCAGTTTGTATTTGGGAAATAGTTGGTTCCAACCCCCCTCTCGGCAGCCCTGAAAATGTTTTCTTGTGGTTTCCCATTTATACACCAGTCAAATGCTGGGGCTGTACGTTAATTAAAGACATGGTTCCTTCCTTCCCATTCCTAGCCCTTTCCTATCACATCGTCGAAGACCTATCGGTGCTGGTGCGACGTAAATTAGATTGTAAATCACAATAATAATAATGTTACTAAAAATGGCTTTCACGGCTGCAGATCTAAGGATCACAGGAATAGAACCAGCTTCTGGTTAGTGGTTAGGCCGTGTGGGTTTGCACAGTTTCACCCAGACGTGCCAATTGGGCTCATCAGTTGGATTGGCACGCCCCTCCAAGACTCTGCTTAGCAGTGGCAGACCAACCGTGTGGTCCCGCCATGTTAGCAAATAGGGATTGCTAACCTGCTAAAGGAGAAGTGAATTCTCCATTTTCAAAAATCTGTTCTCCCCATGGAGACTCAATACTAAAATTGGCTTTCATGGCCACAGATCATAGGATAACAGGAATAGAACCAGCTTTTGGGTGGTTAGGCCGTGTGCGTTTGCAGAGTTTCGCCCTGACGTGCTATTCGGGATCAGTTGGATTGGCACGCCCCTCCAAGACTCTGCTTAGCAGTTGCAGACCAACCATGTGGTCCTGCCATGTTAGCAAATAGGGACTGCTAACCTGCTAAAGCAGAAGTGAATTATCCGTTTTCAAAAATCTGTTCTCCCCATGGAGATACAATATTAAAAATGGCTTCCAAGGCCACAGATCTTAAGATCACAGGAATAGAACCAGCGTTTGTGTGGTTAGGCCATGTGCGTTTGCAGATTTTCGCCCAGATGTGCCATTTGGGCTCATCATTTGGAATGGCACGCCCCTCCAAGACTCTGCTTAGCAGTTGCAGACCAACCACGTGGTCCCGCCGTGTTAGCAAATAGGGATTGCTAACCTGCTAAAGGAAAAGTGAATTCTCCATTTTCAAAAATCTATTCTCCCCATGGAGATACAATACTAGAAAATGGCTTTTATGACCACAGATCGTAGGATCATAGGAATAGAACTAGCTTTTGGGCAAAACTCTGCAAACGCACATGGCCTAACCACCCAAAAGCTGGTTGGAATCCTATGATCCTAAGATCTGTGGCCGTGAAAGTCATTTTTAGCATTGTATCTCCATGGGGAGAACAGATTTTTGAAAACGGAGAACTCACTTTTCCTTTGGCAGGTTAGCAATCCCTATTTACTAACATGGCAGGACCACGTGGTTGGTCTGCCACAGCTAAGCAGAGTCTTGGAGGGGCGTGCCATTCCAACTGATGAGCCCAAAAGGCACGTCTGGGCGAAACTCTGCAAATGCACATGGCCTAACCACTAACCAGAAGCTGGTTCTATTCCTGTGATCCTAAAGTCTACAGCCATGAAAGCCATTTTTGTATTGTATCTCCATGGGGAGAACAGATTTTTGAAAACAGAGAATTCACTTCTGCTTTAGCAGGTTAACAATCCCTGTTTGCTAACATGGTGGGACCACGTGGTTGGTCTGCCACTGCTAAGCAGAGTCTTGGAGGGGCATGTCAATCCAACTGATGAGCCCGAATAGCACGTCTGGGCGAAACTCTGCAAACGCACATGGCCTAACCACCAACCAGAAGCTGGTTCTATTCCTGTGGTCCTAAGATCTGCGGCTGTGAAAGCTATTTTTAGTATTGTATCTCCATGGGGAAAACAGATTTTTGAAAACGGAGAATTCACTTCTCCTTTAGCAGGTTACCAATCCCTATTTGCTAACATGGCGGGACCACGTGGTTGGTCTGCCACTGCTAAGCAGAGTCTTGGAGGGGCGTGCCAATCCAACTGATGAGCTCGAATGGCACGTCTGGGCGAAACTCTGCAAACGCACACAGCCTAACTACCCAAAAGCTGGTTTATTCCAATAATAATGTTAATTGCTTTACGTCCCACTAACTACTTTTACAGTTTTTGGAGATGTTAAGGTGCCGTAATTTTATCCCACAGGAGTTCTTTTACGTGCCAGTAACTATACCAACACAAGGCTGACGTATTTGATCCCCTTCAAATACAACCAGATTGAGCCAGAATCATACCTACCAAGTTGGGGTCAGTGGCAGCAAACAAGACTGGTTGGAGAGAAATGTGGAGGGCACCAGAACAAGGGTGAAGACCCAGGAGATGGTTGATCAAAGTAAAGTAGAATATGGCAAGTAGAAATATATAGTGGACTAAGGTGGAAAAACACCTTTGCTGGCAAGATGTAGTGTTTACAGTGCACTATGTCTTCAGGTATGGGCTAGAATAATTTTTTTACTTTCATTGGCCTGTCTCAGTCTCATCCTTAGCTTTGACAATATGAAAGTGACTGAGGTATGAGCAATGCCAGTAATACCATTTCTTATGCAGCCAGTCCCTGTTATGGATGGTATGAAAATATCAGTCATAGGGTCGAATGGTGCGTGCATTTCAGTGGGATTGGCAGAATGATGTGTCATAACAACTTCTCGCTCAGTGAGGAAAGCAACAGGAAACTACCTCACTCCTCATTTCCCTAGTACGCCTCTGCAGTGATATCTAGGCCATGTATGACAGCTGTTGACATAGTTGTGGAGGATCAAACCAGCCTTTGGGCTGAATATCCAACATACAACATACAAGGTGGAAGATGAGATGATCCTAATCAAACTTGAAATTCACAAAATCACAACTAGTTCTGGAGCTCATGTATTTATTCATAACTCATATATACTTCCTGTAAAAGATATTTCACTAAGATTGTTTATTGAAGTAGACTACTTCAGGGGTAAGTTCTAATTTAAAAATTTGTTGATTTTCAGGTTGCACTTGGCAGTCTAGATGCAGTATCAGGTGATGCAACACCATGTAAGTTTCACCTTTTATATCACATGATATATATTGTAGTATAAATACTAGTACAGGAATACTACAAAAAAGAAGAAAATCTGTCAAGACCACAAGACAAAGAAATGTTTGAAATTTCAAACAAACTATTATTTCCTTGAACTAGTGTAAATAACATGCATAGGTCACTTAATAAATATGTTCCTTGGGATTTGCAGATTGATGTTAAAAAACAAGTTTTACATACTCAGAGTCAAAATGAAGACTTTCATTCCAATGCAGTATGAAAGCATGACTTTTATCATTTTGCACCATGTTGAAATTTTCTCTCACTGGAAGAGCAATGTCTCCATTTAGCTGATGTCTGTTCTGATAATGAATCCTTTATTCTACAATATTATTATCCATTGAACAAAGCTCCAGTTTGATGACACATCACACACCTCCAGTGTGTTATCTCTTCACCTTGAACAATGATTTTGAGACACCATGGTATTTAGCAGACAAACATTTTTCAGTAACCTTCAGTGACATTAATTACTGTATGTTCATGGTGCATACTGATAAATTCTGTGATTTTCCTAGGTATCTCTTGCACCATAATTCTTCATTTTGGCTGTAGCCTTACAATTTACCCAGTTTATTTCTGTAAACTATTCTTTCCAATGTCTATACATGCTATGTTACTGCCTTTCATTAAGAAAGCTTACACATGTCAGAGCTAGTTGTTTATCTACAGTTCATATCAGGTGCAGGGGCCTTTTGAGGGAAAGGAAAACTAATAATAATCAGATGGAGAGTAAGAAGAACATATGAGATATTCAAATCATAGTCCAAAAAAGTGCCTGGCTCATTTTTAAAATAAGCATGTAAGTACTGGAAGGATCAGAAGGGAGCTGATTGGCTGATGAGCCAAAATTGAAGTTGTAGCCTATCACCAATAGTGTGGCCAGTAGGACACGGACTTGCTACTGTAGCCAGCCACTGAGCATATGCTGACACTTGACTGATAGGCCACCAAATTTACAGGCTACTGAACATGGGAATAGGTCCCTTCACCATCTGTTATATTGTTCATAGATGCTTAAAATTTAAATAAATTATTGTTATAGTACCACTCAGAAGTCCAGAGTCTTCAATTGGTTGTGCTCCTGTGCTAAGCTGAGATGACAAACTGCCAACTAGTTACTTGTGCTTGTTCTTTTAAGAGGCCTAACATCTAGGTCATTGGCCCAACTAGTTACTTACAGTACCTACTTGGAAATAAGTGAGACTGAATTCATTTGGAATACTTCTGGTGTAGTGATCTATGACTTCTTCTGGTTTCATGTAAATACTGTGATAAATGTTTTGTGTCACTAATTTATTCTTTCTTGAGAATGATAGTTCCACAGTACAAGTTATCATTGATATAACACATAATATTGTGAGTAAATTTTAGATATTTGGATAGAAATTGTTTCAAGTGTGAATGAAAGCTTTTTGCTTCAGGGTCTTGAGGCTGGCAACCAAAATCTCAAGAATTTTACAACACTTCTCAAGTGAACGTGAATAGTGCTGCACTTTCTATGTGCATGTGTACATCACAACATGTTATAAAAATTTCTCTCTTGAGTGCAGGACCTGAGCTACTTTAAAGAATCATATTTACAATCAGTCTATCATACACATGTGCAACATCTACAAGGAGTATATTTAAATAAATACAGAGGCAAAGGAGTGCAGAGAAGTGGTGACAGTGAGCTCAGCGGCCCTAATGGCAGGCAGATGTAGTCGTCTCAAAGAAGCAGCATGATTACGCCTATAGAAACTAAACAGAAATGAACTCACCAGCTATATACATGTTTGTGATAAATAAATAAATAATAAATAAATAAATAAATAAATAAATAAATAAATAAATAAATAAATAAATAAATAAATATAAATAAATAAATAATCCGCTTCTGTGGTGTAGTGGTTAGCGTGATTAGCTGCCACCCCCAGAGGCCCGGGTTCGATTCCCAGCTCTGCCACTAAATTATTTTAAAAGTAGTACGAGGGCTGGAACAGGGTCCACTCAGCCTCGGGAGGTCAACTGACTAGAGGTGGGTTCGATTCCCACCTCAGCCATCCTGGAAGTGGTTTCCCATGGTTTTCTGTGGTTTCCCACTTTTCCTCCAGGCAAATGCCAGGATGGTATCTAACTTAAGGCAACGGCCGCTTCCTTCCCTCTTCCTTGTCTATTCCTTCCAATCTTCCCATCCCCCACAAAGGCCCCTGTTCAGCACAGCAGGTAAGGCCACCTGGGCGAGGTACTGGCCATCCTCCCCCGTTGTATCCCCGACCCAATGTCTCATGCTCCAGGACATTGCCCTTGCGGCTGTTGTGGTGGGATCCCTCGCTGAGTCTGAGGGAAAAACCAACCCTGGAGGGTAAATGAATGAATGAATGAATGAATGAATGAATGAATATGTATGTGAGTTACTGTAGTCACATCCTAGTTCATGAACCATGGGCAACATTTGAGTTGCCTAGTAAGTGGTCCTGAAAGTTGGGATAACACTTGCTACGGAATGGGAGTGGACACCTTGGACATTTCTGAGTCATGGCCCTTCTTTTGCTCAAGCAGCTAGGACTATACAATCCACCATAGGTCCCTAACCCTTTAGAAGAGAGATCCTCACTTTGACTATGTGTAAGTAGGGTAGCATCCTGCTTCACGAATTTACCAAGCTCGGAACACTTTAAGCAAGCCTCGGACCTATGGGAGTTATGGAGTTCCACTCCCATTTGACAGGTGAGGGACTCCTTGGAAACAACTTGGCGAACGAAATGGAATTCGATGGGGAGTTATCAATATTAATGGGCCTTATGGGAGAAGGAAAGTAGAACTGGCTGCGTCAGCAAAGAGGATGGATATGGATGTGCTAGGAGTAAGTAGTATTCGGATAATAATAATAATAATAATAATAATAATAATAATAATAATAATAATAATAATAATAATAATAATAATAATAATAATAATAATAATAATAATAATAATAATCATATGGCCTCAGCTACCGTGTGCAGACATTTCGATTTGACGCCACCTGGCTGTCTGCTCGTCAATTTCGACGTTCCGTTTTACTCTAGGCCCACTAGATGGCAGACAGAGTAAACCAGATCTCTCTTGGGCGTCTATGGCTGATTAATTAATTTTGTTGGGTAAATACCAAATGTATCACCAGAGATCTTTTACATGCCGACATCGTACGACATGGAGTGTTGAGTGGACTTTTTTCCGCCCTTCAAAAATTCGACTACCTCTGCCGGGTTTGAACCCGCTATCTTGGGATCCGCAGGCCGACACACTACCACGGATCCACAGAGGCAGCTAGTGTTCGGGTAAGGGGAGATAACAAGGAAGAGATAGGAGATTATAAAGTATACTTGCTGGGTATTGAAAAAGGAAGGGCAGAGTATGTGGTAGGACTGTTCATCAGGAATATTATTGCACACAACATAGTTTCTAGGCACATAAATAAGCGAATGATGTGGGTAGATTTGGCAGCTGGAGGAATTAGGATAAGAATTGTCTGAAGTGTATTCACCATTTGAGAATGCATTTGAGAATGAAGTTAAGTATTATGAAGCATTGAGTAACTTCATAGTCAGGGTGAACAGCAAGGATAGGATAGTGCTAATGGACAATTTCAATGCGAGAGTTGAAAATAGAACTGAAGGACACAAAAGGGTGATTGTTAAATGTGGGGAAGATATGGAAGCTAATAGGAATGGGAAGTGTTTGCTGAACTTCTGTGCTAGTATGGGTTCATTAGTTATGAATACATTCCCAATCTCCATTAAATATTCTTAAGAATTTCATCCATGATTATGATGAATATTATGGGGGATAGTAAACTTCTCTGTCGGAGACCAGTTTCAACTTTAAAAACCATTTTGTTTTTCCTATACTAGTCTTCACACTATTAACACAATTTTTGTACATAGCTTTTATCATTTGCACTTACACTCTGTTAACTTGTCTTTTTTTTTAATGTGTCCCATACCAACTGTCTTGGCACACTGTAATAAGCCTTCTCCCATCATTTCTCTACTATACGTCTTAATGTAAAGATTAGGTCAAACGTTGATCTGTCTTTCCTAAAACCATACTGTTCTTCTTCCATTCCTCCTTCTAGCTTCCTCCTCAGTCTTCCTTCCAATACTCTCTCAAATATCTTAGCTACATGGGCAATAAGGGTGATCCCTCTGTAGTTATTGCATTCCTTTTTATCACTTTTTTTAAATATCAGAATAATTAAACCCTTTCTCCACTCTTTTGGGATCTCTTTCTTCCTCCAGATTATTCTAAATAATCCATATAGCCATAGGAGCCCTATTAGTCCTGCTGTTTTACCATTTCCATACTTACCTCATCGACTCTTGCGGCTTTACCGCTCATCTTTTGTATGGCTTCCTTTATTTCTAACATTGATATCTCCTTTTCTCGTTCTTCTTCTTTCCCCATTGTTTCTTCTTGCTCCTTCTCATCTACCAGTTCACTGTATTTAATATTTAGTAATTTTGAGAAGTATTCTCCCCATCTTTTTAATATATCATCTCTTTGTGTCAATATCTGACCTGTTTCAGTTTTTACAAATTTTGTATCTTCCCTTTGTAAACTATTCTTCACCAAACCATACAAACCAAACAACTGAATGGTAAAATTCTGGTAGTGGTTAAAAGTTTCAAGTACTTGGGAAGTGTGATCACAGAAGATGGAAAGATTACTCAGGAAATTGGAAAAAAGAATACAACAAGCAAACAGCTTCTACCAGACTGTAAGGGGTATTTTGTGGAACCAAGATGTCCTGAAGAAAGTATTATATTCAACCTATTATGAACCCATTCTAACCTATACAGCCGGACCGTGGACTACAACAAAATGTGAGGAGAGTAGAATACAGGCAGTGGAGATGAAATTCCAAAGAGGTATTGAGGGCAAGACCAGAAAGGATAGAATTAGAAATGAAGAGATAAGGAAAAGGACAGGAATCTTGAAACTTCAAGACAGGGTAGAAACAACAAAGCTAAAGTGGTATGGGCATATGATGAGAATGGGAGAAGAGAGAGTGTCAAGAAAGCTTTTTCAGAGGAGTTAACAGGAAAGAGACCATGAGGAAGACCCCAAAAGAGGTGGACATATTCAGTGTGGGAGTGCATAGAGAAGAGGGGAGGAAAATCAGAAGATGTACATAAAAAAGGAGAAGAGTGGTGGAGAGACAGGCAGTGATGGAGGTCCTTGATTCACAACCCAACCCGGGAAGCTGGAAATGGGAAATGAAGATGATGATGATGATGATGACCTTTAGATAGGCTGAAACATGTATAGATATAATATAAATGGTTCTTTGTATTGAAAAAGGAGGAAAATATAAGACTTTTTTTATTTGTAAAGTGATAACCGTCAATATGGAATGAGATTTATAACATGCAATCAAGTAATCCTGGTGAGGGTCATATACACTGGAACCATATTTTAATTGGAGTCTTACCAGAAACTTATATTCCCTGTCCTTTACACCCTTGCAACAGTCACTAAATACCCTCATAACCATCTGTAACCTTTATTTACAAACCTGTTTTATTGATTACCTCAATAAAGATCTTTCCTTATATTAACACCAAGGCATTTGTTTCTAGGAGCTCACAATCTTGTAATTTATTTATTACTCTATACACCATATCGTCATATGCAAAAAAGCCTTATCTCTGATTCTAGTACCTTACTTACAATTTGACTCTTAACCCCGTTTATCATCATACCATTGCCTGCTGTCCATCTCACAATATTGTCGAGGTCTTTTTGCTGTAGCTCACAAACTTGTAACTTATTTATTACTATATACAATACAACATCATCTGCAAAAAGCCTTATCTCTGATTTCAGTTCTTTACTAATTTATATAAATAAATGCATGTTGGTTTGGAGCAATCTAAATAAAGGTATAAAAATGAAAATAAACTTGAATTAATGAGGCACTTCCAGGCATCTTAGAAACTTAAAACTTGGTATCAGAGAAGCTGATGGCTTCAGATCTCTAGAAAAATAGAAAATTCTCAAAATTCCCTGAGGGGGCCACACTGGGGGGGTTCAAATTTGGGGCACAGCATAAGAACACTGTCGCTTATATTTATCGAAAATGATAACCTATAGGTTTCATGGGCTTAAAAGTTTCCTGAAAGTCCTAATTTTATACCCTCCTCCCCTAAATCAAGATGGTGGCACAATCTGCCAGACGAGCTAGAAAATTGAAATTTGGCAAAATTATAGCTTTTAACCTATAACCAACGGAAAAATTCCAAGATGTTTATATTTTTCACTTTTTACACCCAAAAAATATCAAAATATGGAGACAATTTTAATGAGAGTGCAGACCTTCGTTTTGAGGTATTTAGTGCCTAACAGTAAGTTGTATTACAAAACTGATAGCACAATCGAACTCAGCATTACAAGGTCAGCATCACTGGTCCTGACTTTCTGTTGTATCACAAACTCTTATACATTAGATAGAGCTGCCTTTCTCAATTTTAAGTAAATTTGATAATTTTTACATGTTTATTTCATAGTTTGACATATGGGAAGGATAGAATAATCAAATTCAACACACATATTGATACGACCGGTGGCCATGTGTCTGCCAAATTTTATGATTCCAGCTGCTACATAAAAATAAAGGAATATGCTAAAACTGTACACAAAATTCACCGTATTCAAAGTTTCTAACTCAATTTAATGCATAAATACGGGAGATAATCAATAACAATAAATTTCCACCTTTTTGACACACACACGCACGCACGCACGCGCACACACACACACACACACACACACACAAAATCATTATAGACTGTTATGCCTTTCAGCGTTCAGTCTGCAAGCCTCTGAAAATTTACTAAACGTTGCCACAATCCTCGATTTGCAACTAGTGTTGTGGCCTCATTTAGTTCTATACCTCTTATCTTTAAATCGTCAGAAACCAAGTCTAACCATCGTCGTCTTGGTCTCCCTCTACTTCTCTTACCCTCCATAGCAGAGTCCACTATTCTCCTAGGTAACCTATCCTCCTCCATTCGCCTCACATGACCCCACCACCGAAGCCGGTTTATGCATACTGCTTCATCCATTGAGTTCATTCCTAAATTAGCCTTTATCTCCTCATTCCAAGTACCCTCCTGCCATTGTTCCTACCTGTTTGTACCAGCAATCATTCTTGCTACTTTCATGTCTGTTACTTCTAACTTATGAATAAGATATCCTGAGTCAACCCAGCTTTCTAAAGCAAAGTTGGTGTGAAAACAGACCGATGTAAAGATAGTTTCGTCTGGGAGCTGACTTCCTTCTTACAGAATACTGCTGATCGCAACTGTGAGCTCATTGCATTCCTATTTTCAAGTTCCAAGATATTAGACTGCAGGCTTTCGGCACAGTCTGCCATTAAGACCAAGTCGTCAGCATAGGCAAAACTGCTTACTACATTTCCACCTAACTGAATCCCTCCCTGCCATTTTATACCTTTCAGCAGATGATCCATGTAAACTACGAACAGCAAAGGTAAAAGATTACAGCCTTGTCAAGCCCTGTAAGTACCCTGAACCAAGAACTCATTCTACCATCAATTCTCACTGAAGCCCAATTGTCAGCATAAATGCCTTTGATTGATTTTAATAATCTACCTTTAATTCCATAGTTCCCCAGTATAGTATCTTTTCCCTCGGTACCCTGTCATATGCTTTCTTTAGATCTACGAAACATAAACACAACTGCCTATTCCTCTCGTAGCATTTTTCACTTACCTGGTGCATACTGAAAATCTGATCCTGACAGCCTCTCTGTAGTCTGAAAGCACACTGGTTTTCATCCAACTTCCTCTCAACGACTGATCGCACCCTCCTTTCCAAAATGCCAGTGAATACTTTGCCTGGTATAATAATCAATGAGATACCTCGATAGTTGTTGCAATCGTTCCTGTTCCATTGCTTATAGATAGGTGCAATTACTGCTTATGTCCAATCTGAAGGTACCTTACCAACACTCCATGCTAATTTTATTATGGTATGAAGCCATTCCATCCCTGCCTTCCTACTATACTTCACCATTCCAGGTCTAATTTCATCTATTCCTGCTGCCTTATGACAATGGAGTTTATTTACCATCCTTTCCACTTCCTCAAGCATAATTTCACCAACATCATTTTCCTCCTCCCCATTTGCTTGGCTGTTCACAACACCACCAGGATGATTTCCTTTTACATTGAGAAGATGTTCAAAATATTCCCTCTGCCTCTCCAGTGATTCCCTGGGATCTATTACGATTTCACCTGAATTACTCAAAACACTGTTCATTTCCTTTTTCCCTCCCTTCCTAAGATTTTTTATTACTGTCCAGAAAGGTTTCCCTGCTGCTTGACCTAGCCTTTCCAGGTTATTACCAAATACTTCCCATGACTTCTTTTTGGATTCAACAACTATTTGTTTCGCTCTGTTTCTTTCATCTACGTACAAATCCCTGTCTGCCTCAGCCCTTGTTTGGAGCTATAAGCCTTCTTTTTACGTTTACAGGCTGCTCTCACTTCATCATTCCACCAAGATGTTCGCCTTTTCCCATCTTTACACACAGTTGTTCCTAGGCATTCCCTTGCTGTTTCTACTACAGCATCCCTGTACGCTATATCCTGAACCTGCTTACTGTCTACTGTTCGAAACTTCTCACTAATCATGTCCATGTACTTCTGTCTAATTTCCTTGTCCTGGAGATTTTCTACCTTTATTCATTTGCAGACAAATTTCACTTTGTCTACCCTAGGCCTAGAGAGAGTTCACTACAGATCAGATATTGGTCTGTATCATCGAAAAATCGCGAAAAACTCGTACATTCCTAACAGATTTCCTGAATTCAAAGTCTGTTAAGATATAGTCTATTATGGATCTGGTACCCCTAGCCTCCCATGTGTAGTGGTGAATAGCCTTATGCTTGAAGAATGTATTCGTAACAGCTAAACCCATACTAGCACAGAAGTCCAGCAAACGCTTCCCATTCCCATTAGCTTCCATATCTTCCCCACATTTACCAATCACCCTTTCATATCCTTCAGTTCTATTCCCAACTCTCGCATTGAAATCACATTGATGTCACTCAATGCTTCATAAAACTTGTCAATTTCATCCTCATCTGCACCCTCACATGGTGAATACACGAACACAATTCTTGTCCTAATTCCTCCAACTGACAAATCTACCCACATCATTCGCTCATTTACGTGCCTGACCGAACATATAGTGCGGTCAATGGTATTCCTGATAAAGAGCCCTACACCAGACTCTGCCCTTCCCTTTCTAACACCTGTCATGTACACTTTATAATCTCCTATCTCTTCCTCATTATCTCCCCTTACCCGAATATCACTTACTCCTAGCACATCCAGATGCATCCTCTTTGCTGACTCAGCCAGTTCTACTTTCTTTCTTCCATAAGCCCCATTAATATTGATAGCTCCCCATCAAACCATTTTGTTCGCCAAGTTGTTTCCAAGGAGCCCTTCGCCTATCAAATGGGAGTGGGCCTCCATTGCTCCCATAGGTCTGAGGCTTGCTCAAAATGTTCTGAGCTCGGTAAATTCATGAAGCAGGATGCTACCCTACTTACACATAGTCCAAGTGAGGATCTCTCCTCTAACGGGTTATGGACCACCTGTGAATTGTATAGTCCTAGCCGCCTGAGCACAAGGAGGGCCATGACTCAGAATACGTCCGAGATGCCCACTCCCATTCCATAGCAACTGGTATCCCGACTCTCAGGACCACTTACTAGGCCACTCAGCCGTTGCCCATGGTTCACGAGCTAGGACGTGACTTGTATGATTAATTGATTTGCTTCATGAAAATTTAAGTATCAAAAAGGTGGAAATTTATTATTATTATTGATTCATTGTAAATAGGATTTGATACAGGAAATGAAGCTGATTTCTTGCAGTAAATACAGGAGATACGAGAAACTGTCATAGATCCAATCATCTAGAGCACTAAAAGTGGTACAATTCATTTTTCGATATGACGTACCATTTAGCAGCAGTAAATCTTGTAATGAATGTCTGCACTTATAAATGAATCCATACATCTTCTTATCTATATAAATAAATGCGAGTCGGTTTGAAGCAGTCTATATATTGGTATCTATATAAATAAAATCGTAACAACCGTTTGTTTATACATTGACTATTTTGGCAAAATTTTCATTCAGTTATGTTTCAGGTGTAATAATGATCATCTGCATATTTTTTAGCTTTGGTGTCTGTTTGTTTGTCTGTTTGTCTGAGTTTCTATAGCTTGAAAACTACTGGATTTATTTCTACTAAACTTCTATTTAGAATCCACCTGTCCTTAGGTAGGTTTTAGGGCCAATATTGTTTCTAAATCCCTGAAATGACTGGGGGTTTATACCAAACCGAAACCATGATTTTGCATTCCCACAAAATATACACAGCTGAACTTAATGGAAATCAATTTCAAAAACTTTTCTCCCATGTGAATCATTTTGATACGAGGATTAATAAAGAAGATATCATACATGGACTGTTTTTCATTCTAAGTTTGAGTGGACTTAACCTAAAAGCAGATGGGTGTAAAGTATATTTATTATAACTGCAAAACTACTGGAAATATTTAAAAACTTCATAGTTAGCATTCCCTGTCCAAAGGTGGGTTTTAAGGTCCACAGCTTTTCAAATCCCAGAGTGGACTATGGGTTTATAGGAAACTGAAACAGTGATTTTACTCTCCCACAAAATATACAAGTTGCACCTGAATAGAAAAATATCATTAACATACGGTTTTATAGCCTATGTCCAGCAGATGTAGTCCAAAAAGTGTTGTACATAGATCAGATTTCTTATCTATATAAATAAAATCGTAACAACTGTGTGTCTGTACATTGACTATTTTGGCAAAATTTGCGTACAGTTATCTGTTTCAGGTTTAATAATGTCTATCTGCAGATTTTTTAGCTTTGGTGTCTTTTTTGTCTGTTCGTCAATTTGTCTTTTTGTCCATTTGTTGAATTCTTAAAACGGGGAAACTACTGGATATCTTTCTAACAAACTTCATATTTAGAACCCACCTGGTCTTGGGTAGGTTTTAGGGCCAATTTCATTTCTAAATCTCTGACTGGGCTGGGGATTTTTAAGAAGTCAAAACAGTGATTTTACTCTCCCACAAAATATACGTGACCAACATTAATTAAATTCTACTAGCCTTAATGGAAATCCATTTCTAAAAACTTTTATTTTCATGTGTACCTTTTCAATAGGATGATAACAGGGGAGATATCTTTAATGGACTGTTTTATAGGCTGTCATGTCATTTCAAGATGGGTTAAAGGGCTTACCTAAAGAGCCATTTTACTCTTTTCGATTGAACAGATAATAAGATATGTTATCTTCAATGATTGGTTTCGTGAGTCTACAACCACAGTTCCGCTGTGGGTGGGGGCGGTAGAATAACACCCACAGTATCCTCTGCCTGTCGTTAGAGGCGACTAAAAGTGCCCCAGGGGCTCTGAGTTTGGAGCATGGGTTGGCGACCACGGGGCCCTTAGCTGAATCCTGGCATTGCTTCCACTTACTTGACCCAGGCTCCTCACATTTATCTATCCTATCCGACCTTCCTTGGTCAAGTCTTTTCTTTTCTGACCCCAACGCTATTAGGTTTGTGAGGGCTAGGGAGTCTTTCATTTTCATGCCCTTCATGGCCCTTGCCTTTCTTTGGCCAATACCTTCATTTTTTTGAAGTGTTGGAACCCTTCCTTTGTTTCTCTCTGATTAGTGTTATATAGAGGATGGTTGCCTAGTTGTACTTCCTCTTAAAACAATAATCATCACCACCACAACCTTCAACCACAGAGTCATTTCCATTTTCAGATGAAAAACAATATGTAACTGAGAAGTAGGAAGAATTTCACACAATTTCAGACCAGGAACTGCACCATTCAATAAACTCTGTGATCATTCACATTCTGTCTCCACTTTGTTCAGCTTTATTGTACTTCACGTTACTGCTACATGCTTTCATAGAAGAATATCACTTTAACATGCCATATTAAGTGTTTGAATACAGAATGTAACTTTGCAGAAATTCATGAAATAATTGTGAAATTGATTACCGATTCCCATGCATAAAACAGGTACATCATTTATACGTCATCATCGGCTGTAACTCGATCCAAGTACACTGACTGACAGAGCAAATGCAACACCAAGAAGGAGTGGTTCGAAAGGGATGAAAGTTGGGGAAAAAACAGAGACGGCACGGACGAATAATTGATGTTTATTTCAAACCGATATGCAGGTTACACAATGCGCATGGCATCGACTCAGTAGGATGTAGGACCACCGCGAGCGGCGATGCACGCAGAAACACGTCTAGGTACAGAGTCAATAAGAGTGCGGATGGTGTCCTGAGGGATGGTTCTCCATTCTCTGTCAACCATTTGCCACAGTTGGTCGTCCGTACGAGGCTGGGGCAGAGTTTGCAAACGGCGTCCAATGAGATCCCACACGTGTTCGATTGGTGAGAGATCCGGAGAGTACGCTGGCCACGGAAGCATCTGTACACCTCGTAGAGCCTGTTGGGAGATGCGAGCAGTGTGTGGGCAGGCATTATCCTGCTGAAACAGAGCATTGGGCAGCCCCTGAAGGTACGGGAGTGCCACCGGCCGCAGCACATGCTGCACGTAGCGGTGGGCATTTAACGTGCCTTGAATATGCACTAGAGGTGACGTGGAATCATACGCAATAGTGCCCCAAACCATGATGCCGCGTTGTCTAGCGGTAGGGCGCTCCACAGTTACTGCCGGATTTGACCTTTCTCCACGCCGACGCCACACTCGTCTGCGGTGACTATCACTGACAGAACAGAAGCGTGACTCATCGGAGAACACGACGTTCCGCCATTCCCTCATCCAAGTCGCTCTAGCCCGGCACCATGCCAGGCGTGCACGTCTATGCTGTGGAGTCAATGGTAGTCTTCTGAGCGGACGCCGGGAGTGCAGGCCTCCTTCAGCCAATCGACGGGAAATTGTTCTGGTCGATATTGGAACAGCCACGGTGTCTTGCACATGCTGAAGAATGGCGGTTGACGTGGCGTGCGGGGCTGCCACCGCTTGGCGGCGGATGCGCCGATCCTCGCGTGCTGACGTCACTCGGGCTGTGCCTGGACCCCTCGCACGTGCCACATGTCCCTGCGCCAACCATCTTCGCCACAGGCGCTGCACCGTGGACACATCCCTATGGGTATCGGCTGCGATTTGACGAAGCGACCAACCTGCCCTTCTTAGCCCGATCACCATACCCCTCGTAAAGTCGTCTGTCTGCTGGAAATGCCTCCGTTGACGGCGGCCTGGCATTCTTAGCTATACACGTGTCCTGTGGCACACGACAACACGTTCTACAATGACTGTCAGCTGAGAAATCACGGTACGAAGTGGGCCATTCGCCAACGCCGTGTCCCATTTATCGTTTGCTACGTGCGCAGCACAGCGGCGCATTTCACATCATGAGCATACCTCAGTGACGTCAGTCTACCCTGCAATTGGCATAAAGTTCTGACCACTCCTTCTTGGTGTTGCATTTGCTCTGTCAGTCAGTGTATATATAACTTCTTCCTGCATAAAGTGAGCAATTCAACTCAGTTTATGGATGTGTTTGCAATGACTACAAAGAACAATCTTGTCATAAAACATGCACCCACACAAATCATACTGAATGGATGCAGAAGGGCTGGGTTGTAATTGACGGAGCTTTCTTGCTTGTCGTTTGGCCTCTCGATGTCTGCGACATTCTCTTTTGAACAAGTAGACAGCAGTGGATGTAGTATTCTGCCACAGTGAACGGTCCACAGCACATTCTTCCCATGTATATTTATACCAGTTGTCTTCACGATGTGTTTCAGCTGGTCCTTAATACACCTAAGAGGGGCTCGATGAGGTCTACTGCTGGAGCAAAGTTCACCATAAAGAATTTGGCAGGGAAGCCTGGTATAATCTTATGTGGTGAACATGCCCTAACCACCTCAGTTGATGAGTGATGATTGTTGTCTCAATGCTATTTAGCTCCGCTTTGTCGAGAACTGCAGGGTTGATCACATAATTCTCCCACTTAGTATTCAAGATGTATCTCATTTTTAATTGGTGGAAGCACTCAAGTTTTATATCATGGTGATAGAGTGTCCAAGTATCACAGCCATACAGTAGCGTGGAAATGACAACAGCTTTGTACACCATGAGTTTGGTATGCAGTTTTAGGTCGTTATTCATGAAGACTCTATGTATTAACATCCAAATACTGCATGAGGAGCCCCAATTCTTTTATCAACATCTTGTTGGCAGGCATACCGTTTAGATAAGATGCTTCCAAGATATGAAAAGTGATCAAACTGCTCCAGTGTTGTGTCTAAGATGGAGATCCTGGGGCAGGTTGTGCAAGTAACTTCGGTTTTTTTTGGCATTAATGGCAAGATAAAAGCGATCACATGCGGTTTTAAAGCAGTTGACTGACTGTTGTAGTTCTGCAGGTGTTAGAGCAGGAGATGTGGTGTCATTGGCATACTGCAATTCTGTCACCCAGGTAACCAGGGTATGCCTTTGTGAGTAAAGTCTTGCCAGATTGAAAAGGCCTCCATCAAAACGAAATTTAATCTCCATGCCTAAGTTGTTTGCAGATGATTCATGCAGCATGGCAGCCATGTACAGTGCAAAGAGTGTAGAAGCAAGCATACAGCCTTGTTTCAATCCATAAGTGATTCGGAACGAATCTGATACTGAGTTATCATGACGAACCTGTCCAGACATGCTTGAACCAATTCCATATAACGTTCAGGACATCCAAAATGTCTCAATACTTTCCACATAGCAGATCTTGGTACTGAATCAAAGGCTTTTTCCAGATCGTGGAAAACTAAATACAGATGCTGCTGTTGCTCTCAGTATTTTTCCTGGAGTTGTCAAGCACAGATCATATCTATTGTGCCTCTGGAGGTTCAGAAACCACATTGAAACTCAGGCAAAATCCTCTCTGAGATAAGCTGGAGCTGGTTTAATGGAATTCTTGCAAAAATTTTACCTGCAATTGAAAAAAATCGATACACCACTGTAGTTCCCACATACACTACGATCGCCTTTCTTGAAGATAGTGATGATGGTAGCAAGTCGTCAGGCACTTCTCGAGTTTCTCAAATCAAGAAATCAAGAGGATGAGTGTGAAAAGTCTAGTCTTCAAGGATATACCTCCATCTTGTATCAGTTCCAGAGGGATGTTATCAGGACCAGGAGCCTTTCTTGGTTTTAGCTGATTGAGTGCTTTGGTGAAATCTCTGTATGTAGTTGAAACTACCATGCATGGTTGTTGGGGCTGCTGGGGGACATTATGAAGAAAGTCCTCACGACATTTGAGGCACAATTTAGAAGCGCAGAGAAATGTTCCTTCCAACGCCCTAAAATTTCTCCATTATCAGTTAAAACGATGAAGTTGTCAGCAGTCTCAATGACCCTAATGAAGATCGAATTGGACCATATATCTCCTTTATGCCAGCATAGAAGTTTTGCAGGTCACGGGCATCAGATAGTCTTTGCAGTTCTTCAGCTTTTTGTTGCCACCAGTTATTCTTGATTTCCCTAATTTGTACCTGACATTTTCCTTTAAGTTCCAAGAAATGTGATTTCTTCACAATGGAAGACAGATCAAAATAGGATACATGGGCTTCCTATTTGTCATTGATCAGACACTTAATTTCTTCATTATTTTCATCAAACCAATACTGACTTTTTCTTCATTTTTTTTTTTTTTCACAAAACCAATTGTTTCCTCAGCTGAGTCAGTGATGACCTTCCGTAGTGTGACCCACTCGTGATTTGTACTATCACTGCTGACTGGATGACTAGCCAGTTTGTTTGAGATTGAATTTCTGTAATCTGTAACGATAGATTCAATTTGAAGTTTAGAAGTATCAAATTTCTTTCTGGGCAGGTTGTGAATGGATCTTTTTGGTTTGCAACATTGAGATACTCAGCTGGCAAAAGAGGAGCTTATGATCTGTCCAGCAGTCATCAACTTTTCTTGTGGTCCTTGTAATAAGGACATCTTTTTTATCACATTGCCTGGTGATGATATAATCAAGGATGTGCCAGTGCTTTGAGTGAGGATGCATCCAAGTGGTTTTGTAGTGATTAGGCAGGCAGAACTGAGTATTAGTAATAAAGAGTTCATGTTCAGCACATAAACCAAGGAGCAGCAGACCATTGGCATTACAGTTGCCAAGTCCATGTTTTCCCATCACATTGCCCCAACTCTGGCGTTGAAATTGCCAAGTAGTATGAGGTTGTCTCTTGGTAGTACTTCGGTGATAGTAGTGCTCACCAGGTTGTAGAATTGGTCTTTAGCTTCTAGTTGACTGTTGAAGGGAGCAGACGTGTTTGTGCAGCGATGGGTGTTTCTGTTATCAGTTTGGCGAGCAGCAATCAGAACATGGGAAAGCAGGCAGGGGTCTGCAGAGTATGTGCTGGAATGCGGACCTGCTGCAGGCAGTTACCCGGGGAGTGTTGTATCGTTGGCACTCATTACCACATTACTTGTTATAGAAGGCTTGGAGTTAAACCTGGGCCCTGTTCAACCAGCTTCAGAAGAGGTAGTGAACGTGAAGTGTATGGGGTGCAAGAGGAACTTAAGATCTGGTGCTAAGTGTGATACGTGTGGAATGTGGTTTCATTTTAAGTGTGGTAAGCTACAGGCCTTGGAGAGTGATAAGGAAAGGATGGCATGTAGCGAGTGTTTCATGAATGGAAATGTAACTAGTGACAAAGCAAGAACTGACGAACTACAACAGGAATTAAATGAAGCAAATCTCATGATTGCAGAGCTACAAAAGAAGTTAAAGAAAGTGTATAGAAATGTAGGAAAGAAAGTGTATAGAAATGTAGGCACCCATTCATCTGTGGAGAATATGAAACCTGTAAATTGTGGGGTGATAGGCGATTCTATCGTGCGGCATATAGGTCAGGAAAATAGGTCAGTGACAGTGATGTGCATGCCGAGAATACAAGCGGAACAGTTGAACAGGAAAATAGAGGACAAATGCGGCGGGAATGAGGAAGTAGTAATTCTTCATGTAGGAACTAATGATTAAAAAGGCAATGGACTGAATATATAATGGGGCACATTTATGATCTAGTGAACTTGACTAAAAATGTTCCTGAAGGCAAATGTTGTAATTAGTGGTATACTAAGGAGACCAGACATATCATGGAAGAAAATCGGCCGATTGAACGAAGAGCTTCAGTGGGTTGCCAAAAGTTCCATATCACTATCTGTAGACGGCAACAGTTGGATCGACGACAGGGACTTCAGCATGGATGGACTTCATCTGAACCAGCAAGGACTCTTTTCAAGGGTTACTGAGTCCTTCTCCACCCAAACAGATGACGACGCAGAACGGACAGCCGAATGACGATCCACTACGGGAGCAGATTCGATGCAACTACAACAACATCGAGGCCACCAACAGTACATTGTGAGAGGCAGTGATGCTGGATCGGGTAAATTTCTTAGATTGTTGCAGGTAAACTGCAGAAGTATTGGTAAAAAAATCACAAAATTCGAAAACATAGTTGATGTGAGTGACCCTGATATAATTGTAGGAACAGATAGTTATCGGATAATTCTTCTTCTTCTTCTTTTCCTGCCGCTTTTTCCCACACCTGTAAGGTTGCGGGTGCGAACTGCGTCGCACATGTGGATTTGGCCCTGTTTTTACGGCCGGATGCCCTTCCTGACGCCAACCCTCTATGGAGGGATGTAAGCACTATTGCGTGTTTCTGTGGTGGTTGGTAGTGTAGTGTGTTGTCTGAATATGATGAGGAGAGTGTTGGGACGGACATATACACCCAGTCCCCGAGCCAGAAGAATTAATCAGAAGCGATTAAAATCCCCGACCCGGCCGGGAATCGAACCCGGGACCCTCTGAACCGAAGGCCAGTACGCTGACCATTCAGCCAACGAGTCGGACAGTTATCGGATAATATATATAATTAATAAATCATCATGTCAAAATTTCTAACGTTTAGATGGGATAGAGGGTCTAAAGGAGGGGAATTTTCATTTGTGTTATGTCAGAGTTAAGCAGTACGTTAAAATGTGTTCTCAATGACTGCAAAATAATTGGGGTGGATAAATAATGCATCCAGTAAACAAAATATAGTCATCATTGGAGATTATCGCCCGCTGAAATCAGCTTTAACCCTCTTGGAGCCAGGAGCCAATCTGGTGAGCCACTCACCATCAGCTTGAAGAGGCCAGAGCTCCGCCTCCACTCTATAAATGTAAAGTGCCAGGACGTTTTCAGTGAAAATACGTGTTTTAAAATTCGCGTATATCTACCGGTGCATGCCAAATATCCGCATTAAATTTTCTACATATCAACTACATAGAATAAACAACTGGTTTAGAGTGACATAAAGAGTCAAAAAAATTTCATTGTTGATTTATAGTTGTCGATATCGTTTATTTTTAGGAAGAGAAAAACATTTTCGCACGATACAAAAGAATATACATAATTATATATAATGTATTTCTAAATACAATTCTATAGAATAACCAACTTGAGCGAGAAAAATACAAACGTAAAAAGTAAAAATTCAAACATATGTCACTAGTCAAAACAAGACAGTTTTACTCACCGATAAAATTCGCGTATATGTATCGATGTATGGCAAATACTGACAAGATATTTTCTACGTGTGGACAACATAGTATAAAAATAATTCTGAATTTTTAAAAAATAAAAAATAATAGTTGATATTATAGTTTTTGTTTTCAGCAAAATCATTTTCTCGTTTGCGGTTCTACGGTAGTATATACATGAGAAAGAACTTTACAATAAACAGAATATACATAATTAAGAAATCTATGGTGCTAAAGCCCTGATTTGCTTTGGCGCACTAAGCGACCGCTAATCGGTTCGGAGACCTGCAGTTTACGAGGTGAGGCATGGTCAGTGAGACGAATCCTCTCGGTCGTTATTCTTCGTTTTCTAGACATGGGTCGCCCTCTCATCCTCAGATATCTCCTCAATTGCATCACTTATGCTCATATAGATTGAGTGAAACTCGAACCAACTCTCAGGACCAGGCGAAAATTCTTGACCTGGGCGGGAATCAAACCCATGACCTCCGGGTGAGAGGCAGGCACTCTACACCTGGCCTACGGAGACCAGCATTTATGTAAAGATAGAGGACTATATGTGACTATAAGGTTTAGCAGAGAGAAAGTGAAAAGTAAATTGAAGTATGATGTGCGGAGAATCAGACGGAGGGTATGTTTAGGTCCAAGAATTTACTTGAAGGAGACAGGTGGTTGAGGAATATTGTCGGGTTCATTGGGACAAATTTCCACAAAATATTCTCCAGAGACATCATCATCTTCGTTATCACTAGTTTCATCTACCACCATATTCAGAGTAGCTTTAGTGCCATTAGAAACAATTAAAACGTCTCTTCCTTAGCTGTGGTGATTCCGTGGGGGTGTACGGTATAATTTCGTCGCTACTCTCTGAACTAAATTCACTATCGCTATCTGATAAATCATCCGCGTGAACTTCATTTGTTCCAAATACTGCATTCATTTATCGTCATCAATATCTGCTGAAAAAATATCATGTGAAGAACTTGCCATTTTTCTTTCACAAATCCACTCACTGCAAGGAGCAATCTTGTACTGCCCGGTTAGCGGTATTTGTAAACACAGGAAATGACTCTTGTGAAAGGTATAACACCCTCTTAGAACTGCCAAAGCAAGGTCAGGCACACAATAACATGTAGCCCCTTTACTACAGGTTGTAACAAAAGTATGCACATCATTATAGGTTGCCTCAAAATTATGTATATCAAAAATTTTAAGCCAGCCGATGTACTTGGCTCTGGCAACTTCTGAATGGATATATAAAGGCCGACCTGATCAGCTTTGGCAATTTAAAGGGCGGGTGCTCGCATTACCGCCTGGCACCAAGAGAGTTAAACATGATCACTCATCTTTCAGAATTGGCATGTGCAAATATAAGCTACGGGAAATGAACTATAATTGCAGGGGATCTAAATCTAACATCAGTAAACTGGGCTGGGTCAACTACCAGAGGCTTATCACAGGAAGCAGTTAACTTATTAGTGTGGAGTAATGGCCTTTCCCAAGTCGTTACAAAGAACACACGTAAACAAGCACTCTTAGATGTTTTTCCAGTCAGTTCGGATTGCATAGTTATATCTTGTGATGCAATTCAGGGGATTAGTGACCACAGTGCAGGAGTACTTGATCTCTCTTGGGAAACTTGTAATATGAGGCATGTGGGTATTTCTATGACTATTTGGTGCTATGCCAGGAGAGACTCCGTAGGTTTTCAAAACTATCTGAGGTCGTGCTATACTAATTGGTTAAAGGAGGGCAAGGGGATGGACAACATTTGGGAGAACTTCAAAACCATTTTAAATACTGGACTGAATAAATTCATTCCCAAAAAGATAATTAGGGATAGTTCAGATCCGCCGTACTGCACCGCGACTATTAGGAAGCTTAAACATAAGACTAGGAGAGCGTTCAACAGAAGAAATAATAACAATGCGTGCAAAGTGGAGTATAGATGTCTGGTGAAGCTTTTGCTAACAGAAAAGAAAATGGCTGAAGAGAAGTATCTTGCCAATATATTAAATGAAAATTGGAATTTCTGGAACCCTTTTTTAAAATATATACGAAGACTGAAGGGAGAGAACAAGTCATTTCCTTCTCTTTGTAAGGAGGAGATTTATTGGCGACAACAGATATAACTATTAATAATCTTGACCATAGTGGCCGGTATTTGATCTGTATTGATTTGATCACAACAAATATGTAGGTGGATGGTCTGCCTAGTCAATACTAAATATTAATTATTTATATTTATTTACATAAGTCTAGTACATGTTTTGGGAATCTGTATACATTCCCTTCATTAGCTAGTCAAATTAAAATTAAAATTAAAATTCCTGTACATGAAAAAACCTAATAAAAAGGAGGGCCCCCATTAAGAAAACCAAAACTATTGCCTATACAATTTAACATTTTAAAAATCAAAGTGTGGATGCATGGAATTAAATTCCATCTAGTTGAATAGGATAAAACACAATAGAATAGAGAATAGAGTGACTTGTTGTGGCATTAGATCACTATGTACTTGAAGATCCGGTAATTTCTTGTAAAATTCAATTGGAGTTGAGAATAAAAGAATAGTGCAAAAACTTATTATCATGCCAAAACCATCCAATAATATGCGTGTTATGCAGCCAGGTGATGTGAGCTTAAACAGGTATAAAGCGGAAGCATTAAATAAGCACTACGGAAAGGTTTTTAATCTGGTGGCGCAGTTATTCAGGGACAACTTTCCGAAAACGAATAGTGACTTCCAAATTAAAGCTTCATTATTGCATAAAGGTCTTTCTAAACTCAGAAGAAGTGAATCTTGTGGGTCAGATTCTATTTCCGGAGAGGCACTTAAACTCGGGGGTGAAGCGACCCTACCATATTTAATAAGAATCTTTAATATATCACTGAACAATACAAAGGTTCCAGAAGATTGGAAATTGGCCATTATAGTTCCTATTCACAAAGGGGTTGACAAGAGCAACTTGAATAACCACAGACCAGTAAGTTTGACATAAATCATATGCAAACAAATGGAGCAATTAATACGTAGGTCGAGTCATAAGTCATTGCAACTATTTTCTTTCTCGTGAACAGGAGACAACACGGAAAATCTAAGATATGCATTTGGAAACATATGGTATGTACTTGCGTATGATGCCACTAGATGGTGTATGTAAACAATAGTGTGGGTCTAAGCACGCCCCCAAGTTCAGTGTCTGAGTGAGAGCGTTACAAAATGAAAGTTAACAAGCAGGGGCAACGATCGTGTATTAAAATAACAGTTCACCATGGCGGAAATGCACGCCAATGCCATGCAGAGCTGCGGGAAGCATTAGGTGTGTACAACAGTGGCGAAGTGGGTGGAGATGTTTAAATGGGGCAGAGTATCAAATGCCGATTTGCCTCGCCCAGGCTGCCCACCCATGGACAAAGATGTTTATTACAATTCCTTTTTGTTGTACCAATTGTGCCATGCAGTGTGAACTAAACGTCCAGATCTTTTGGACAACGCCATAATCCTACACGATCACGTGACAGCTCATACAGCAGCCATCGTTCAGCTTCGCTTACAATGGTGGGGATGGGAGGTTCTTCCACACCCTCCTTATTTGCCTGATCTGAGCCCATGTGACTATGATCTGATCCCCAAAGTCAAGAAGCCATTATGTGGACAACGATTTGCTAACAAAGAGGACATCGTAACAGTATTTCGGACAGAGGTGCCACACATTAGCGATACACATGCAGCGAATGGTATTGAGCGCCTGCTCCACCACTGGAAACGCACATTGGAAACCTTGGCTGATTATTTCGAAGGTCTGTAACCAGTGGAGACCTGTCCTTTGTATGTAGTCTTGTGTATTTGCTGTCTATACCATAATTAAACAATGTTTACTAATGGCCTGTGTTCTGTCACTTTCCTATGAGAATCTCCTGAAGTCAGAATTTGTCTTCAGGCACTATGCATAAATACATGCACTATATTTCCAAATGCATATCTTAGATTTTCCATGTTGTCTCCTGTTCGCGAGAAAAAAAAAAAAAAAGGTTGCCATGACTTATGATGATGACCCTCGTAGTAGATTATTTGAGGTTAAAATGGGACTCTTCTGGAATGATATTTAAGGGCAGCATGGTTTTAGGAAAGGCTTCTCCTGCAAAAGTCAGCTCTGTTCCATATGCCAAGATATATCGGATAAGCTCGACATTGGGTCAAGGATTGACGAAATAGTAATTGATTTTGCTAAGGCATTCGATCTTGTGCCACATGACAACCTCCTTAACATGTTAGCGCATATGGGCATTGACATCAGAGTTGTGAAATGGATACGAGAACTCCTCAATGGAAGAACTTAGAGGGTGCACATGGGTGAAACGCTATCTTCTCCAATAAGTGTTACATCTGGTGTGGCTCAGGGTAGTGTTATTGGGCCAATTCTTTTCATTTTTTTCATGAATGATATGCCTGATTCGATAAAATTGGAAGTGCGCCTCTTTGCTGATGATTGCGTCATATATCAGGAGATAAAGACAGAGGAGGATGAACTATTGCTTCAGCAGAATTTAGGTACGACTGAAAAATGGGCGCGTGAAAATCAAATGAAAATCCACAGCGGAAAGAATCAAGAAATTGTGTTTCAGTAAAAGGAAAATGACAGGAAAGACGGATTACAAAATTGGAGGAGAAAGTGTTGTTGAAGTAGATAGGTGTAAGTACTTAGGTGTTACTATTAGAAAAGACTTAAAGTGGTCAGAGCAAGTGGAAAATGTAGTTAAAAAATTCTGAAGATCGTTACATTTTATTATGCGGAATCTCAAGAAAGCTAATTTGGGTGCAAAAGG